>NC_138159.1:6237200-6697200 GCF_964199315.1 Orbicella franksi | reverse complement strand
TTTGACTCCAATTTCTATTGCATAAAGTGACTTAGAATAAAGTTCCTGGTCACTTCATGCAATAGCAACTTGAGTCAAACCCTGGCTTGGCAGGCGGCAGTCCACCTTGGCTTTTAAACCGATTTAACCTAGCCTTAACCTTAACTGTTCTACCTTAAACATACCTGGATTGTGGCCAACAAACTCTGACAATTCTTGGAAAAACTTGCCAGTCTGGAATGGATTCCTAGGTATGGGACCAAAGACTGAGGTCACCTGCCAAAAACGAGGCCAAAAAGATTTTTTGTAGAAAATGAGCAGCATGAAGGTAAATGGAAACAAAATCAAAAGGTTCCATGAAAAGTCTGGTTGGATTTCTCAATAATCAAGTCAAACCTTATTAGGGAAACATTAACATCAGCCATAGCAGGACTTAATGATGTGAAACTACTGTCAATCAGCAATTTTTGTTTTGTTGTTGTCTCATGTTTATTGCATGGGAGGTGCAGGAGCCTACCATGTATTTTGGGACGAGACCCTGCTAGGATATCTCTGCTGAGACCTTGAGCAAAATAATGTTTCTCTTCAAGTACTGCAATGGGACTACTGTACCATCCCATTCTGGGAGAAGTTGAAATACTCAGGACTCGTCTCTCCATGCAGCTTAAACCAGTGAGAAGGGCTGGCTTCATGGGCCACTAGGCTTGAACATAAACCTTTCCCTATGTTAACTGCCCTCTAAGAATCTTATTTCACATCACTGGCGTTTTAGATTAGTAACACCAAGTGATAGCCTGCAGGAAAGCTTTCTTGGCAGTGCTTTTCATAACTGCCACATACCTCTTGCAAGATTTCATTTTTATTTCTTCCAAGAAATAAAGGTTTCCCAATGTACAACTGAAAAGCAAGATCCAGATAAAGTCAGTATTAGGACTAGCCTGCGAGCTGGCTCTTGAGTCTAATTTGTCAGCCCCCTACATCGTTCCGCAATGCGCGTTGTTCGGAAACTTATTGGTGTGCCAAAGCCAAAAGCTACATAGTAGCGCTTGAGTGTGAAACTCAAACACTAGAGCCTGCTCGCAGGTTATATTAGGACTTGCCCAAGAGTGCAAACATTGATAAGTTAGTATACAGTATATAAAATGTGGGTAGACATATTAAAGTCCCAGAGGAGAGTACTCCCAGAAAAATTGGGTGGGGTTGTGCAGCCTGCTTCCCGAAGCCCTTATACTGGTTAAGACCAAAATCTGCTATTTTCCTTACCCTATTTATGACCTGACAAAAAATATGACTGTTGTGGCTGGTACAGTTGCTCTAAACATAATTTATGAAGAGCTTTTAATGATGGTGTTATCGATAATGATAAAAAGGTAGTTTCTTCTAAAAAATAAACCAAATTCAAGACTAGGGTGCAAAAACTGGACCCTATTTATGACCAAAAAGCCTGAAAAACCATACCCTTTGACGCTGCACTTACCTATACACCGGTAGCCCATATAAGAGAGCACCACTTCACCCCCCCCCCCCCCGTCCCAGGATCAAAGTACAGATACAAGGATTTTGTCACGAAATAATCCTTGTGAAGACCATTTGCTTGCCTTAGTTTTAACAATTGAGAGTGGTTTTCAATGGAGTGTCAAAAGTAATTATTCCTTTTGTTTCTACTCCTACACGCTGTGTGTAATTAAAAAAAAGACAATTTCCACACCACTTCCTCATTGGTTCATCTTGCCTGCTCACAATAGACGTTAATATTGCACGTATTATTACACGACAACAAAAGAAATAAAACATACAAAATAAAACATGCATTCTTAAATTTCACAATTTGCGAAATTGTTGGTACATATGCAATTCAGAAAGAATGATATTAAGTCTCAGCAATGCCAAGTCAAGTCTGGTACACTTCCATTGATTTACAGCTGATTTACTACACAAGTTGGAAGATAATTGAGACGTACCTCAGCTAGGATACACCCTAAAGACCAGATGTCAATTTCTGGGCCAAATGGAACACCAAACATCACCTGTGAAGAATAAACCTTTAATTTACCAGAGGTGTAGTATCAGAATGCCGTCCTCTGTTTCCTTATACCCCTTCAATAGCAGAATTTGTTCAAATAAAATTTTGGGCAATATTTTAGAAAAAAAATTGCCAAATTGCATCTTAAAATGAAGATTTCCCAGACTGTCACCTACATACAATTTATATACATTTCACAATGATCAACTATTGTATGTCTTTCACGTAAGCAGCAAGTCAGTTGATCACCTCTGGAGCTCGGTAAAGTAATGTTTGCAGTTCAAACTCATCATAATACAAGGAAACCTAAAAATCAAGAAAAACAAATTAGAAATTAAATAATTGTTACAAAATAATACTAAAATCATAGCGTAGTTGCAGGATCAATGCCAACACTGATCAAAATTAAATCCCTGTCCAAGGGATAAGTGTTAACAAAAAACCCCAGGCTATCCACTGGATAGTGATTTATCTGGTCACAAGTGGATAGTGTTATCTACCTTTCAAACAATCTGCGCCAGAACTTTATGGTACAGTAATAGTGGACAATATAGTTTGCTGTACCTCTCTATGAACCCAATGTATTGCATTCCCAAAGTCCACAACTTTTATCTTGATTTCCTCCCCTGAAACAGACAAAGATAAAACTATGTGACCAGTGAAGGCTGTCATGGCTCAAGATTCACAGCTTTAAGGCACAGGAAGTTGGTTGGTACATGTAGGCATTAGTAGGTGTGAGGTCAATGTCTTCAGTCTGTTAAAGCATGAAACTGTCACCTAAATTGCCTCAACATCCTTAACAAAAGTGTGTGTAAATGTAGCCTTTTTTCATAATGCTTAGGAAAACTACTTACAAAGTAATCATTATTGATATTGAAAACTCTGAAGCTTAAGAACACTTTAAAATACCTTCTTCCAAAAGAATGTTCTCTGGTTTCAAGTCAGCATGGATAACATTCTCTCTGTCAAAATGATAAAGAGTACATGATTGTATGTACAACTTGTCCTAAATTAAGGTAAGCAGCTAAGCAAGCACACACACTTTTAACATGACAGCCAGTTTGACATTTAGTTTTAATGTAAGTTGTATTCCCATTGTCAGGTACAGCAGACTCGTAGATTGAGATTTTCCATTTTATAGAACAGGAATAGCCAAAACATTAACTACATGTATTGCTGCCAGAAAATGAGGGTGATTAATAAAAGGAATGAAAGTCTACCAAAACATAACCTCTGTCAACAATTTGGATCATGTGTACTAAAGGCATCTGCAATTGACTCAACTAATACCCTCAATCAATCAAGCATTGATCAACACCTAATTGATACTTGATTGACACTCCATCAACACCTCAGTTGACACTCTGTTGACACTCCATTGACACCTCGCTCGACAGTTGGTTGACAGTCGGTCGGCAGTCGACTAACTTTGGATTGATGCACATCAGTCCATCAACTCTCAGCCGACTATCGATCGACTGTTAATCAAGTACTGATGGAATGTCGACTGAGTTTTGATTGGGTATCGATCAAGGGTATTGATTGACACTCGACCATGGATGTCTTTAGTATGTACATGATCCAACAATTTCAGGTTACAACTTTGTAATATCATTAATTATGAACCAAAAAACAAAAAAAGACAATTTTCTAGCCTATAGAACTGGTTGTCAAAATAATTTGACAACTGCAAGTGCATGTCATTCAGTTGTGGCCAATGAGAACATTAGCTTGGACTTGCCATCTTGAACAATAATTACAGTATTGTCAGTATTGTCTATGTTCAAAGCCTGTATAACTCACCTTTTTAGGAATCCAAGGGCTTGTAAAAGCTGAAAGATGACATGCACATAGAAACAGCAGTGTTAAATTGTTTAAAAGTCTTATTGGTATGTAAAACTGCATGTGCATTACATGTAATATACATGTTCACTTGGTATTAGACTATAATACATGCATATAGATCTGATAGAGGATATGACATGGCAGCACAGAGATAAAAATTGTCTCTTCAAGTGTTGAGTGAGCACACCAAACAAGTGAAATATTTTTCAGCACGAGAAGAGAAATTTCATATCCCCAAGCAGCAATGTTATGGTATTTATTATATAAACACCAATAAAATACCAAACCATTCCACTTTCCCTGCAAAAGGCATGTACATGTAACCTTAGCAACGGTGATCTTTACACATGTGGAAATAACATGTTTTTTTTTGTATGCGAAGATATCATGTTTTCAAGTGAAAACTCTCCTGGTATTTCATTGGTATTTAATATATAATAAATTAAAGAGATTGCTGCACAATAATCAACAATTCAGTGGTAGGTCCACAGGTTCTCAAAAGAAGGGGACATTTGAGGAGTGCCCAAAAAATTCCACAGAGTGAAGGTCTGTTCAGTCTTTTTTTGCTGTTTATCACTTCACAGTGTAAAAAAATACTCACCTGTAATGTTATCTTTCTGATCACTTTCAACTTTGCCTCCTATTGGTAAAGCAGAATTAATAAACAATTTATCATGTTTACAACAAGTTGAATATATTGTGTGTCATTTCATCTCTTACAGTAGTTCTGTAATTTGAATTTCCTGAAAAAAGACAAGTAGTGAGAAGCACAGAATCTACTAGCCCAACAGCAAAACCACTAGCCCTGGGTTATTTTTGCATGCTGTCATGATAAGCTCAAAGATAGTACAAAAAGAGTTCTGTTTTATGAGTCGGGGCAGGCATTAAATATAGTTTTAATTACATGTCTGTGAGTATGAAATGAGATTGACCATTAGCCTACAGAAATACGAATAACATAATTGGATAATTATCACAGACGTGTAATGCACTAACAGATTATTTATTAATTACTTAACAACTCCTATGAACAGAAAGAAGGTGTAAGTCTGAAAACAAAATCCCTCATTTTCCCATAATCAGTGCATTTTCTGTGTGAATGTGTATTGCTAGGAAAATTGAAAGATTATTTCATATTGTCTTTACATGCCTGCACATTAATTATTTAATAATTTTTTTCTCAATGCAATCTCAAATTTCTTACCTCACTATCAAACTGACATTTCTGCAAACACAAAAAAGTCTTGATCACTCAATGTTCCAATAATACATACTCTGAAGATGCAAAATGATCTGTTAATTCATAACTGTCCCTTGCTTACAACTTACCTGAAAGTATTGATGGAGAGGTCTTGGACGCAGCAGCTCAAACACCAAACAATAGTGACCCTCAAAACTGAATACATTCTGAAAGTCCAAAATATTTGGTGTTTGTCAGTCAACGACAAGTATTTCTAATTAATATTAAATTACAATTTTCTGTACAATTCATGCACAATATCAGTGCTCACCGCCATAAAAAAAGGGGAAAAAAGCACACATTCGATCTCAATATTCTCTCAGCTAATGCAATTAAGACAACATGAACCTTGAAAGTGAGGCTGAAATTAAAATTATTCACTCTCAAACTTGTCACCATTGTCTTGGATTCCTTTTCCTACAAAGCTATCAATGTCACATACTCTAAAGCAAGACACTCTGTTCCCTGTCATTGTTGTGTCCCCTGCACTTAAGAGAAATGTTTTGAAACAAGAACACTGTACATCTGTGACTTACAAACAACTGGACAGTTCTGGACACATGAAGGATATCTGCCTTATTCAGCTGCTGAATGCAATCTGCCTCCTGCAGTCAAAATAGTGAAAATTGACAGCAAAAACTAATCCATTTTGAGCAGATTTTCAGTATGCACATGTTAAATCTTAAATAAGGTTCCTTGCCCTTGACACCATTTTATTCTTGACTACTTTCATGGGTAACTGACCAAACTCATGAAGGCATGACATGTGGTGTAGGCATGCATTTACATCTGTAGGTGCAATTAAAAGTAATTTATGATGTAGAAAACTATTCAAGCCATGTAAGAAAATCCATCTACATCATGTGTAAGAAATGGATGTACATGCAAAGGTGTTTTAATATGGGTACATGCAAACATATAAAAGCTCTATAAAGGTTGGGTGTCTGAGACATCCAGTTCAATCTGCCATTGGCAGCCAGCTCTTAGATGGAGACTGCTCCAATGGCTGGCAAATCCTTGCAACCCGGTCATGAACCCCAGGTGGAGGGGAGAAAAACAGGCACCCATCACACTGCTAAAACAGTGGAATTAGAGTGGGAGGAACAGGGGAGGGGAAACAGCCTCTGAGAATATTCCCCACGTTTCAGAAAACGCTAAAGGACACTGCTGTCTAAATGCAAAACTGCTATGTACAACTCCCTGTGGTCCAAGAACACGTGAAATCCTGGCACATACGCATATCTAAATGTTGTTGACTGCTTAGGTAAGACTTGCGCTACTTGTTGTTAATTTCATTAAATTACATTTAACTGCATTAAACTTCTAGTTCTCACATAACACTTAATATGTTTGTTCGCCATGAATACAACAAGAGATTACTAGTGAGTCACATACAGTATCTCACATTTGATCGAACTTTTGGTTACATGTATGTGTACATGTACATCGAGCAGTTGTCTTTGACATGTATGCCAGCTTTTTGTGAGTAATGTATTCCACAGACCCTATTCATAAATGGCTGCCAGTTAAAAATTCTTTTGTAAGTATTAAACTTAGCCCAAATAACCTCGTTTTTGAGTTGATAATTCAAAAGAATTTTTACTCTCAAACAAGGTTAGTTGGGCTCATTTAAATGTATGCTGCCAATTTAAAGGAATTTTAAATTGGCAGCCATTTACATGTATGAATAGGGTCTACAATAAATGATTCTGGGATTCTTGAGAGAGACAAGATGCATCTCAAGAGAAACAAAGCATGTCTTGCAACAAACGAGATGCATCTTGCACAATGCGACAAGAGGTGGTAACTTACTTTTGAGCAGTACTGTACCTATTTAGCTCTCATAACAATAATTATGAAGATACATGTACACAGTTACAGTGCAGCTCAGATATAAGCAAACTACGCATACGCGTATCATACGAGCGTATTTTGCGTATACGCGTATGTCAATACGCGCACATATACGCGTATATACGCGCACATATACGCGTATATACGCGCGTATATGTCTCTTTGTTATGCATTCCCACAAGTTTCTTTATGTGAAGCATTGTTAGTCAAACAAAGGACATTATGTTTCTTGAGAATGAAAATGGCTTCAAAGCGAAATTATCAAGGTTTCTATGGCACGCTGCTCAAGTTTAGTTATTTTTACGTCGGGAAAAGGTTCTGTGTTTCCGGCAGGCGTCGTCAGGTCGTTTCCGAGATGTTTATTGTCTGAAGCGTTCCGAAGACATTGTCGAAAAAATGATATCTCCGGTTATATTTGACACAAACCGTTCATTCAAACGGTAAAATGCTCTTTCTTTAGCCAAACAATTGTTTATCAAAGTTTCTATGGGGCGCTGCTCACGTTTAATTATGTTTTTCTTCAAGGAAAAGTTCTGTGTTAAGCCATGCGTCGGCAAGTCGCTTGCGAGATGTTTATTGTTTGAAGCTTTCCGAAGACCTTGTCGAAAACATGATATCTCCGATTATATTTGACACAAAACGTTCATTCAAACAGTAAAATGCTCTTTCTTTAGTCAAAATAATTGTTTATCAAAGTTTCTATGGCGCGCTGCTCACGTTTAGTTATTTTTTCTTCAAGGAAAAGTTCTGTGTTTCGGCATGCGTCGGCAAGTCGATTGCGAGATGTTCATTGTCTGAAGCGTTCCGAAGACCTTGTCGAAAAAATGATATCTCCGGTTCTATTTGACACAAATCGTTCATTCAAACGGTAAAATGCTCTTTCTTTAGCCAAAGAAATGTATATCAAAGTTTCTATGGCGCGCTGCTCACGTTTAGTTATTTTTTCCTCAAGTAACAGTTCTGTGTTTCGGCATGCGTCGGCAAGTCGCTTGCGAGATGTTTATTGTTTGAAGCGTTTCGACCTTGTCGAGAAAGTGATATCTCCGGTGTCTGACACAAACCGTTCATTCAAATAGTAAATTCTAAGATTCTATGGTGCGCCGCTCACATTTTGTTATTTTTAATTTTCTTCGAGGAAAAGTTGTGTGTTTCGGCACACGTTTCCAAGTCGCTTGCTTGGACCGTGTTCAGACTTTGTTTCGAGAAGATGTTATCTTTCGGTTGTGATGTTTGCTCCATGAAGATGGGATTGTTGAAGCGTGTATCCCCGGTTCTATTTGACAAAAAAAAAAATAGTAAATTTTTGATTTAACGACAAAATACTCTCTCTTTTAATCAATATTCAGTCAGTTAATTTTCAGTCAAGTGCCCAATTGCAAAATGTTAGTTTCAGCTAACATTTTGCTTAGTCTGCAGACATACGCGCGTATACAGTGTACGCGTATTCAAAATAAAGAAAACTCTTTCTCGCTCTGTGGCAAGCTGTCAAGCCATTGAAAACAACAATGACCTGATAAGAAAAGAAGAAACAATAGGTTAGCTCATACATACTAATCAGGCATACGCGTATATGCTGTATACGCGTATGTGCGTATATGCATACGCGTATGTGCGTATATGCATACGCGTATACGCGTATTGGGCTGACGCGCATTACGCGTATATTTTGGTTCGGATATATCTGAGCTGCACTGTAAGTTATGCAATGTTTTTGAGTTGTATACCATAGAATATCCCTTGAGTCACTTGTACATGTATTTTCTTGGTGTACACACAAGCCTTTAGATGAGTGTGTAAACCAAGAAAATACATTGTACAAGTGACAAGTAGAATTCATATTCCATGGTATACCATGAGAAAGTATAGCACAACTATTTTTAATTTTAATCTATGTACCATGCCACAGAAAATACAGTGGCCAACACAAACAATGCAAAATATACAAATGTACATGGCATGAAATGGGAAGGTACAGCTGTATGGGTGTAATACCACTGAATATACAACTGCTTTCCTGTATTGTGTTTGGCTGCATGTATTTTCTATGGCATGGTACAAAGTCGAGTAAACTTTGCAAGTGTACATGTAAAAACTGGTCAAATGACACATACCTGAGTTCCAAGTCTTGAATAATCCAGATGCATGATTTTCACTGCAACTGACTTCTTATCAGGATGGAAAGTATCCTTTGTGAGAAAAAAATTATTTTTAGCTACATTGTAATTCAAGCAGAATATAACACAGACAACCTAACATGTTATAACTGAGAAATTACAAGTAGATAAAGGGTTATTTACCAAGCGTGAGGTCAAGATGGCTGGATATTGACCAAGTTCTTTATTTTTACATGTTTATGGACTGTTGTAAGATAGCTTTAGATAAGGCTCAAATAGTCAACGCAACGTTAAACACTGTCAACACAATGTCCGACATAAGCCAACTCACATGTTCACGAGATGTGGGGCGGCCCACGAAAACGTAAAGGACTCCACAGAGGGGTACCCACAAGTTAATATTACAACATGGACTGAGACGGAGTTGAGGTCCAAAAACATGCGAAAAAAGAGGCCAATATCCAGCCATCTTGACTGAACAAGCTTGGCAAGTAAAGGATTTATTATTAATATGGAAAAGAGAAGACTATTTGCTTATGGGACACAGCAGGAAATCCTGAGCAGGCAAGACAGTGCCATCTTGAATTGCCCGCTCAGGTAGCCAATCACAGTGCAGGATGAATTCTGTTTACTGCTCACAGAGCTAGCCATATAATTGTAAAATAATAAATCATGCTATAGGGTGGTTGCCGCTAATGTTAATACTAATTAGTTATTGTTTACAAATGTTGTGTAGAGAAGGCTTCATGCATTAATTTTATAATATACATAAATGCACTTACAAGTAAAAGGAACTTGATTGTGCAAACTGTCCGTAATCAGTGATATTTTTTTATAGCTCTTCCCAAGGGTGTAATATTGACAGGATTTCTGGTCTGGGCTTTTAAACTAGAAAATTTCTGGGTGGTCAAAATTAATTTAATAATTTCATGTAAAAGGCTTCAAAAGGACACTAAAATACCTGTTTTGTTCTTGAAGTATTGCAAATTGAAAAAAAAAGGTATTGCAAATTGAAAAAAGAATATTTATTATGATAAAACTCAGAGCACATAATGTATACACAGTACCTGATGATTACAATTTTCAGCAATTACTAAATGTGGACGTTTTTTTCATATTGTATTGCATATTACAGGTTGAACAGTAAACAAGGAGGAAGCTGTTTATTATTTTCTCACCTCTGCAGCAACCAGGATTGAAGATTGTCCTTGTCCAATAACTCGAACAAATTTGTACCTTCCAGCAAGCAAAGGAACTAACAAAACCACACAGAAATACAATGAATGACTTGTGAGAAGCAGCCATTAACAACTTCAACTGCTCAAAAGATCATTACAATTCTAGATTGAAGTGAGCAATACCCTAGCATAAGGTCTTTATCAGTCTGGAATCAAAAATACATTATTTTATTGGGACCTTAAGATAGCTGCAAGAGTATGTACAACTGTTCAGTCCAGTTACACAGTCATGAATCCTTAGTACATGAATTCCTTCCTATTACTAGGTATGAAAATGAAGCTAATTAATATTAGAATTCATCAATAATTAAAGCATATACAATTATGTACACTGGTTGTCATGTACTATACTTGTGGAAGGCGAGGTGGCCTCATGGTTAGTGCTCTCGTCTCCAGATTGAGTGTTCTGGGTTCAAGCCCTGGCCAGGGATATTACATGTACGTTGTGTTCTTGGGCAAGACACTTAACTCTCACAGTGCCTCTCTCCACCCAGGTTTATAGGGGGGAGTAGAAATACTCCCAGTTGCTTCATGCTATAGAAACTGGGATAAGCGCCGGCCTGATTGGCCACTAGGCTCATATGCAGACTTTACCTTACTTCATGTACTTATTCTTAAGGTTGTGGCCACAATGTAGTTTATGGACCATTGAAAACAAAATGCCTTTAGAACGACAAATGTTGCATAAAGCCAAAAAACTAAATATTTAATATTTAGGCAGTGTCATATTATTGACAATGTTATAGTTTTATATCTTTTATTGTTATATTTTTATATCTTTTATTGTAAATAATTATTTTTAATTTTATGTACTTACATTTTAACTCGTTTGCATTTTCTTTTGTTTACTTGTTTATTAACTAATGTGCATTTATGGTATTTTAAGAGTGGGCATCCTGTAAAGTAACTTTTAAGCTAAGCAAAGTGGACACTTTAAATAAAGAATTACTTAATACTTTACTTACTTCGTAAGAAATGTTTCAGGTACATACAACTGTACTGAAAAATAAATTACTGTGTATTCATGAATTGGCTTTAGTTAATTTAATTATCATTAGCTGGATATTGGCTGTTCATGTTTACAAGTTCTTTTTTTGGGTGGACCAACACATGGACCAAGATGTTTTTTGTTTATTCTAGTATTAAGGACAACATACTTGGATAACATGGTTGGAATTTTCCCTCTGGATCTGTCTGAGATCCTTGCACTATGAAAAAAAAAGAAAAGAAAAGAAATATCAAATGGCATAACTGTACATTCCAAGCAACTACAGTCAACTTGCAGTATGATTCCTTCTGGCATGACAACTTCTGCAGTTGTACAGTATAATAAACTCCATTCCAAATAGAGTACAAGAACCCTGCCTTACAGAGAATTGGGAACCCATAACATGATCACCTCAATATCACAGTCAATCTAGATTCTTGCCTCCAGGAACAAAAGCTCAGTCCTGAAGTTATTTCCTATTACTATTTAAAGAACCCTCTAGGCTGATAATACGGCCAACCTGTTAATTAATACAGCCAGATTTTTGTGGCCTGTCAGTGACTGGAGTAACAGTGTTCCATTGTAGTATGCCCCTAGGAAATTGAAGTTACATGTAGGAGTTTTTGCACAAGTCCCTTACTAAGAGGGTCTTCATCCTATTTCAGCCCAATGTGTAGTTCCAGAAAATATCCATACCTCCCCCACGGAAGGGATTTTTTCTATAAACACCTCACCACCCCTCTGGAAATTCCAGTTAAGCTTCATACATTTCTTTAAAGTTTTTGGTCTCATAGAACCCCCCACCCCCCAGGAAATTCCAATCCCTTCTTTGGGGGGAGTATGGATATCTTCTGGAACCGCACAATTTGCATAAGAATCCTTTGGCTGTTGGGAGCTCCAACATGTTGCCTCTCTTTCTCACTTGCTTCTACGCAAAGTACACACTATCCTACATGTACTTTTCATTTCCCCTCCCTCCGTTTTCCGATCCTTTTACATTTCCAACTTGCTTCAACAAGACTGCATTTCTCCATTTCTTATTCAGCAAACATGAAAGGGACTGTCACAAAAAGTAGGCTACACTAGAGTACAATTTTACAGTAATTACCTGTCGTATCATTAGGAGAGCAGTATTGATTATGACTATTTTTATCTCACCATGTTTCTTATGAGGAGCTAAGTTCTTCATGTCTCCAAGGTGTTTGTATAGGATTTTAAGTCCACCCGAAAGTTGAGCAGAAACAAACCTTGTGGGAGGGGAAACACTTGGTTTGCAGTAGCCAGTACCCCTACATGAACAAAATTAATGAAAAAATTGTCACAATTTGGCAAACTGTCTCCTTTACATACAAAACAGAACTGTATGTGCGTGCAACTCTGAAGGTAGATTTCCACAGTTCGGGCATAGTTTTACTGGCCTAATGGTGTAAAATAAAACAAATTATTATCCAACTGCAGCGAAGACCGTCCAAATAACAGTACAAATATATATACAGCCATATTGTACAGTTATTTGTACAGTAGAAAACCTGTTTGCCTGACAGGTCAGCATGCGCATGCAAAACTGTCACACTCTCCCTCTTTCACTGATAAATTTATTGACTACAGCAGTTGGATAATAAATCTCTTATTAGATGTTTTAACATGTAGTATCACTGTATATTTTTACTCCTTGCTTGTATTTTGACTCGCCGTACAGGCTCATCAACATATGGCACAACTTGTAAATAAAATATACGGCGATACTACATATCAAAACATCTAATAAGATAATTTATATCAAATGTAGAAATGAATGCCTTGCATCTGCAGAGAAAGGTGAAAAAGATTCAACTGCTTCTGTACATTTTTCCTTGTGTAGAGCCAAGTGCTTGCTTATGCAAAATCAGATCTAGATCACTATCGCCATTGTTGTGGTTGCGGGAAAAGTCGAAGATACAATAAGAGATTAACTCCAAAGGCAACCAGGTTTCAGTTTCTTTCTTTACACGATTGACATGTGTTTGTAATAACACAACACAAACTACAATTAAACAGATCATGTTTACTGTACGTAGTCTCAACCGCTATGTCGATTGATATATTGGTCAAGTGTTGGTCGATAGTCAACCGACATGTTGACTGATAGTCGATCAACACTCGGTCAACTATCGACTGACACTTGACCGATATATTGACTGACATGGCAGTCGAGACTACCTACAGTAAACATGATCCAATTAAACTAAGCAAACTGATAAGTCATGATATATATTTCTATACAATGCATAAGAATACTGCCAAGTGGATGACCGCTGGTTGGGCAATTATAGAGGCCCTGTTAGGGGGAGGGGGGTACCCATGTCCCCTGTCTGAAATTCGCCACCAGCCATGTCGGCATTTCACAAGATTCCTATGTCGCCTGTCGGAATTTCGTCTCACAGGAGTTGGGTCAGGAAATTTGACCTTGTTCGATTAAAACGAAGCTACACGTGTAACACAACGTAATACCTTTGTTTATTTAAAAAATAAAAAAATAAAAAATAAAAAACCGACACAGTGCTCTCAAGTCTCGCGCATCGAGCATGAGGCTCACGCAAATGAATTCAATCTTGTGCTCTCACACTGAAACTATTATTTCTCACCCATTGAAGGTTCCTTGCTCTTTTAGTCCAGTACATATATAATTAAGTATCTCTTTGGATATAATTTACTCCTTGTATGTTTTCCACTTGCTTCAAACACTTTTCAGCACTAGGAATTCTCATGCAGAGCCAGCATTTCTCCGGTCAGTGGGTTTAATGATTACTTTAAGGTTACTTTTAAAGCATCACATTTCAACTCAGAATGAAGGAAAAGACTTCTTAGCTACTTCAATTTTTCAAAATTTTTTAAGTGGTTAGGGGCATGCTGGGGGGCATATTGGGGGCATGCTTTCTAAGGGCTTGGGCATGCTTTTGAGCACTGAAGTTGCTAACCTCCTAGGAGATGTGGGGGCATGCTCCCCCGGGAAATTTTGAAATTGAGACGCTTGGAATTGCTATTTTCAGCCATTTTTCAGTCAGTATTTGGACCTAAAGTACAATCGAACCTATGACTATTTTTACCATGTTTATGTTTAACAAACGTTCTTTAACTCAAAATCTCAACGGCTTCAATCAGATAATCTCTCCTATCTATAATCTTCTTTTGAATTTGGCGTAACCCTTACTTTCTGCTGAAGACAAGAAGACCTTGGCAGCTTTCCCCTGTCTCTCTTTTCCTTCCATAATGCCATTTGTTAATAATACAACTTCATATTCTTTTACTGGTGACCCACTGATAAAAATATGAAGGAGACTTTTGAAGATCTCTTTCCTTTTGCCTTAAGCGTGTTTTTAGGCGTTTTAGGCCACTGCTCTCTCAGCTGAGAGTGAGAAAAAATACTCAGCAATGACGGACTCGATTTATTCGACGCAGACGTTTTAGCATATATATAAGAAAGCCTGTGTTTCACGACCCGTCGACATCATGCGTGAGAGAAGAAAACACATTTAAAACTCTGGAAATATGTCTTCACTTCGACTAAGATGTTTAAAACAATCACTGCATTCTCAGTTCCAAAATTCCTTGTCGGTCTATCTTGCCATTGGTGTCGCTTTCTCTACTTTGCTGGAGTAGTCTGTCGTTTGTCACCAATTCATAGCTCTCATGTTGCCATTTCAAGGCCATGTCGCTTGTCGGAATTTACCCCTAACAAGGCCTCATTATAACCGTGGTGATTATTATATATTTGATCCAAGTATTAAACACCACCATATAAGCAGTCCATAGATCTATTTCATTTTACATTTAAAGCCAATAAAATTCATGCACTTCGAGCTCCATTTAAAAATAAATAAATAAATAATAGCACAGAAGTGGAAATTCTGCATAAGAAACAACAATCAAACCAAAATCCAATCTCACAAAGTTCTGAATTAAACGTGATCAGTGAGCACAGCTCGGACAAATATACTTATATACAAATATACGGACAAATATACGGACAAATATACGGACAAATATACGGACAAATATACGGACAAATATACGGACAAATATACAGTCTGATGACCGGTACGGAAGACTCCCGGATAATCTGAGAGAGTTGACATAGATGATTTAAAATCACTCGACAAATTACTCCTTGAAATTGCGCTCCTGTCCACCCAGTGCAATTATTACCAGTTACTACAGTGCGTTACTTTATACAGGCATCTTTCAGTCGATCAGGTGACGCACTGTAGGGATCTCTTAGCTGATTTTACACTGTTAGGTAACGTGCAATTATCACTGAATTAGAAATATCAAAACTGCGACTGTGAGTAAACTCTTCAACAGAACAGCTCTCGCTAGCGCTGCCAATGCCACTCAGAGAGTAAACTCCTTTTAGACCCAATTCTCAAACATGTAAACAAAACTAACCTTTGCGTCGAAACTGGAGCAAATGCTCCATCCAATTTCAGCATTTCAAATGAGAGTTGGTATCCTTCAGGAGTATGACCTGCTTGTATTAAGAGAGCGGCACAAGTCGACCGATCAAATAACTAGATAAAACGTATAGCGAAAGTTTTCAGGTCGTGAAGACTTACCGCCATTTTTACAATAGTTACCAGATTTCCCTCAATTAGCTCTATCTACTTTGTGTAGAGAGCACGTTGTGTCTACATACACTTGTTTTCGAGGAGCTGCAACAGCCAGTAAACAGTGGGATGGTTATGTAAGCTGCACTAATAGAAATTTTCAGTATATAAGGTCTGACTGTCCCAGGAATCAGTTGAAAGGGTTTGTATTCCTAACAGTTTAAACATACTGTCCAAAATAATTCATTCATTCCATAAATTGTCTCAAGTGAGAAATAACAGCCTCTAATATTGCTGGAACTTACAGTGCAGTGTATGAGATCAAACCCATGTACCAGAACCCCTAAATGGTCATCAGAATCCCGGAGGGAGGCCCCCAATATAAAAAGGGCAGGGATGCTTGTTGAAAATTTTGAAAAGAACCCCTAAGAGGTACCTAGATCCTGTTTTGTGGGCGTGGTGTGAATATTTTTTCACTCCTAAAGAGGTTCCAATTCTAATTAAAACAACACATCTCCTATCACATTTTTTTCGACTAAGTACCCTAAAAGGTACCACAAAAGCTTCTGTTATGGACCTTTTGAAGCTGAACACCCTGAGAGATACGAAAACTGCTTTTTTAACCCCTAAGAAGGTATGACAAGTACCCCTATTGTCCTTTTCATTTGGGAGTAGCCCCTCAATTTTGCTTTGTGGGTGTTCCTGTTTTAATGGCCCGTTTAACTCGCATACCATCATGCCGATGCCTTTAGCCTGAAGTAAACTGAATGGGCCTTTTCAGTGGTATGGCAGCCATGTTGAATTCTATTGTCTCAAATTGCTATTATGGGGTGCTTAGGGGGCAAATACATACTAATTTGCCCCCCTGAACATTCCATAAAACAATAGAATTCAAAATAGCAGCTGTATCATCAAAAAGGTCCTTTGTATCGTTGTCGTCAACCCTTAATTTTAGGAGACCTGGTCCCTCCACTGGGTAGTAATGTATATTCGTAACACAATTTATATTTACCATCCCTGCCATGGAACATAAGAGCAACATTAAAGCTCTGATTCCCAACACTGCACCCTTCCCAGTCTGACCAAGTAGTTAGGCAAGCAGAGATATTAATTTTATTTACAAATTAAATTAATGCTATGCATCGATCAGCTATACATTTATGATAGCTGGCCCTATTTACAACTTTACTCCTCATGAATGATTATGCACTGTGTACAGAAAGTATTTTGGAGTGTACAGGAAACAGCTAACATAATCCATGTCACAATTTCTTATACTAAAGGAAGGTCAGAGAAAATATTCATTATCCTTACTATATATTGCTGTAGTAGATACTTTCCATTAATTTAATTAGATTGGTTTGGGGGGACTCCCGACTTGACCCCATTGCAATTTCCAGTGACCTTACAAGCGGGAGTTATGGCTATTTTCTAGAACTTGGCATTTGAAAAATGCTTAAGAGACAATCAGAGACCCTTGGTAGCTATTTTTAGGGAACACAACTGTTTTGATAGACAATTGGAAAACATTTATCCAGGCTAATGGATTTAATTGAATGACAACTAAGCTCCTCTTAGAAATTAACTGCATGTATTTCCAAGGCAATATTCAACATCCAACCGTACCAAATGTAATTTACAGTCTAAAATGTTACAACACAGAATACAACTTAAAACCACATTACATTTTCCTAGTTGATGATCGCACTTGCCCAATTAACAAGAACAAAATTCAAACATCAAATACATGTAAATTACTAATCGATACACGATCAACTGCAATTTCAATGCTATTACTAGTTAAGACATCATTATTTTACATATAACTACAAAGTCAGACCATGCTGAGTTCTCCACAGAACAGAAAACAGAACCTAACTTTACAAATCATTGACATTTTCAAGTACGTTTTTGATTTCTATTGTTCTCAAGTTATTAACTTTCTCTTACGGGTGGATCATTTGACTTTTTTTGGGGGGGGGGGGGGAGCTAGGGGGGATTTTAGAAAAATTTTCCTGCAGGCATACTTGTACCAAAAAAACTTCATGCACATGATCACTGCCAGAAAAAATTCACACACATTCAGTGAGCCAAAAAATAGCATGTTACTATACAGAGAAAAAAATTCCATGCATACACATGCCAAGAAAAAATTTCCTAGTGCATGAAAGAGGTAATTAACAAAAATCATGCCTGTACCAGATCACCCCCAAACCCCCTCAAATGTCAAATGGTCCACCCCTTTCCAAGTAATAGTGTGTTGCTATAAATTATGACAATTATTCAAGTTGAAAAAACTGAGAAGCTGTAGAACACAAAAAGTCCTTGTTTTAGTATACTGTTAGTAATAGTTATTAATCATTTTCTTGGTGATATCAAAGATTAGAAGTACATGTAGCAAAAGATACATTCTATTATGTTACAGCTGTAGGAAAATATTCTGTTTGAGGTTACAATGCTGCAGAAAATTATAAAGTTATTAAATGTATGAGCTTAAACAGTCTACACACACCTGCTGTTTGTGTGGCCAGCAATCAAGCAAGTGCTTAATTATTATGAATGATAACACTGGAAATTAATGAACATTGTAGTGCAGAACTTGTTGAAAATACCCAGTTATCTGTAGGTTTCCCAGGAACTTGGGGACAATAAATAGCAGTATAATGTATACATTGTAAGTTACAGATGTTAATACATATCATGTCAATTGCTTAAATCTGATACAAACACATAAAACCCAACAATTAGAATTCAATCAATTATTGTTGTTTATGACATCACTGATCAGACATTTTCCAGACCAGGTTTTTGGCAACTGAAAAATGCAGCTTCGACACAATAAATCCCGGAATTTAATATATGACTTTCTTCAATAGTTAATCTCTTTTTCCCTACATTTTCCAGGCAGGTCTAATGAAAGCTAGAAAAACCAACCTAGATTGAGTTTATTTAAATTTCGCATGGCAATAGCATCTGAGCAGTGATAATTGCAACAAAAAGCATCATCAACCAACCTAAAATTTTATATGTAGCTAATAAGGATGTTGTGACAGCACTGAGTATGGACAACAATAATTAATAAAAATAATAAAATAAGTTAAAAATTACAAGTACATTGTCATCCAAAGGCAGTCATTATTGTCATAAATATGTGATCAATATGACTAGGCACTGTACTACATGTACAATATACGGCTGGGGTTGGTACTGAAATAAGAGAAGCTGAAAGCAAGGAACAAGATTGTGAAAGAGTGGATGAAGAACCCTGCCCATAATGCTTCACTGTTACTATAGAATCCCTATTTCTCAAACCCTTGATTTCTTGAAACTTGCAGCAACTCAAACCAAAATCTATTTCTGTAACACAGTTATTTTAACTCTGATATCCCAAACTCCTGATTTCTTGACGCAGATTTCATGTTGTTCATATCACAGACTTGCCTTCCTTCCAATAGGCCCTTTGCAGCTAAGCCATCACATGACCTTTTTTTCATAAAATTATGGGCTATAACTTAACGAATGCCAGAAATGGAAAAAGCATGTTGAAAATATCAAAATGGCCAAGTTTAAGGCCTCCATCCTTAAAGAATGAGATTTTTTGACCGTCTGTATTTTGAAAGAATAAGAAGATTTCTATGGAAAAAGTTGTTGGAGACCAAGGTCTTGCTTTCCAGCAACATTTTCCATACAAATCCTCTAAATTTTCTGAAAATTCAAACTGTCATATAAACTTACTCTTTAATTCCTGCAGGGCCTCAAACTTGGCCATTTTAGTATGTTTGATGCGCTCTTTCTATTTCTGGCATTCTTTAAGTTATAGCCCATAATATAAAAATTTTCTACGAAAAATTTAGTCACCTGACCCCAGCTGCAAAGGGCCTATTAAATTTTTGTTGGTTAAGTGTACTTGAAAAGAAGAGAACATACAAGGGACAAACGTGTTGAGACACTTAGTAGTAAAAGTCTATTTTTAAGCATCTTAATGGCAACATTTTGTCCCCCTCCCCCCCCCCCAAACAAATTGTGTTGATTTTTCTCTTTCTAAGACTGATCAAAAAAGAATTTGGGTGACTGGGTTTAACAGAAGTAATGCTAGATGTATATGAAATAGAATAAGAGGTTAAAAGTGTTGTTTTCTAATACATTGTACTTTTGTTGCTGATTGTAGCTTGGATGATTGAGAAATTGGGATTCGTCACAAAAGTGAAGAATTTTAACTAACAGGCCTCCATTCTTGAACTGGTGGGAATGCATGAATATATATCAATGAAAATACATAGATCTACAGTTCTGATCCGTTGCCTAGTTTGTGAATAGTTTAAGAATAAATTAATGCTAGACACACTTGTATTAGACAGAGAAGTAAATTTAGACATCCGTCTTTTTGACACCTCTGAAAATAGTTGTCTAAATGCAGGGTACTCGATTTTATTTTGCTATGTTTTCTGCTTGAAGGATAATGGGTACCAGTGCAGATTTAAGTGCCCAAGATAGTTTACTGAATTTGAAAACAAGACAATTATTGCTGATCAAGACCTTCTGAGAGGAATTTCTGAAAATTATAGCAGTAAGTTCGGAACAGATTTCCTGAAGTGCTAGATTGGCCAGCCATGATGTGACCCCATGGATTTAGGCCAAAAAAGGGTGTGGTGGGACATACATGTACTAAACAGGGGTGCACAAACCACAAACATTGAATTTACTGTATGTTTCTTGATTTGAATGGCTTCTTGCCACCCTTGAGAAACAGCATATTTCAAACTTCCCAGAATTTCAAACACTTGTCTCTGGCTCTCTATAACTTTGTCCATACACCGGCAAAGGAGGTAGGCGAGGTGTTAAACAGGGGTCCCCGCCGGGGGTAAAGGATTGTCATCGAATATTGAAGGGTCCATGTTACCCAACATTTGGTTTAATTCCTGTCTCAGTGATTCCCCTCCGGATCCCGCCAGAGTTACTCGCCTAGACTTGTCCGACCGATAGCTGAATCCGCTTTTCAGAGTTGGCGAAGAAATTTCATAGTTTGTGTTGAACAAATCGCTGACCTTTCGAAGTTCTTGAGCTATTTTCAACGCCTCTCGAGTCAGCGGCTCGGAATGCGATCGAGACCGTCTCCCATCCAATTCCTCAGCTTGTAGAGCATGAATTCTTCTTCCTTCGACGCCGAATTGCGGCACCGATCTTGTGTGGTGAATTGGTCTGTGGGAATTAGAACTTGATCCCGTCGAGGCAAGTTGAGCGCGCGGGTTTTCGTTTTTAGCCGACGCACCTTCGTTTGAGTCCATTGAACCGTTCCCGGTTCCCGGCATTTCAACTTAACAACGTCAAATTTTTTCCGATCACGGGATGTAATTTTAACTTTAGAGTCAAAATATTTGTTTCACCCAACCTGCAACAAATGTTGACAATATTTAGAAACAGAACAGCCAACACAAAGCAATAGGACTTAAAATTAATATATCGATAGGACCTACCTGATTGAATTTGAATACTATACTGCTGTTGAATTGAATAAAATATTGCCCAGAATATACAGACTCGACGAAGCAAACGTTACCTTAAATCTTGACTTCCTTTAAAGTGCTGTGATGTTGTGATTCAACAAATCCGACTAGCTTTTCTTGCACAAAACGTTTGTCACGAAATGTTATTCTATTCGGTACATACTCGTCTATAAACCTCAGTTTTATTTTGGTCCATAAAAGAGTGACAATAACATCGTAACCAATCAGGGCAGAGCGAGCAAAACATTAAAAACAATGGGCTTTGTTCCAGTTCGGGCAAGAAGCCATAAAATACTGACGTGGTGAAGTTTGATAGTCCTTGTAAAGGTCAGTTACCTTTTTTATTACCCAGTAATTTAGTTTCTCATCATAAATTATCAGTTTAATTTATTTCATAATTTGGCATGTGGTCCCCAGATTCCCTCAAATACCGTACGCACGACTTGATGACTCTTTTTTTTTTTGTTCACTGTGCGCGCGATATCGGCGCGTGGGAAAATATACTTAGGAACCCAGAGCAAATCCGCATTAAAATGCAAAGCTGGGTCAACTCAAAGCTACATTTTATTATCAGTCCACAAAATATGCTCTCTCTAGTTTTTTTTCTTTCTTATGTTGTGTGTGTGTGTGTGTGTGTGTGTGTGTGTGTGTGTGTATCGTTTCACTTCAGTAAACAAAATAGTTTGCCTTCTACCTTGCTCTATAGTTGATATTTGTCATTTGCGAAACCTGAACTTTGACCTAAACAGGGTCATTTCCAACCTTCGCCCACACCACCGTACGTACCCCAAACATGTCATCTCTGGCCTTCCTGGTTTCCACAAGTGGCGTTAGGGGAAAGGAGCTACACGCGTGTGGTGGGTAAGTTCGGATGTTGGTGGTCCAGAGTTCTGCTACTGAAAGAGAAGGTAATCCTTTCTCCTATGCTATGCGTGACAGAGAGAGGGCCAGGACTGGAAAAGTGTTGGATAAATTTGCCTGCCACTTAAACCTCTAACAAATCGTTCTTCCGTTTTCAGATACAAATGTATAATTTTTAGTATCATTAGTATGTCGTTCTTCCTAGAAGCGAGATCTGAAGATTTGAAGAGAGCTCTTGTTTGAAGCGTGATTGTGCGTGCACGTGGAACGTGATCTGTTTTCGGGAGTGGCGCTGTTGAGTAGGCGGTCTACGCCTTCACCTGCCAGCGGTAGCACAAATGACAAAACACGATTGCAAATTAAAAATGGCGGTCTTCGAGGTAATTTTGAACGATAAAGTTTCGGATCTGAAGCACCTGCTAGAAGTCGATCCAAAATGCGCCAATTCTGTAGGGTGGCACGGTTTAACACCTTTACATCAAGCGGCATTAAAGAGTAACCAAGAACTGGTAGACTTGTTGCTGGAGTATGGAGCGAACGTGAACCGACCGAATGCGTATGGAGAGACTCCACTTCACCTCGCTTGTCAGGCGGCGTCCGTGAAATTTATACACAAGTTCTTGGAGATCGGTGCAGAGCTGAGAGCGGAAGATAGCGCTGGGAGGACTTGTATTCATCACGCTGCTAAAAGTGGTTCAGTGTGGGTATATAATTATAAATACGCTGACTAAAAATAGTTCACTTAGCTAAAGCTACATGATTCGAAACTGATGACAGATCGATTTAGAGGTATTAAATTATTGTTTGTTTTGCTGGGATTAGTTTGTAGTCGGGCCGGTTTCTTGCTAGTGGGCTACATTTTGGGTCGTTACGTGTATTCAGCCGGTGATTTTGGTTTTAGTCAAAGACTGTCCTTCGGAGAAAACTGCACACTTGAGATTCTGAGTTCTACAAATGTACATGTAGCTTGTTGTGACTTCTATAATTAAGACATTATGTAGGGTTATTGAATTATAAATTATGTTTGGATAATACAGTTGTATACTCAAAAGGTCATCAAGTCTACAAGTAATAAACACTAGCCAGTTACAAGAAGTTAAATTTATTTAGTGCAATTTCACTGTCCATGATGAAAAATTGATTGAAGTGAAATTTGCTCTCGTATAAAAAAAATAATAACAATAAAAATAAAAAAAACACATTATTTTTATACTGTGGAATGCTATGCGGAACCTGTGGTATTTTGTTTGATACAATTGCTGTAGAGTTTGTTACAACAACAGCAATGCTATACACACTCTTGACACTTACATGTAATTCACATTTGCGATAAAAATTACAATAACTTAGGGAAAAGATATGTGTTTAAAGTTGAGCCAGGGAGATAAATGAACCTTGCAGTTTTCGAGTTATTCCCCTGCCTTTTATGTGCAAAACAAAATAAGACCAAGGGAATAAAAGAGACAAGTAAATGAAGTGCAAACACAAGGAGACAAACCAAACTACAATAAACACCCGCATACACTGTATAAGAACACACAACTTCGAAGGTCAGGCTGATTGAGTTCTTATTTATCAGGTACTTAGTGACAAATCAGGCTTAAAATGTTTTTAAAATGTTCTTAAATTTTCATTTAGTAATACTATCCAAAACATGTTGCTAGAGGTATAATTAGCATATTTTAGGAAAATAAAATAAATAGTTATTCTGTAATAATATTATATTTACAAATGAACACAGTCAATAGATGTATTGTATGTAGTTATCTGACAGCAAACATAAACTTACATGTTTTGTAATTATGACACTTTTTCCACTTTATAAGAACATGTTACAATTTTCAAGCTGATCTTGTTCTTATAGAATTGGGCTTTATTGGCCAAATTTCAGCCTGGTGTTATTAATCCATTTGTTCTTATATGTGGGTGTTTACTGTATACAGTACGAACACTGGATATTCGAAGGAATTGAATGTTCAAAATGTTAGATACTTCATGCTATTTTCGAGTTGTTTAGAGAAGAGATATTAATAGCTTAGTTTGTTTAGAAGATTGGTATGCATGAAGATTTTTCAAATAAGAAGGAATATTATGCCAAAAGACAGCAGCCATAGAGGATCTAGTTTGTTTCCCAGTGTTTGTTCTGACTCGTGATTGCACTGCACCCAAATGGCACTTACCCAATTGGAAGTCTCATCAGCTGTCTTGATATGCTGTGATATCAAGTCACTGAATTGATACATTGGCTGGAGTTTTGTTCAAATTTGATTTCAGTAATTACATGATCATAGCACCCTTTTATTATGTTTTGGCAACAAATCAGACTCACGTGATATTGCCATGGATATTTTGGCCTGGTATGCTCAACAAATTATGAACCATGTCTGAACCAAACTCACCTGATGTCCTTCCATAGCTCACAAAAAGTCATGATTACATGTAGGTCAGTGTACAAATATATATAAATTAATATAACTGGTATTAGTAGAATTTAACTCATATACTAAATGTAAATGTTGTGATCTGATGGGCTGAATTATCACGTACATGTACATGTACACTATCAACCATAAGAGTCGTTTGGTGTAAAACGCAGACTGTGGACTGCAGACTGCAGACCGTGGGTAAAATGTAGACTGCATACCAGGGGTAAAAACCAGACTGTAGACTACAGACTTTTTAAGTAATTTATATCGTGTTATTTCCATTATTGAGTGCTGAACATAATAGCATTATTCAGGCTACCGGTAATTGCAGTGAAAGTCTGGATTCTGGTTAGCCTGAAAATCACTCTGGTTAGACTGAATATCACTCTGGTTAGCCTGAATATCACTTTGGTTAGCCTGAATATCACTGCGGTTAGACTGAATGTCATTCTAGTCGGCCTGAATATCACTCTGGTTAGCCTGAATATCATTCAGGTTAGCCTAAATAGCGCTTCGGTTAGCCTGTTTACGGTTAGCTTCCAATGAAAGAAATGGTAACACGATTCTTTTAAAAAGTCTGTAGCCTGCGGTCTATATTTTATCCCTGGTCTGCACTCTGCATTTTACCCTCAGTCTGCATTTTACCACCGGTCTGCAGTCTGCATTTTACACTGACCACCATAAACAACTGTAGGTCAGTTCTAAAATAGTCACTGTGATGTTTTCTCACTTTTTCTGAAGTTTTGGTGGAACATTTGTAAACAAAAGGATATTTAAATTCCTGACCAAGCTGCTGCAAAGGAGGTTATGTCTTGCTTGAATAGTGCAAAGTCTTACAACGATTTGACTTGATTGTTTTATCTGAAACGTCATGGTAATGGAACTCACAAATAAGTTGAACTTTTTTTTATTATTTTTGTGTGTCTGTTTTATAGATTGAAGCTTCATTACTTGACAGCATGTGGTTTAAGTTTGAAGAAGAGAGATAACAGGTATTTCAGCAAGTTATCAATTTTAAAGGCATTGGTAAAATTATTGAAGTATATAATAGAATAGTGTACTTTGTAATTCATAATTTAATATTTTATGTTCAATATTGATTTGCAACTTTAGAAAAAAAGAATAAATTTGGGACATTGAGTCTCATCTCGCAGTGGCTTGTGTTCCGATGGTTATTGAGGACAATTAGCTTCTCATCTTCTGTCTTGTCCCCAGTAACTGTCCTTTAAGCAACTGCGATATGAGACTCGCATCAGGTTTCTGCTAATGTTTCTAGAGTGGCAAATAATATTAGTTAGCTAAATTAATGCTGATATGAGTAAGTGTAACTTCCATAAAATTTGGTTCCACTTAGCTCCTGCGGTGTTAATTTACTTTTAGTAGCTTGAGGTAGGAATGGGGTGCCTGTTAGGGACAGGACCCTTATTTCTTTTTGATACTAAGCATCTGAATGTGATATCTAGAACACTTTTATCGAAAGACAACAGACAAATTAACTCTAGTCAAGAACTGTAACAATACAGCCACGTAGACACCCTCACAGTACTGTTGTAACACCATTTTGTTCAATACTACCACACAATTCACTCATTTACAATCTAATCAGTCTATTCTATACGTCGTAATTTGTCTAGAATATCACTTTCACAATGGGGGCACTTATTGGAAGGGTCACTTAGAATGTATTGTAAAGAAGTGGCATTTAAGGGAGGAGGAGAGGGGAGGGTGCACTTATTAGAAAGGGGGGGGGGACTTATTGGAAGTTGGGCACTAAATGGAATCATTACAGTTACGTAGTGTAATTCAGGGAGTATTATGCTCAGGGCAATTAATTACAAACTAAAGTTATGAGCACAGAAAGTTAATTACTCCCTGACTTGTACAGCTGAAGGGAAATCTAGTCACAAGTGAACCATATGGTGTAGGTCAAGTAAGGAAGTATTTGAAAATGAAAATTTTTGCTATTGATGCAACTGATATATACTAAAATGGTTTGTTGTTCTTCAAGAGGGATGTGTCCAGGCTTTCAAACCTCAATCAAGTTTCTCAAGAAATTCTAAAGGCTGGTTTACTCAGATTACTATTTTCAATTGATAATACGTAACAAGGTAAATTATTACCACTACACTACAAATTAATATTAACTACAGATTGTTTGGTTCAGAGGTCAAACAGCACTACATGTAGCAGCCGAACATGGTCAACTTGATGCCTGCAAATATCTACTACGCCATAAGGTATGTCAACACATGCCTTATTCTGTCAATAATGCTTGACAGAAACCTGACATATATTTTGGGGGCCGGCAGCTAGTAATTTCTCTGCATGTTACAGTGGAACCCCGTTAATACAACCACCTTCGGGCCATGGAAAATTGGTCATATTAACAGGGTGGTCATATTGAAAGGGTTCTTTAAATAAGAAAATGACTGACTGAGCTTTTTTTCGGGCCAGAATAAAGTGTCCGTATTAACGAGGTGGTCGTATTAATGGGGTGGTTGTAAGGTGGGATTCCACTGTATTTCACAAACCATCAGGTGAGAGATTTATATTAGTTTAGTCTGTAACTTTTATTGCCCTAACATTGTGAGTCTTTATTGGTATTCAAGGGTCTCTGTTATCCAATGTTTTCATCATTCTGTCTTAAACTTTGTATAAATGAGAATGGTGTAGTGATAATTTATTTTGAATCATGTTGAATTAATAATTATGAATCTTTATCTACAGAGGTTTCCTCCTGATGTACGTGACAATTCAAATGCAACACCACTGCACTTAGCTGCCAAATATGCACACTGGTAAGGGGATAAAACAGTAATACTTATGTAGCAAGTTACGTGTATATGGATTGGGGAAGCTTTGATCATGTAGAAGATTGCTGGTGCATACACTATAGGTCCTCTTATTGACACCAACAGTTGCAGTCAAAAAGATTCCATTGAGATTTTCATAATTGAAGTGTGTGAAGTAGAAATTCAAAGTATTAGTTTGTTGACTTTTGGTGGTGCCCAGACATGACGTTACAAGTCCATTTGGAAAGAAATTTGTCAAAATCAACAAAATTTAGAGTCCTTGTGACAAGGAAACTTGTCAATCTTTCATTTTATGGACTTCTCTGTTTGTTTGATTTTTGATTGTAAGTTAACATTATGTCCGTTCTAGTACTGACCTTGGAATCTCAGCACACATTGTATGAATTACACATTAATTGAACATTTTACAAAGTGATGTACTGTATACAGATAAATAAATTCGGCTTTTAATGTTGAATGATATACATTGTATAAGTCAAAGTTACTTCTAGGTCAACTACTGTATGTTCAATAATTACTGTTAGTTACATTTGCTACTAACAATAAATAAATATAATCACTACTTACAACAACAGAAACAACAATAACAATTGTTGCAAGCTTAATTAGCTTTGATTTGCTACATGTATCTAAGCACAGGGCTTGGAAAAAGTGTCGTCTGGTCGTCTGGGACAGGTAGATTCTCCTTCTGGGCAAGTACCTTCTCATTCTTACTTGCCTGATGGGCAAGAGATCAAGCAAGTAATCTGCCAAATAGATCATTAAAAGAGTATACTAAGACTTGCTCAGGGCAAGCAATATTTGAGAGATATCTGCCCTAAAGGCAAGCTGGAATTCCAGTTTTTTTCAAGCCCTGTTAAATTAAAGCAATTTCAATAAGTATTTATTATTAAATTAAAGATAAAAGTTCAATACACAGCTCAACGTCTATTATGTGCAAAGAAAGTAAAGGGTATTTTTATAAAAATTTCATTTATTTTTTTGAATGTGAAGAGAATACTAAAAATATAATTAAATAAAATGTACATGTATGTTTGGGAGATTGTTATATTTTCATAACCAACAGTTTGCCAATTTGATTTTAGGTCCAGAAAAAACCCAACAGCAAAATGAATTCCATGATTTCATCAAAAAAGATCTTATTGACAAAACATACAAAAGAGTGGGCAATGAGTTTAAATGTTAGTAGTTACTTCCACAGAATGGAACTCTGATTAATATTACAAATTAAACTCCTTATAACAAAATATCCTGTATATTAATAATGAACAATGTTCTTCCTGCTACTTGTATAATGTATACTGTGTTTTATTGTTTGGAACATAATCCCGGGAATAACGAACTCCTCTCCTAACCAATAGTTTTTTCAGGCCTGGATTGCAATAGCATCATGTAATCTGAGATGTTGCTAGTTTAAGAGCTTGCAGGCAAATGAAATTGAGCATGTGATGTTACTTAAGGAACATTAAATTTTATTTTTTTTAAGCTGGGAATTTCTATTTGAATGAATAATTTTAATTTTAATTTTAATTTTAATTTTAATTTTAATTTTAATTTTAATTTTAATTTTAATTTTAATTTTAATTTTAATTTTAATTTTAATTTTAATTTTAATTTTAATTTTAATTTTAATTTTAATTTTAATTTTAATTTTAATTTTAATTTTAATTTATTTATTTCTGCAGTGAAGTAGCATGGACCCTAGAGAGTAAAAGTGTATTGTCAATGATCAATGAGCCAGATGTTGCAGGGAAAACACCTGTGGACTACACCACTGAAGGAAAAACACCAAGGTGCTGTATATACTGTAGAGAGCGAGGTGGTATACATGTATGTCCAGAGAAAAAATTTGTAGTGACAAGAGAACAGTCAGCCTCTAGTTCTTCAGAGTAGTCCTTATACCTACCTGTACTTTCTTGCACGAAGAAATTATTAAACATCTGATAATCATGCACTATCAAGTTCGTTGTAAAGCTCAGGGTTGCCACAAATTTTTGAAATCTGAGGCAGTATTACTGTTGGATTTGGCAGCTGATTGTGCCATCTTTTTTTAAAGTCACCCCAGCAGAGTAGCTGACTGAGATCATGAAGTACATGGTAATTTTTGCCAATAGCCTTTAGATCTTACAGGATCATATTAATATAAGATCCTATCAGATCTTGTGTTGTACCTCAACCAGGGTATTATTAGATGGAGTCTTTGTGTTGAATCTCAGGTGTTGCTTGTCTGATGAACACTTGCATTGACTACACAAAGAAGGGTTGAAAGAGGCCTACAGAGGCCTAATAATTAACGTGTTAGATTCCGAATCAAGCAGTCTGTGTTCAAGCCCTGGCCAGGGTTGCTGCCTTGTGTTCTTGGGTAACATACTTCAGTCACACAATGCCTCTCTCCACCCAGGTGTACATGACTGTGTTAACAGGTACACTACTGATGAATTTCATGCTGTGCGTAGCCATCCAGTGGGGAGGAGAAATACCCCTAGTCACTTAAATGCTAGTAAGAGAAACTCAGATAAGCTCTGCCTGGCCGGACACAGACTTAACTTTGCAAGACAGATACAGGTTGCACAAAGATGGCAAGCTGGAAAATTTGTTTTCAATACACCCTGCCTTGAAGAACATGTTAAATATGAATTCAAAGTTAAATGCTCAACATGGTGTTCAAACTGCTTGATGTTCTCTTGTAGACACCTCTGGCTCCAGAGACACCTCAAGTACTGGCAAGCCAGTCGCTGTCCACGTAGTTGGCCACCCAATCCTTGGATACCATGGTTTCTATTACTCCTCTCACCGTCATTTGGAATTTTCTTCATTGCTTTGTCATTCCATCACCTTTCCACACTCTTTGCAACACTGGCAACCATGGGAATCATAGTCTTCTTCAATGTGTGGTCATTCTCTAAGCACAGATTACAGCACATTTCTGCAATTCCAAATCCTGCACTAGCTGGCTTTTTCTTTGGGCTAATAATACAGAGCTTGTTATGCTATTTTTTATACATTATGCCTCATATCCTTTGGAATAATGTGTAACTGTCATGATCATGATACTTTTTTAATGTACAGTAGGTGCCAGGTTTACAATGGGTTTTAACTGACTGATGATTTTTTTTTTTTAATTAAAAGCGCATTGTATATCAACAGTGTAGGCTGCTATGTTTCTCTTGTTTAGTGATTACAGTGTTATAATTTTCATTTTAATGTTGCAATAAAACATACTCCTTAACTTTTATCACAGCTTTGGCCAGAGCTTTTTTGGACTCCTCTTGCAATCATTCTATTGATAGCTACTATTATTACATTAAGGTACAGTGTAAATCCAGTGTGACTTTAGTTAACTAATGACAGATAAGTCCTTTAAAATATTTTTGTAAGTCATGTGTATTTGAAATTTGGGATAGTTCTTAGGAAACCTACATGTACATGTCTACAGAACCTTCACTGACAAAACCTTTAAGGCATAAACATGACTTACCCGTTATTATTGCACTGATTGGAAGTTTACAAGTCCAGTGTTACTCAAGACAACTGGCAAACATGTCCCTTCCAAGTATTCTATTTAAATTTGTATACGTTTTTGAAGCTTAGGATCATTCTCAAGAAACACACAATCATGTACAGTGAGTGAAATCTCAATTTTTGCAATTTCCAAGGGAAATGAAGATTGGTTTGAAAATTGGGTCGTTCCAGAAATCAGGTGTCAGTATGCCGTTAATGACTGGTCCCAATGGAAACCGAGAGTTTTGTTTCCCTGAGACCCTTCGGAGACTCTCCCCAAGACCCCTGGAACATTGAGGGTGGAGGGGAAACAAAATTCACTGTTTCCCATGGAACAAGTCATCAAGTGTTTCAGTTATACCTTCCAACTCAAAAATAGAACAAACTGCAGAAAATTATTGATATGCTTGGTGTCCACTGGCACACATTGGCTGCAGTTTCAAGATGCGTGAAATGATCATGTACGAGTTGAAAGTCCAAGTTGTTGTTTTCCTAGAGAGTTAGTGACTTGTGACTCATGACATGTGACATGTCCTCTAATCTTAACACAAATTTAGTTGGGAGGTATAATAATAAATTTAATATATTTAGTTACTGTATTAAATTTGTGAGGGGAGGAAACAACTTTTGGTTTGAGTTAATGGGAGGTTTGAAAAAATGAGAGTTTTATGATTGGGATTTCAATGTACATGTACATACACATGCAGACTGATGAACTAGTTATGAATCTTGTTAGCTGTACAACACAACTAACATGATAATTACAAAGCCTTTTCAGAGTAGACATGTCTGTTCAAAAGCAAAAGGCAATAGCACTACAGAATTGTTTAATACAAAGTAACTTTGAAAGATTGTTTATGAGAAATTTACTTCAAAGTACCTATAAATTGTGATAGGTTACATGTAGTTAGTTCAAATGTTGGACTCCACATTAGCCAGCCCAGGTGGTAGTTCTGTTTCCAGGATAATGCTGGTGTGTTCTTGGGCAATGTAACCTCAGAGTTACTGGGTTTGAGGATGAGTTCTGGACAGTTTTCCCAGACTAGGTTATAATTATTTTATTTTGCTGTTCATAAAAAAATTAGGGTTAAAGAATAACATGTAATGTAAAATTCACCCATGCAAAATTGTGTAGATTCTGCCAAAATTGCCTCACATCCACCCTGGATTGTATCATTTGTAATACAAATTAGAAATTAATTAAAATTTAATTGTGAAGAGGGCTATAATTTTCTTGGTCTGAACTTCCATCTCTTGAACTTCATGCTTGACCCAACTGAAATGCCAGACGAGTATGCTTTAACCATAGTCACATTTTTTTCTCAGAAATCTTTTTTCAGACGCTGGTGTGGTTACGTCTAATAGAATCTCTGACACTGGAGAAACAATGGTAAGAAATCAATGTAGTGGAAATCAAATGCTGAACTTAATTTTTGGACCTTGGAGAATAAAATGTCAGTAATCTGAATCAACAGTAAAAAAGGAGAATTCAAAGTACCCACTTTTGAAAAGTAAATTTTATGTCTAGTAAGTAGCCCTTGTTCTTTGAAAGTTACCTTCATACAATAAGTGACTATTATCATAGTGCTCACTCACTCAGTTTAGTTAGAGTCTATTGGACTTTTGTAGTGGGCCTACAGTAGTTGTTCATACTGTTGATAAAGCTATCTGGTATATATTAAATTACTTTCCAGTGGATAAGTCCCGTCAAAATGATGCTATTCACTGGATAGTGATTTATCTGGTGGATACATGTGTTGCATTATCAATCCTTAGAACAGCATGACCCTGGTAAACGGTGCTCAAAATCAAATACATACATGTACATACAATTAGATGTATGCTTCTTTGGTTCAACAAGTGGCAAAGGATGTGGAATTTGACCTAAGGATAGAGACCAAGCCAGTGGTCCAACAAAAAATAACGAGGAGCCTAAAGGCTCCTAACTAGTAACCATGAAATTCTGGGTACCCAGCACTTGTTATTAGTTAATAAGCTCATATGAAAAAAAGTAAGTTTTTCCAGTCACCCAAAGGCTAAAGTTAGTTACCTGTGGTCCCCGGGCACTTCTAGAGCACAGCTCTGTCAGCACTGAGGGGAAGTGACCTCCAAGTTTAATTAAGATCAATTTTAAATATAATTTTATTCAGCATATTTCTGTGATCTCAGTAGGGAAATGTTTGGGTCAAATCAGACATGGAGAATAGAATGTTTAGAGGAAGACATCCTTTCCTTAGCTCTGATCTATTTTTGTAGTTTAAATTGATTTGTTTTATTTACTTAAAATTATGATTTATTGCTCAGTTACTGACAATTTGCATTTTTTTTTTTCACAGTCCATTCTTGATGTTGCAAAAGATGTTGTATCAGAGTGCAACTTCTGTACAGTTTGTGAGGTACTGTGTACAATGCAGATCATGACAAGCAATGTGTTTTTCAAACAATCATTATGATCAATTTAAAGTGAAGAATGCTAATATTGTAAGAAATAAAAACAAGGTTTCTAACTTTCCTCAAAGAAGCCACCGTTGAGGGCAACAGGAGAAGGGTGGGAGTGTGGGGGTGCTGGGTAAATGTATGAAGCCTGGAGGAGGAGGTGAAGCTAAAGATATGATTTTTTTTTTTAATGCTATTGAAATATTGACAATAAAGTTGACAGTTACTTGTGATAATACATTTTTTGTGGCTAGTCTTATGCAGCTCTTTTATTTCGTCCCGGCCAAGGGACTCTTCAGAGACCTTTCTGCTTGGCAAACTACTTGGCAACTTTGGGCACAATGCCCAATGAGTTTGCCAAGCTGAAAGGTCTCTGAAGAGTCCCTTGGCAGGGATGAAACGAAATACTGTGTAAGACTAGCCATGAAAAATGTATTATCACAAGTTATTGATTACATAATTAAGTGTAGATACAATGAACTTGACTTTGTAAATTTCCAGTTAAGCATGGAAACAAAAGGATTATTTTATGTGAAAGTTGAGAAATTTGTGTAGAAGTTAATGTGAGTTTACACTAAACACTAATGGATAGATTGTGAAAAATAGAATGGGTATGTGAAAGGAATTCATAAGGATTTGAAGATGGTGACAAGAGATATTTACTTTTAGGGCCTAAAGGCTTGGGTGTATAACGAGAAAATTAAAGTGACTCATGGGATATTCCATGGGATACCACTTGAAAGCATTGTATAACTACACTGTAGTATGTATCATCCTCAAGAGGTGGTTTAAATAGAGTTGGTGATTATAAAAGGGATTTACATATTGTACTGTGTTCCATTACCAGATTGTAATGCCTGACTTCACTAAGCACTGCCGACTTTGTGAAAAATGTTTTCTGAGTTTGGATCACCACTGTCTGTTTCTCCTGAGCTGTGTGGCAAGAAACAACCACAGGGCTTTCGTGTTCTTCATGATTGAAGTAATGGTGGCCAATGTGTTATTTGTGAGAGCAGCAGTGTCATGTGAGTAGAAATTTTACTTGTATTTTTTTAAAATATTTCTCCACTTGATAATAAAAAAGTGCAGTAAAATGAAAGTGGAAGGGGCAAAATATAGTAACACTAATTATATACCCTTTAATTAGATACATATATTTAAGGCCAAAAAGAAATAAACTGGACTGTAAAAGAAGAAAGAGTAAACAAATAGTAAATATTAAGTAATGTATGTTAGACTTAAGCCTCACAGGAAACTGAGCAAAATGAAACTGGATAAAAGTGCTTTAATTTTAAGTTGTTTTCAAGTTGGCTTATTATGGTAGACAAAGGAATGTCATTCCAAAGTAGTTGGGCAAAATGTTCTTAAATTTATTTGAAAAGATTTTATATTTAGTTGTTGTAAGGACACACTTCTAGTGAGGTAACTATATGTATGTTGTGAGAGACAGGATGAGATTTGCTCTACAAATGGTGGGAGGCATGGAAGCCTAAAAGGCTTAACTAGTGATTTGGATCTCAGATCTGGAGATCTGAAATCAAGCCTTGGCTGGGGTTGTAATGTTGTTGTCCTTAAAATATCAACTTTATTGACTGTAGATTTAATTAGTTACATTGAGATGAAACATAGTTACAAAATGATGGAAAATTACAATAAAAAGGGAAAACAGTACTCAACCTTGCAGTTGTAAGTTGGAGTAAAACAAAGCATTTCTGAAATATGGGAACCAGCAAAGATTAATGACAACATTGCAAATTCTGCTGCTACACGCTGCAAATGAGCTGCAGTGTATCTTGCCATTCGATCGTTGTATAACTTGTAGAGTGTCCTGCAGCCTTTAACTTGTATTAACTTGAGTGTGTGTTGTACAATAACCATGGATGCTTTGTTTGGATATCTGCTCGGGACTTATTATGTTGCCTTTTTTTTATTTTCAATCAGATTTTAACTTGGAAGTATTCTTAGGAGAGGCATCTTCATTCAGAGTAAGTTATGAAATTGCTGTCTTGTGCACAGATCTCTGGATAAATTGCATTGCAGGCATTTTAATGAAGTTAGTTAACACTAAATTCACGTGTGGGAGTTAGGATAAGCCATTTATAAGCACATAAAGACAATTGGAGCTAATCAAAACCTTCCACAGGTAGCTCCTTACACAAAAACTAATTTAGCAATCATCGACCAGGAAATGCCATAACTGCATGCAACTGCATGCATGGAGTTATGTATGTGTGGAGTTATGCATGCGTAGCGCATGCATTAACATGCATGGTTGATGTAGTACACAAGGCATCATTAATTTTTATGCAGGGGTGTCAATATTTTTAGTCACCTGTTGCCTTGATTCTCACTCCTGTAACAAACTTGTTACCTCGTGGGTGAATTGTATCAACAACAGGCAAGTTCACCTGTAACATCAAGGGCGCATCAAGCATGCTCAGCAGTAACAGGTGTTATGGATTATGGCCATTAATTAGCGCCCTGTTCAAATTGTGATAAAATAATGTACATGTATATAACATTGCACCTTGCAATGGACTAGCATTCCATCCAGGGAGAGTAGAAGTACTTGTAGTTGCTTAATGTTGCAGAAACCAAGATAAACTGTGGCAGTATGGGCCAGTTGCCCCGACACAGACTTTACCTTATGACATGTATGTACATTGTAGTCATTTTCTCTTGTCTAATAGGCCATTTCCCAGTTACCTTGAGCCTCTGTTTCAAAATGAGTACTCGTGCAAAACGTTTCATATGAAGACAAGTTTGATTCGCACGAAAAAGAACCTGTAGGGGGAAGACATTTTAATATCAATGGTTTTGCATTAAGACTCATTTTGACACTGAGAAATAGCCCATTGTCTAAATGCCTACACTGAATTGTGAAAATCATTGTATAAGGCAGTGCTTGCCAATATAAGAGGTGTTTTACTGTAACAATGTGTTATTCTTTACCCTTAGGAAGCTATGGGCCATGATGTTTATGTCTCAGTTTTGTTTGTTATCAACTGTGTAGGATTCTACTATGTGTTTTTTGTAAGTTACCAACATCGCCAACATTATATGTATGCAATGTCTAAAATAGATACTCTCCAAAGATTGTTGAGGATCAGTTGTTGTCTTTAAAAGAGTTGCACTGGTTTTGTTCTTTATATTACAAACAAGCAATTGTTTCTTGGTTATCAAATCAACGATTGCTGATACTCGTTTTTGCATACTTCAGCCCTATACCGTCACCAATTATAACAACAACAACAACATCTTTATTTTCTCACTATAAATGTGAATAATTATTATTGCATAACGTAACAATACATCGAATTGTTTTGTTCATTTTAGAAGTATGGGATTGATTTTACTTTGAACCACATGTATAATATCACCAGTTAAATTTGATAATTTTTTTTATATGATTTTGTTCTTGTTATTTTTCTCTTATTTTTATCTAGACCTTCTGTCATTAGAATTCTTGTTCATTGTGGAATTGCTTTCTTTTCAGTTGACGTGGTTTCAGTTCAAGGTTATTACTGACGGTGGTACAACATACTACTCTCCAGATGGCCGCACTCAGCACAGGTCAGTTGTAGCTTGCCATTTGCACTCGCTTATGATGTGTGGGCAGTGCAAGAATTACGAGATATATATTTTAATATGCGAATCATAAATCACTCTCAAATGGCAGGAAATCGAAAAATAATCATTTAGGAAGGTAAAAAAAAAATCACCAAAGAAGTAGAGCGATTTTCAGTTGTAAGTGTCGTAAAACCAAAACAAAGGTAATCACTCAAGCCAATCACAAAGGACACAGACAATCCAGTGAACCAATCAAACTCGCAGTCGCAAACGGCGGGAAAACGTGTGCGAACGACTATCGATTGGTTTTGCTTTACGTCCTTTTACCTGTAAGGTCGGCACACGCTAGGGAACATGTTGCAGGGACGTGAAGCGGAGGCATGTTGCAGCGACAGTTTTTCTCCTGTGACATGCCCGTCTTTGCGAAAAAGTTCTGCTGCATGAATTTTAGCTGGTTTGAATTCGTGCGTTGTCAAGGAGGGACAAGATGACCTCAGTTTTCACTGTTGTATCGTGTACACTGCTCTAGCAAACTGTCCCCGTTACAACAAAGAAATGAACCAATATCCCAGGGCTGTACTGACCCGTAGTCAGAAAAAAATTTTGACTGTTCCGGCAATGCTCATGAAAATAATTGAGTGAGGCATTTTCTTTGGTTAAATTCTCTTCCAAGGTATTTAAGGTGTTTCTGATGACTGTAAACAACAAAAACGAAAAAAAAAAAAATGACTGAGGCAGGTGCCACGGTTTCCTGTTCCTAGCTACGACCCTGTATTCGTTAATTCGTGTTCACTGACTGGCGCACTGTCCCTGCAAAATGCTTCCTGTGCGTACGCAGGAAGGCCAGAAGGGGCTTGTCCCTCTTAAGGTCCTCGTAATATGTCCTGGCAACATGCCCCTAGTGTGTCGACCTCTTAACCAACCGTGTGGTCTAGTGATGCAAAACCAAACAAAATGCGAATTACTCTCGACACTCAAGTTAAAACCACTTAAATAATAAACCAAAAAGTAGCATTGATGGTTGAACAGACAGCATGGTTGCAACTGAGAAAGGTTAGGACCAATTATTTGAGGCAATCGTGAAAAACTATTCACATTTTATGTCGTAGCTTTTCCAAGATGTACTGTCCTTCAGCTAGCATTTGCTTTTCCTTACGCAGATCTTGGAAAGATATATGGTGTTTTCAAGGCATTACATGCTCGCAAAGGATGAAGATATTTCTTCAGTTTCTTCTCGGAGAATACTCCTTTTACAAGAACATGAAGAAAAAACAAGCCGAGAGACTTGTCTAACTTGTAAGCGTTGAAAATTGCTTTGGTCAAATGCGTCACGGATTGATTGGAGAACGGACAAAGAGAAGTCCCTTCAGCCGAAAGCCTGAGAATGAGGGCAAATTTGTGTACGTTTGCTCAGTCAAACATAAGTTTCTTCCAGGCATTTCGTTAGTTGTGGGGCACCGCGGAGAGAACGAGTAAAACAAAGGCAAGGGTTCTAATGTATGAGAGGACGCTCCCTCTCGCAACTAATCTTTTCATCTCTGTTTTGGTCTTTTTTGTAATTATATTCAAACTTGGTGCCCGAGCATGGTGCCCGAGCACGGTGCCTTTTTTTTTTTTTTTAATGATATTCCCCCGCATAAGCCTGAATGCAACAGTATTTTGTGCCGGCACCCAGACACCAGTGCTCGGGCACCAGCTGTGAACACAGCCAAAGTGTTTTGTTTTTGTTTTTTCCCGACAATCTCTCAGCTAAGAGCTTGATTTCAACCAATTCCTATGCGATCAGTAATTTTACAGATCTCAGCGTCGTTCCTCAGCTGACAGCTAAATTTTCACAACATGACTTTCTTGCCCTTTTCTTTAATCACGGTATCTTGCATCGTTCGTTTCCTTTCAAAGATTTTTCAGAATTTGCGAGTAGGGTTTAAATGACAAGTTTGTAAAATAAAACAGATCAACAGTTAGAGCTACTTAGACGTGTAACTTCAGAAGTTTTTCCTATTTTCGAAAGTAAAACTGTAAATAGGAACTTTAAAATTCCCGTCGTGTATATGAAGATAACTTAAGTTGTTACAACACGATGTAAAATCGAACATGAAAATAATTTAATTTCGTTTTATGTACATTTTACTGGCTTGGCAAGTTTTCAAACAATACTCTACGCTTGGAATATACAATGTTGCAAGTTGTAGCCATGTTTTTAACTTTTGTTTAGCGGCTTGTACAGAGTAGGTCTGTTATTTCACCTATTTACGCTTTGTGAAAGAAATTCAAGTATTTTAAAAAAAACATTTTATCAGAAAAGCGAAATTTTCAAACTTCTTACTGGTTGCCATAGTTTTATTCAATGTTAGCTGTGAGGATATAGAGTATTTTCACCTGACTTCACGGCAGTCATGTTGCTGCCCGGAAACAATCCTGCGGGAGTTGAACTCCTTTCTTATGTGAACACTTTCTTTTGCTCCAATAAATTTGTGTGGTGCTGGCCACGCGAGTGAAAACGCTCTGTTGCTTATGTAAGGTAAATTTGCTGCTGCTGTTGTTGTTGTTTACGTCGCCTGTGAAATCATTACGGAACAACGACAAAGCAACAGCAACAGTGGCAAGCAGATTACTACTGTGAGATAACTTAGCCCACACTACGCCGGAGGAATTTTAAATCGCAACAATCACGGGTCATTTTGGATTTGTGTTCGAGTAAAACTCCAGCAGGGAAAATGTCAGGATTAACGTAACCTCATCGTTTTCGACCAAGTTTCGTTTTCAAAATGTTTTATGATCCCACTGAACCGCAAAGCCGGCGTTTTCAAATCCTCAGGTTTGAAGAGCGTTTTCGAAAAGCTCCGTGTTCGTGACGGATTAGTGTAGACGGTAGGCCTAACTGGAGAAATGAAGCTGCGTTTTCAAATTTCCGTGGCGTAGTGTGGACGCTGCCTAAGATAACTTAGATTCGCATCAAAATAAATACTGCATGCATGCTGGCGTTAAAATATTTAAATGAGAAATGTTTCGATGTGTAATATTGGATATCAGAACCTCAAGGTTCTACGCATTGTAAATATAGCTAGAGTATTATTTTCAAACGAATTAAAATACTTTCAACTAACAATACCTGGCTATCAAGTTACTGGTTTGTTTTTGGTGTTCCTTCTTTTATCGAAATTGAGGTAGAAAAACATCAAGAAGATCATAATAAACCATAAAGGAACAAAGATGGTTAAGGGGCGAGGTTTTCCGGGGAAAGGAGGGAGGGGCACGGAAGGGGGAAGGAAATCGAGGAATCCCTAGTAAAAATTATTCGGGCAAACCATCTGTTCCGGATTTCAGAGATTAGGCTGGCTTAACCTAGCTCTTTCTTTGTTTCTCTCTCCACATGAAACATCTAAGTTAAACAATTCGATTCTCCATCATCCATCAGCCATTTTCTGAGACTCGAACAATTTCACGTATTATCACCATTGCATTTTGTCTTCTGACCATTAAATAATTATTCCTTTTGCTTTCTTGACAGTTCCTGGACGATTTTTTAACGGACGGTACAAATTTCAAAACATTGAAACTGGAATATTTTTGGCGTCTTAGCAAAAAGGTGAGTGCAAAGTTTTCAATGTAATTTATTCCTTTCAACTTTGGATCCAGCGAACGCCTTAGTAATAAATTACACCGGGAAAGCTATCTGTTTGACTCTTGTCGGGAATCGCACTTAAGAAACTACTATTTGCTGTGAAAACTGAGAATCTGAGTATTATTTCAAGACGAAACAAAAATTTGTCTAACCATTAAGGTGATTTTATTGGGCTGCACGTAAAGAAATAACAAAACTCATTCTTGAGAACTTGTTTTCTTTCGAGCGATCAAGTATGGAAATGAGATCACTAAAATTTCTCCAAAGATTAAAACAGTAGATGCATGGAAAAGCTTGCACCATCATTTGAGTAACTGCATAAGAAGTGTTTTTTAGTCGAACGAAACATGAGCTGACGCCCACATTGGTTCCCTAAAAGTGACTGAGTATAATCCAAAATTTTCGAAAAGCATCGCCACCCGTGGGAGCTTATTCCCCATGGTCCCGCCCCAGTACCCCAGGGCAGTTAGGGCTTAGCTTCAAATTCCCAGGACCTTGACTTACAAAGTCACTTTTGCTCGACGTTGTTTGCGTCTCCCTGCTCTGAAACATAGTGGGCACGCTGGGGTAATAGCTGACTCGTTGAGCACAGGATCGAAAGCTCTGGGTTCGAGTGCTTGCATAGCCAATGGCTATCCGAGGGTCGTCGTTTTGAGTCCTTGCACAAGAAAGTTGACCCGCTCTCTCCTTCCAAGAGCACAAATAAAACCAACAAACTCTAAGGGCAAGCTGACCAAATGCTGTGGGAGGGAAGGGGAGGGGAGAGGAAAGTAACTTGTGATGGACTTAACCTCCCATACAGGGCTGAAGCAATAATTGTTTCATGTTACTTATGGTCGAGACCTGGGTAAGGTGTTGGTGTGGGTGCGTGATTGCGGGTCTGACGCAGAATTTCAATCTTACCAGAAGTACGAGTTTTAGTGTGAAAATGCAGACATTTTCGAGTATTTTCTTGTCCATTGCCTAAGTCGATCATTACATTGTGTCCTCTTTGGAAATTGGAACAAAGCGTTGATTCATTTTTGCTTTCCTTAAAAGTAGTGTAGCACGCTCTTAGGGGCAGTAGCCAATCAGCGTGCAGGAAAAAATGACGTGGCAAGCTCTCGTGCAATGAGATTGCAGCATTTGCCTTTTTCGTGTACAAGTCAGCGGTCGTTAGTCATAAAAGTATGACGTCACACCTCCGGTGTTGTCCAAATAAGGGAATGACCGGAAGTGGTGGTGCGCGTTAAAGATGGCGTGGATGTGCGCGCGCCAAGGTCAGGTTGATTTGGGGGTGCGCTCGCCCGTTAAAAATGGTGTGGTTGGGGTTCTGCGCGTGCGCGTTAAGGTCTCAATTGACACAATCAAATGTGAATAAATTTTTATTATAAAGTAACAAATGTGAAATAATGTTTTTTTACATTTGAGAAACTTCGGATCAAATGTGAATAAAATTTTGTTTATTATAAAGTAACTAATGTGAAATAATGTTTTTTTTTACAGTTACTATTGATCAGTTCGCCGCGGAACTACAACAGCTCCATCAGGGCCTCCACGTTGGCCATGTCGGCATCGTCTAATTCGGTCGGTCGGTTCCACTGGTAACCGTAAGGGTAGGACTGGAAGGTCTGGCGATCGACGACGCGTTTATCAAAGACCAGTCCGTACTGTTTGGTGCGGGGTCCCACTCGGATCTGTTTGGTGGCGGGATCACGAGTGAAGAAGTAGGGGTTGACGACGGGAACTTTCCTTCGTTGGTCGAGCGGATTGGTCAACTCTTCCAGTAGGTTTTCTCTCATGACATCATAGTTGAGTTGTTGGGAACCGCGTACATTGAGAGTGAACCCTCGCACTTTGCAGCAGACTTTGCCGAGTTTGGTCTTGTAGCCGTAATTTTTGGGTCCGGCCGAAGTGAAGTCGACGATGTAATCGTCAGCGTGTAGCTCGTTGGTCATGTCGCCCAAGTAGTCGCCTAGGGGAATGTCGGCTTGACCAGGTTTGTGGGAGTAGATGACGGAATCGGTGTCGAAGTACAGTACTTGTTGCTTCAGTTTGTCGAGATAGGAATAGAGCTTGAGACGGGCCCAGCAGGTGGTGAAGGCGGCCACGAAGATGTTGACGCGTTCGTTATCGATTTGGTTGTCGCGGAGGTCTAGGTAATCTATTTCGAGGACGTCGTCGGAGCAGACCCGGATGGCTCGGATGTCGTGAAAACTGTTGGATACCAAACCGAAGAGTTGAGCTGGCGATGTGACGGTTTCGGTGTGTTTCTTGTGGAGGTTTTCTCCGAACTTGCCCCAGAAGGAGTTGAGCATGAGTTTGGCCGTGGCTTTCCGGCCGGGATTTTTCTGGATCATGGCGGTGTCGAGGGAGATGTCTTCTCTTTCTTTGTATTGGCGCACGTAGCGTAATTTGTCGTCGGGGGTGAGGCACCAGCCGGGATACCCGGCGGATTCTTGTTTGATTTTCAGCCAGGTGTTGACGTAGTCGGCAAAGAGGCCCTTGCGTCTTTGCTTTGGAGGAAAATGCCACACCTCGTGAATGTGCAGGACGATGTACCCCTGTCGAACGGCTTCTTGAATTTCGGGCGTGCACCAAGTTCCGCGCCAGGCGCGCTGAGTCTCCGTGTGCGAGCACCGCCACGATTTGTCCCGCTGAGGAAGCGGCATTTGTTCTTCGACGCAGGAGCGGCACAGAGGAAAGGTGAGTTTACCGGCCTGGCGATGCGGTAGCACGGAATGGTAAAGGTGTGGAGGTGGAAGGATGTTTATGTAGGCCATGCCGAAGTAGTGGTGGATGTCTTGGTCGGTGGGGTTGGTGAGGATCTCGGGATGTCCTACGGGGTATTCGCAAGTCTTGTTGACCCACGGGTACAGGGAAGTCACGTCCACGTATGTGATTTGTTCGCCCTGGCTCTGGTCGACGGTATGATGAAGACGCACGGCATTGGTTCTGCCACCGAAGAAGGCATTGCGCGGTTCTAGGGGGTCCACTTTCTGTTAGGTGGCCAAGAATCGTTGGAAGGCCTCGTTTGTCTTGACCTCCCGATCCCAATCGCACTCCCACATGATCTTGAGATGGTAGCCGTGCTGCTTGAGAAGGGCATGTTTCTTGAGCGTGTGCTCGTACATTTCTTGCAGCGTGCGATCGGGATTGAGATTGCTCTATCGGTCCCGATCACGGGGATGACAACGAGGGCATCCGTGCCACAGACAGCCGTGGAACTCGTACACGGTTTGGCCGGTAGGATCGTAACCGTCCACCAGGACGTTTGCCACTCGTTGCTCGCCGCCATTGCTGGCATGACGGATGTGGTCTGCACGAGGCTCGTGGTTGGGAATGTCACGACGGCGAAGAAGGTGTTCCTGCCATGCTAGCCACTTGAAGGCCTTGGCGGACTGGTTGGATCGAGCCCCCTGCCAACCGCGAGGAGGTTCGGAGGCGATGGTGTTGGGAGTGAGTAGTTTCTTGCGCCAGAACCGGTGGCACGAAGAAGCCACCGTGTAGCATTTTTCCATGGGGTCAAAGGCGGCCTTTTGCTTGAATTGCTGTCGGAATTTCTGGCAGCCCGCTTTGAGGAGCTTGAGGTCGCTGATGCAGTAAGCCTCCATGTCCCTTTTGAGATGGAAGGTGTAGTTATTGTGGACCTTGTCGGCATACCAGCGCTCGAATTCGGATTTTTTCTTGGCGGACATACCGTCTGGATCGTAGGTGGAGGCTGGGGGCATGGGTCCCCGGTACTCTTGGTTTTCTAGGGTGTTGAGGAGATGAGGGAAGAAACCCTTGGTCAATTCTTGGATGCCGAAGGTGGCGGGAAAGTTGGCCAGCGGCATGGGAAGAAAGCAGAGCGAGTCCTTGAGGGTGAGACGATCCGTCTTGAAGGCGAGGATGTTAGTACCGAGGGTGATCTGGTCGGTGACTTCTCGGTGATGATGGTAACAGTAGTCAAGGAGAAACATGCCGTCGTAGCCCTTGAGGTTAAGGAAGATGACGATGACGTCGCGATCGTCGCCGTCTTGGTCCATGGCTATTTCTTCTAGCCAGTAGAGGAATTGGGTGGTGCAGTCGGGTCCGTAAAAGGACACTTCTTGGTCCTCTTCGTCCGTCTCGGCGCAGAGGGGGATGGGCGATTTCACTCCCTCCTGGTCCACGGTGGCTTCGTAATCGGCGTAGACCTGGAGAGGAGGATCTTTGTCTACCCGGACACGACGATCGGGATCGCCCGCCGAGGGTTCTTTGAAGGGACGGCCGTTGACCTCGTCGCGATGGACCCTATTGGTTTTGGGTTGGTCTTCCTCTTTGGGGATGCGTTGGATGAAGCATTGGTGACTGGACAACATGACCTGTTTGCCGCAGATGTGGCACTCGCCCCGTCCGCACACGTGTTCTGGGACAGGACGACGATTGCCACCGCGACGCACTTTATCGTCTAGTTGGTAGACGTGACAACATTCTGGGCACTCTTTGTGGGTGTTGCAGACGGATTTGATGTTCGGGCCCCGTCGTAGCAGGTAGGAGATGTAGCATTGGTCTCCGAAGAAGGCACGATGGCAGATGATGCGGCATGGTTTAGAAGGACGCGGAAACTTGTCGGTCTTTCTGGCTTCGATGTAATCGGGGCACTCCTGTCTTTTGCAGGCGGGGCACCATTTGCCAATGCAGGGATGATTTTTAATGTCGTCGTGGTCGTACCCGCGGTTGCATTCGTGGCAAAAGTACGATTTGCTGAGGAACCCGCCGAAGGAATTACAGCCGTCGTAGTGGCCGTCCTCCTAGATGAGAAGAATGCGCTTGTCCGAGTCTACGGGTCCCGCGTAAATGATCATGTGCGGCGGGTCGATGGACATCACCTTGATCTGGTACCCGGGTAGCGCCGCCTGGAACATGTCAAGTTCTTTTAGGCCGCAAGGTCCTACGGGGACGTTAGCCAAGCGATGGAGTTCTTTGGCCAATCGCTCTTGGACGGGGCATCCCTGTTTGAGATTGTGATAATCTTGATCTCGAGGATTGCCATTGGCGTCGGCCAAGGCTTTCATGGTGACGATGGCGCGCGCGCAGCAGAGTTGGTCCTTGTTTTTGATGGTCACGCGCGACCGTTTGACGATGCCCCGGACGGCGGCTTTGCTGGGTCTGTATCGCTTGCCGTGACCACTACCGGGACCGGGAGTCTGGATGAAGGTGGTCTCCATGGTGAAGGTGTCGTCCGGAGTGAATTCTTGGTTGGAGTTGAGTTTGGCCGCGAGAGACTGGAGATAAGTGTCTAGTCTTTGGCTGCCTTCTTGGAATTCGCGCACGCTGAAGGACGCGGATTGGAAGGCGTGCGTGAAGGCGCTGGACTACATGGTGAAATGGACGGTGGAGTGGGGAGTCAGGGTGGGATCCTGGTCGATTTGTCGCTGGATGGCTCGTTGCAGGGCGCGGGTCAGTTCTTGGCCTAGGTTGTCCCTGGGAGTCACGTCTCGGTGTTGTTTGAGCGTGGCTTCGTATCGACGTTTGTTCACCACATGTCTCCAGTTGCGTGGGGCGCCTACGGGTCGCAGTTCAAAGTCTAGGAGATGGGTGGCGTCGCCGCCGCCATATTGCGTGTCATCATCGTCCGAGAAGGCTTGGTCGTGTGATCTTTTGCTGTTTTGGTTTAAGATCTGATCGATGGTCGGATCGAAGATCCAGTCATCGTCGTCATCGAAGATCCATTCGTCGTTGTCGTCGTCGCGGGGCGTGGGCACTGGGGAGAGTGACCGACTTCGTCTTGGAGTCTGCGAAGACATGAGGACATACTTATTGAGGACGCGTACAACGCTTTTTTAGTGAGGTCAAACACAAATGTTTTTTTGGCTAATAACACATCCAATCATACAAGCATATCCTTCTCTCATCATATACATTCTCCATGGCGTGAACTAAATTGAACCCTAACCATACTTTCTTTTTCTCGTTACGACAGTTTACATAACAACCGTGAATGGTAGTGTGATGGGGGATAAATGGACCGTAAAACGCTATACATTGGGGGCTATTACATTTAAACCATTTTACTTCTACGTGACCGTGTCCCCATTCTCTTTTCAGATTAGCGTAATATAAAAGTTCTCCGTGAAGACGGCGTAACAGTTATCGTTTCTGCGGACGAGTATGTGTTGCCAGGTAGCCAATGAAAGCACGTAATCTTGTATTTCTTTGGGTAGTCTATCCCAGTGATTCTGTAAGAGATTTATTATATCTGTATAAGTTGTATTTAACACTGCGTAAACCGATGGGGTAGATGAACGTCTTTTCTATGGGCGCGCGCTCCATAGCAGCTTCGTAAGTGTCGGATGAATACGTTTTTCGAGGTTTATCGTCAATGTCAATGTAACATCCGTATATTTTCAAATATTCAAATTTGTCCTTCTTTCCTCGACAGCAGGGGAAACCACATCGACATACAACATTCTTAATGTGTCCTATGCCCCATTCTTCCTTCAGTTTTGCAAAGTCTAGGATTTCTTTGTGAAGACTGCGCAACAGTTCATTATTTCGGCGGTCGAGTATGTGTTGCCAGGTAGCCAATGAAAGCACGTAATCCTGTATTTCGGGTGGTAACCCATCCCAGTGACTCTGTAAGAACCAAACATACATCAGCAGAGAACAAGAACGATTTTTTCTCGTCTACATTATTCAAGGCATCTTTAACGCTGTACCCTAAATACAGTTTCTTTAGTTCGTTATGGAGACTGACATAATGACCGTAGATAACCATGTGATTGGGCATAAATCGCCCGTACAACAATTTACAAACGGTTAGATAACATTTTCGCTTTTTTATTTCTACGTGACCATATCCCCAGGCTGTCTTTAATCTTGCATAATCCACAATTTCTTCATGAAGCCTGCCCAATAGTTCCTTCCTTCTCCGATCAATAATGTGTTGCGACACGGCTAGTGAAAGTACGTAACACTGTATTTCTTGGGGTAACCAATCCCAGTGACTCTTTTCAGTCTAGAAAAAGTAAAGTGGACTTAGCGTTGTCTATTCTGTAATAGGCATGATTGTACCCGTACCCTAAAAATATTTCTCTCTTAATGTTCTCACGGTCTATGCAGAATACCGACACGATTAAATGTCTGTTTTCTATTCCGGGGACTGTTCCTTTGTGGCAATACTTTAGTAAACATTTTTCTAGCTTGACTTTGATGGGTCCTAGTCCCCAGGCTGCTTGGACCTTTCCGAAGGTCTCGATCTCACTGAAAAGTCCTCGCCAAGATTCACTTTCACGTCTGTCGATGAAACAATGAGACTCTTGGAGATAAATAATGTAGGCCTGGATTTCGGGTGGCAACCAATCCCAGTAACTCTATCAAATGAATTGCATTCACAGAAATAAATTGAAGTATCTAACTCGCGAAACTTGGGTGGTTTCGGTCTGAACAACCATTCATATTTTCTCATTTCTGCATTGACTATTTCACGCTCCCTTTTCTCCTCGAAGGCGAGTTGCGACTCAGCGAGTGAGATAATGTAGGCTTGGATTTCGGGTGGCAACCAATCCCAGTAACTCTATGAAAAGAAGGTGATGAACAAGGCGTGACAAGGGTGTCGTACGAATCTGTAACCACAAAACACGATGAAACAAAAATCTCAAGTCCAAACGAATGTCAATTTCTAGTGGAGGTGTGACCAGACTCAGTCCAAAATGGCCACGAGCGCACTTAGCATGCACAACGAGTGACAGAGTGGGCAGTACAACTTCTCAGCGATCACACCCTTGTTCAATTGATCATCGAGTGCCTGGGTGAAGCAATCCTAATGAAGAAAGTAACGGCAACACTTGGTTCGAGCGGGAATCTCAGTACTAAGGATGACTTTTACGCATAGGGTGCACGTTAAACTGTCCATTTTTTTTTTTAGATACTCACTGCTTCGTATAGGTCCATATGGCGATTCATCTCAGCGTCGGTCAGCTCAGCCATGATCAGCGCTCGTGGCAAGTGAACGATTTTTGTAGGGCGCTCCTTTTATTATACGTGGGCGTCAGCGGCTCGCGTGGCCGATTTGGGGGTAGATCTCGCGCGCGCGCCACGGTCAGGTTGATTTGGGGGTGACGTGGGCGTCAGCGACGCGCGTGCACTAAAAAAAAAAGGGATGATGTGGCCGATTTGTGGGATATGGGCGTCAGCGGCTCGCGTAAACATGTGGTTAGGGACTCCATATAGTTTTACGATCGCGCGCGCGCTGGGGACGACAGAAAAACGTCAGTGTTTTTCGATATTTTATGACGTCAACATGAGCATAACTGAGAGTGGTTTTTTCTCGCGTTTCCTTCGGTCAGACTCCGTAAAAACTTGACAGATTGGTAGTAAATATTTTACAAACCCTTTTTTTGCGTATTTAAAATTCGTATCCCACCATATTCAGTGTTACGTAAAACTGTCACTGAAGAAAATCACAAATAAAGCCATAAAAAACACTTGTGTGCGCAACGTCATTACAAGAATGATTTTACATGATTCACCCGTCGTAACGCATTTTCCAGTTTGTCCATCCCTAACAACACATGACGCTTTCCTCCTTCGTAGTCTTGATAATATCCACTAATAGGCCCTTTGCAGCTAGGGTCACGTGACGAAATTTTTCCTAAAAAATTTTGGATTATGGGCTATAACTAAGAGAATGCCAGAAATGGAAAGAGCGCATCGAAAATACCAAAATGGCCAAGTTTGAGGCCCCTGGCATTAAAGAGTAAGTTTATACGACAGCTTGAATTTTCGGAAAATTTAGAGGATTCGTATGGAAAATGTTGCTGGAGAGCAAGGTCTTGCTCTCCAGCAACATTTTCCCATACAAATCTTCTTATTCTTTCAAAAATTCAGACCATCATAAAATCTCATTCTCTGATGATGGGGGCCTCAAACTTGGCCATTTTGATATTTTCGACATGCTTTTTCCATTTCTGGCATTCGTTAAGTTATAGCCCATAATTTTATGAAATTAGGTCACGTGATGGCTTAGCTGCAAAGGGCCTATACGCAGCCTGTTCTTATCATTGCGCTTCAGTCAGACCGCCTAGGCCCAGGCCTCTTTTACTTTCGAATAGAGGCTCATTTCTTGGTTTATTTTATTTAGGACTTCTTTTCGTTGCCGCTCAACGGCAAGTCGACTTTCCGCAAACTTTATAATGTAGTCTTGAATTTCTGGCGGTAGCCAGTCCCAGTAACTCATCTGTTTTTATACCAATAGGAAAAAAGAATGGATATAAAAATTGGTGTGAGGGGAGGGAGGGTGACACAACGACTAGGGGAGGGACAAGAAAATGCTGGTGACGAGCTGACGCCAGCCTAGAAGAGCTCGTGGTTTAGCATAACGTGCAGTGAATTCGAGTGGACGGGCGGGTTTTTTTTGAGCGGTGCGAAAACATTTATGGTTAAACCACTCTTAGCGAAATGGCTGGGGCTGAAATTACTGGAAGAAAAACCCTGAGTTGACTGTGCAGGTGAGTTTTTTCGGCATGTTATTTTTTTTCTCCAACGAAGAGAGACCCGAGTGCTCGGTGTTCAATGGAAGTGAAAAGCTTCGCGCTTGCTCGAACAAACTACCCAGTAGGTTTTTTTTTCTTAATATACTTGCAGTTAACAAGAATGGAAGCTGGTCCGTCACGTTGTTCTAAATATTGTATGGAGTGAAACTAAGCCGGTCTCGACGAACTAGGTGAGTTGTTAGTGTTTTTTTTTCCCTGGGTTGTCTGCCATTGTGACAGTGCGCGCGCTTGAGAGAAAAAGTCCGGTTGTAGTTTTGACAGAAATTTATTGCTTTAAAACAGATTTTAGAACCTAAATGTAAAGGTTACTAAATCCCCTTCCATGGTTACATGGGGTAGTAAATCCACGAAATTGAGTCCGAACCAATGCAGGCCGAGTTGTACAATTTCTTGAAATTCGGTATTGCTTCTTGAGACGGCCGCTGAATTCCCGCTCGCCCACGCTTCGACTCGTTGGCGTTTACTTCGTTCTAAATCCTAGGGTGAAAAAAAAAACCCCGGTAAAAATTCTGTTATTTAAAAAAAATGGTTAACTTCAATCAAGAATTCCACCGGCCTTACTTGGATCAACTCGGCTTTCATGCCCGGAACGCGTTTAAATCGGCCCACCAGTAGACTTTGAATGTGAGTTGGTGTGAGTGTTTGTTTACAGCAAGGACACTCGATGGAATTTCCCAGCCAAATCCATTCTTCCAAGCAAATGGTGTCTATGTCAGCTCGGCAGCAGGGTAATCGCTCCCCTTCCCTTTGCAAACATACTGGACAGAGTCCTGACTGAAAAAACCCGAAAGAAAAAAAACGTTTGGTGAATTGACTGGTTTATTTGCCTTTACAGCTGGTCAGCGTAGCCGGTGGCGAAGATGTCGAAAAAACTGTAAGTAGCTCACTCATTTTTTTTATATAAATATTGTTTTACTGGACCAGTCGTGGGAATTTTTGGGGCTTGCTCGTTTAATCCTTCATGGCGTATATTTATTTGGCTTTCGAACTCTTTCATTTGTTCGCGCAGAACCCTCAGAGAACGATTCGTTTCAAAATAATTTTTGTCTTTTATCGACTTATTCTAGAACTCGTAAACTGATTAAAAAAAAAAATTGTTTTTGGTGGATTCCGGTGACCTGAAAGAGCGGGGGGAAAAATCAGGCGGTACGCAGCTCTTACAAGGTTCGCTCTGATTGGTCGACGTAGTTTTAGGATGAAAAAATAATCAACAAGAAGTGGATTAATTAAAAATATATTAAGAAATGAATACCAAGAAATAAATATAGAAGGAAACGTAAAAAATTGCGATGGGAAAGGATATTAAGAAGGTAGATCGAATGAATAGGTTGATTTAAGTTAGCTTAGCCTTGAAGTTCTTTGTTTCTTTCTTGAAATAAAAAACGCTTCATGCAAAGGTATAAAGTAAGGATCAAGATTTGCCCAGCTGCCCTTGTTGCCCATGTTGCCCTTGTTGCCCATGTTGCCCTTGTTGCCCTGTTCCCTTGTTGCCCTTGTTGCCCTTGTTGCCCATGTTGCCCTTGTTGCCCTGTTGCCCTTGTTGCCCATGTTGCCCTTGTTGCCCATGTTGCCCTTGTTGCGCTTGTTGCCCATGTTGCCCTTGTTGCCCATGTGTCCCTTGTTGCCCTTGTTGCCCTTGTTGGCCTGTTCCCATGTTGCCCTTGTTGCCCTTGTTGCCCTTGTTGCCCTTGTTGCCCTTGTTGGCCTGTTCCCATGTTGCCCTTGTTGCCCTTGTTGCCCTTGTTGCCCTTGTTGCCCTTGTTGCCTTGTTGCCCTTGTTGCCCTTGTTGCCCCTGTTGCCCTGTTGCCCTTGTTGCCCATGTTGTCCTTGTTGCCCATGTTGCCCTTGCTGCCCATGTTGCCCTTGTTGCCCATGTTGCTCTTGTTGCCCTTGTTGCCCTTGTTGCCCATGTTGCCCTTGTTGCCCTTGTTGCCCATGTTGCCCTTGTTGCCCTGTTGCCCTTGTTGCCCTTGTTGCCCTGTTGCCCTTGTTGCCTTGTTGCCCTGTTGTCCTTGTTGCCCTTGTTGCCCTGGCAGCCGATTCAGTGGTCTCTAGAGAGGTGTTTTGCAATGTCCATTCGTCTAGAGAATGTACGCCCAGCTTAGAAAGCTGTGTAAAGCCAACTTTAATTTACAACATAAATTGAAAATTGAGTTTTCTTTCGCTTAATCATTTCAGTTTGTTTAGCGTAAAATACATTCATTCTATTAACCCTTTGAATGCCAAACTTTCGCCAAAAAATACCGTTTCTAACCGTTTAGTCAGGTATTTTAGCTGCCATGACGCTAAATAAGCCTAAGTTTTGCTAAGAAAGCTTTTTTTTTTACTAAAAGGAGAAATTTTTCGAAGATTAGGTACAAAATTGAGCAAAATTTCCATTCCGGGCATGCGCATAAGCCAAAATTTGGACTTTTTTTTTTTTTTTGGCCATTAACCGTTCTCAATTTTGTTTGTTGCCCCTTTCCTTTCTGTTTTTCTTGGTTCTTTTACACTGGCTACCTTTTGCATTGTATGTTCTTTCTGGCTGCCGTGAAAAGTTGAATGTTAATTACGGGTGAAGCCTAGAAATGGACCTTGATCAATCATAGGCGTAGTGGACCATTTTACCACCGTTTTTGCACCAAAACTGACAACGTTGTTTTTCGATTTGTGACGTCGGAATGTCGTCGATATCTAAACCTGACCATTGTGCGGAAAGGCCTAGCCTAGTACTACTATCTGCTTATCAAGAATATCTGATGACATTTAAATTGATGGTGTCACAAGTGGTACAAAGAGCACGACCATTAATTACGCATATATGCGTAGTTTGTATTTAAAGGGTTAACGGCAAATGGAAATGGTTATTTGTTGTTATATACTGTCAAACATTGCTATAAGTTTGCTGAAGGTAAATTATTTAGTGTACTATTTCTACAGGTTTTCACTCAAAGATAACTCCTAAAACGTTAAAAATCCAACTTTTATGCTATTTCAGTCCACATTTTGCCTAACACTTTGCAGACATCTGTTCTGGGAGACTTGTGGCTAATGGATGAGAGAATTACTTCGACTACTTCGTGTTTATTTGTGAATTTAAGGTAGCTTAAGGTCATTCCACTGAAATAGAACCTGCACTGACATTTTCGTGAAACTTTGCCTATTGATTGTTTATATTATAGGAACATACATTTTGAAATAAAAGTGAGGGGTCTCCATGTTGGTTTAGGAGCAACAGCACCTTGTTTATACCCAATAAATCCTTATAATAGCATTATGATTGTAGTCACGATTGCTTGTTAAATTCACGTTTCCGACAATTGTTTTTTGTTCTACACTGAAAATTGGTCCATATTTGTTTTACACAGAGAAATTTATTACTCAATTCAAAACAACAGAAAAAAAATTATAGGTCACCATACTCGTTTGCGAGAAAATGACGATTTACCTCTATACCGAAGTCCAGCCGTAAAGAAAAAGCCGCCATTGTTTAATGCGCACGCGCTAATCACGCGTGAAATTATGCGCAGTGGGGATGCGCAATGTAATACTGGGGAATAACCTTTATAGGGGTTCGTACACTGTTAATTGTTTAATGGACATGGAATCACGTCAAGACAATCATGATAAATGTGTGCTTAGATGATGTTATTAGTCATCACTTTCTATCCCAGACAACCATCTTTCTTCGCCTTTTCGTCAAACTGCATACATGTATTAAATTTTGAATGGCCGCTCTCCGGCTTTCGGCATCAGGATGACCAAAAGGTGGCCGTGGCTGCTTAATAGGGGTGGCCGGTTATAAGGACTTTTTCGCAGTCGTTTACTAGCCTGCAAGCAGGCTAACCTTTGAGTCGCGCGTGAGCGGAGAAGAGCAAAGCGATCCGGCGGGAAGGACAAGTGTGTGCGGCCTAGCTGCGAGGGCGAAATCGAGCGGCGAAGCCGCACTTGGCTCCTCTTCACCAGACTCCTTCTCGCTGGATCGCTTTGCTCTTCGCCGCTCGCGCGCGACTCAAAGGTGAGCCTGCTCGCAGGCTAGTCGTTTACTAACAATAACTTCGGGACTTTGATAAATTACACTGGCCGCTTGATAAGGGGTGACCGCTTAATAGTTGACTGTGTTTACTGTATTTTTCAAATAGTGTTAAAGATTCTAATAACTAAAAAAAATAAATAAAAAGTAGCGATATTAAAGAATGACGTTTCGACGGCTCCATGCCATCATTCTCAAATTCAAATAAGATACGTTATGTGAGTTCATTATATAGTGAATGTACGTGTGAAGGTCTCAGTGCATATGATTAAGAGATAAAAATAATCGATGAATAAAAGTAAAAATACCAAGCGTGGTGCGCTTGAACTGTCAAATAAAAAGTTTTGCTTTAACGGAGTCAGATTGAGTGTTAAGTGTTGGTTTTTTGTTTTTGATGAAGAGCATTTCATAAATTAAACAATCCAGTTTCCGACGGCATTTCTTGAGGATTGTAAATTGGTCACGGAGATCTCTTTTTTTTGGTTCCTCAGATTGTGTAAGTCCGGCAGGTGTTTACCAATGACAGAATGCTTATGCTCATTAATGCGCTGAAATAGGTGTCGGCATGTATAGCCCACATAATCTGCGTCGCACAGATCACATTTGTATTCCTAAACAACGCATTGTTCGTTAATGAACAATGACAGTTATTTGACAGTTCAAGCGCACCATGCTTGGTATTTTTATTCTTATTCATCGATTATTTTTATCTCTTAATCATATGCACTGAGACCTTCACACGTACATTCACTATATAACGAACTCACATAACGTATCTTATTTGAATTTGAGAATGATGGCATGGAGCCATCGAAACGTCATTCTTTGATATCGCTGCTTTTTATTCTTAAGTGTTAAAGATACTGTGTTTTTTTGTCTTTCATGTTTGTCTTGATTTATGCCAGTTTTATATTATATTTATTTTGACTCGACTTCCATCAAGTACTTTGGTGGGCTTTTTGACGCACCTGGACAACCCTAGGCATTTAAATGTTTCTAAGCTTTGTGTTGTCTGGCTGCTAAAATTGGCTTTAAATTGCCTGCCATCATAGCGAAGCAAACGAAAATCTCTCTCTAACTGAGACACTCAGAATCTCTTGTGAATGGTTTCTTGAAATGGAGTAAAGCTCTCTTTTCAGAGATTATCTAATGCCCTTGGTTTACTTTTAAAAAGGGAGCATGCATGCTTTTGGAAAACTTTCATCTGGTATTGTCGGATCATTTGGATAAGCCAAAAAGAAACACAGGACAGTTTAAGAAACAAGTGGGTGGAAACACTGGAAAAGGTTAAAGGTAATTGGAATCAATCCAATTCTCAGAAAGGATGAAATTCTCAGGAAACTAAATGATACAATCCAAGATAGAATTGCTGGAAAAGGTTGGACTGCAATTTAATGAATTTAATTTGTAGAGCTAGTACTGGAATACGTTAACCGACAGCGACATGGAAAAGTACCTGACACTGTTTGTCAGTCAGTGAGGTGTTCAGGGCGCGATTACAACACCAAACAACAGCATGATTACAGTTGAACCTCCTCTAACGGCCCCCTCTCTAACAACATTCACTTATTGTTGTCCCAGCGGACAGTCCATACATTCACAACAGCCACCTGTCCACAACGGTGTCGGCCACTTAAACGCATTACAACTGCCAATTGAAAATAACTTCTCGACAACCACCAGTTAATCAACGACTGATGAACAATGTATACACCCCCTCCCCTCAAATAATTTTAAAAACATCCACTAAAATTGAGAAAGGAAAATGACATAAATTACAAGGTGTGACGTAGAAGGTAGAATTCGTTAGGACAAGTACTAAGGAGACAGAGCGTAAATGACTGACTACTTCACAGCATTGGGATAGGTACCAGAAGGAAGAAGGGCGAGAGGGAGAACTGAGACCACTTGGAGAAAGACTGCGTAGAAATGAAGTAACAAGGCTGGGTGCCAAAAAGGACAGTGTTGGATTGAGACCATGGCAGCCTTATGTGCCTACTGATGTGATGAGAGCAGATGATGATGATAAAGTGAGAAAAAAATTAAGATAGTCCTTAGGATGGAGTTGTGGTGATAGTAAGGAAAGGAGATCCTCCAAGATCCTCAACTGGGTGCTCATCTGCAAAGTCCTCATATCCAATCCCTCAAACCCCAGAGCACCAGAGTCAACTGGGAGACATGAAACTAGTTTGTCCATGTCAGAAACCTTAGAAACTAAATTTGAAACAGAACTTGGTGGGAAAAATCCTGCCAAATGAAAATGCAAGGGAATTTGCTATAAAAAATATTGGAAATAATGGACATCAAAATACTTGTGGAACATCCCTCACTGAATACTATCATGTTACTGCTCACCTTAGGTTTTGTTCTGCTGAGACATTATGTCTATGAATTGCTAAAATTGCATCAGGTTTCTGTTTAGAATAAACAGTTTGAAAGCTAAGCTTAAGCAGCTTTGTTTATATAACCTTGGTTTCTTTTCACATTTTTAAAATTAATTCATTGCATCAAACTTAACAGTACAAAGTTACTCCAAATTTACTTGACCTAATTTCAGTATTCATGAGAAAATGCCTTCGTTAACGCCCAGCTTAGTACATAGGGACAAGGGCATTTGATCACAAAAAGGAGACCGAACCAGAAAACAAATTAAATATTAAATATAATAGAGTGGTTTTCAATTGAGTGGCAAAAGTAATCAGGCAATAACTTTGGCTTTGGTTTTGAAATGGTTTTAGATTGGCTGATTAGTTTCACTGGTAAGTAACTGTTTGGTTTTGGTTTTACAACACTCAATCGAAAACTGCTTTAAACAAATTAAATAACAAGTAAAATAGACAGTCAAATCTGAACAAAATTAATAAGGTCACTCTGATCAAACAGACCCATCAGTGGAAGAAAGTATTCAACATCAGTACAATTAGAGCTAATTAGAGCAATATTTGGGGTAGGTTTCCCCTTATGGCTGAACAAATTCCCTCAACCACCCTCTCCCCCCCCCCCCCCCCGAACATCTCTGGACCTGCCTTTATAAATTATCTATGAAAAGGAGTTGTCTTTATCATAGAGGTGTCCACAGCAATGAGTTTGCCTATATTTACCAAGGGTAGGTCCCCCCTTATGGCTGAAAAAATTCCCTCACCCATCCTCCCTGAACATCTCTGGACCTGCCTCTGTAAATTATCCATAAAAGGAAGGCATCTTTTTTATGCAGGTGTCCAAAAGAATGATTTCATGAACAGAAAGCTGTACCAGGTGTTACAACCCTGTGAAAAGTTAAGCTGATTTTCAATGATTTTGATATAACTCTCCAACAAGACAGCACCATAAATGACAAAAAATTACTGATCTGGTAAATTAAAAGCCTTATAAAAACTTGGCTAGCTACTTTATAAAAGATCCCCATCTTGATTTAATATTATTTGTTTGCATTTATTTTGTTATGATGTTCTTTGAAGTGATAAGTAATTCCTGAGGATTGAGCAAGGCTTTACACTTTGATGAAAAATTAATCATCAACTTTAATGAAGTTGGTGTTCCACCCTCTGCAGAGAAAATGCCATATATTTTTAAACAAGCGGGGTTTAAACTAGAATTGTGTTGGAAATTCTGTTTACATTTTGTAGCGTTTGATTCTTGATGAAATGTATTATTTTATAAAAACCTCCAAACACCACATGCGATCGAATATTATTCATTTAGTTACATGGGGTAAATAATAGCTTAAAATTCTACTATGTACTCACAATGTAAGCTTACTTAAACAAATAATACTTCTGGTAACATTTGCAAGAGTCACGTGCAAATAAGTTTAATATTTAGTGTTGTTTGATAATTCGTGGAAAATAATCTGCTTCAATAATTCTTAACGCGTAATGCTTGGAGAAAATCTGCGCTTAAAACGCAAAAACGCCAAAATGAAAACGCAATGCAAACCTGTTATAATTCTTTGTTTATAGATTAACCGTTGCCAGGGTTTTAAAAACTGAAGTGGAAAACATACCGCTCCAAAACAACTCATTCTGTTCACTTTCGCGCTTCGTGATTATCGTCCGCCATTTTGAATTTTAAGTACCCTATTGTTTCCGATTGTTTGATAGAGCCAATCAGGAGAGACCTTGTAAGAGCTGCGTACTATCTGGAAAAAATAAGCCGTGGTGTGGCGTCAGCGCCGGTCGAGAAAAATTTTGGCTTTTTTTGTGACCTGTCGCTGCTCGCCGTTTCATAAATTTTTTTTCTTTAGCTCCGTGTAGTCCTACCAAAGTTGTCCGCCAAAAAAAACTACCCGATCAAGTTTTGTCGAGTGCAATGATTTTTTTTTTGCCCTGATCCGCCGCTTGAGAAAAAATCTAACTCACTGACGTCAGCTTGGGGCGTTATGGTTGTTTTGATCTGTCAACTACTTTGCGGGGGAAAAAAAAAGGCCGTCAAGAGTCAGCGAATTTCGTACAAAAAATCCCTACTAGGTGCGGGGAGAGGGTTTAAGCATGCATCAAAAATGAACTTACTTGATCTTTGGCCGTGACCTGGTCATCCTATTCAACCAAAAGAAAAAAAGATCACCATTAATACGGCGCTGTTCTACAGCTTTCGATGCGAGTTTAGTTATGTTGGGTTTTTTTTTTGGAGACAGGGCGTCGACTGATGTAACTCACCTTATTCAGCGAAGGGTCACTCATTTTTTTTTGCGGAGCTGAAAAAAACCCTGCTGATTCTTCTGTAAAAAAAAAAAATTGTGAACTACCATACGTGCCATCACTAGATTTCAAAAAGTATGAACGTGTCAGATTTTTTTGAAAAACGCCATCGATCCACGATATTTAAAAATAACTACACGCCATTTATGCATGGGGTCTCCCTGAAAAAAAAACGAACCACACTCGATTTTTTTACTCATTCTGCTCATTTTATTAAACAAAAACCCGAAGGCATTATTTACAACATCACAGCCAGAGCCAAAAAAAGCCCATTTTGAAATGGCACTTGAAGGGTTTTTTGTGCAACTGCCGCTTTGAACGATTTACAAAATGACACGGCTTTTAAAAAAACCAAAGCATATCAAAGTTTTTCAGCAAATGTCTCGGATTTACAAATTGACACGGCTTTAATAAAATAACAAGCCATAATGTTCTGCTTTGTCCAGCGAAAAATGTCTCTTTTTTTCTAATGGTTTAATAAAAATAAGCATGCCACGGACAAAATCTTGTTGGCTAACGCTTGAAGTTTTGCTTCGTCCATAATCTTGGGACCTTGGACATCAATGTGTAGTTGTACAGATACCAACGGTGGTTCTTGGGTCGCCCCCGGTAAAGGTGTGTTCGGTTGGGGACAGATTTGCAGGTGTCGTCGTAAATGGTCTTGTCGCTTGAATTTTTTGCGTCGGCAAACTGGGCACTCGTAGCGCGGTGGTTCGTGTTGATCTCGCTGGTGCCGTTTACAATGTTCCAAGTGGACAAAGCTCTTGGGGCACAGGCTACACTGTATCCTGGTCCTATTCGGGCTGTGTTTTTCATGCTTATGGTAATTCATGGCTTTTCTTTGGGTGAACGTTTCCTGACAGACTGGACAATTCATGCTAGAGGCAGTAACGACTGGTACAAAAAAAAAGTACTTGCGCCGTTGGTAAAAGGTTTTGAGGGGTTGACGCGAGTCCCACACCCATACCTGATTTGTATCTGGCACATTCAAGAAACATTACGCCATTATTGATCAACCCCTAATTTTTTCTCATGGGAAAATCATGAGTGTGCTGTTTTGATGACCAGTTGTTATTATGAACTGAATTGTTTCATAATTTTTTTAGCGCCGTCTAGTTCTAACTCGCTGGCATCAACTGGTGGCGTTGTTTTGATCGATAAAATGCACTCAAAATTGAATTACAGTCGATTTTTTTTAAAATTGATCTAAGCAAAGTATAAAAGAAATTACAATGCTTTTACAAATTACACATGATTTGAAATACTTCCGTGCTGGAAATCTGGTTAAAAAATTCTTCCATCAAGTCGAAAAGTTCTGTGTTTGCCATTAAAAGTTCTGCGGCAAACTCATCAATAATGGGTGGCTCAGGTTCGCTCAGGTCTGCTTCAAGCTGCTCTATTTCTCTCATCAAAAGTTTCAAGGCTTCGGTTTGATCAGTGAGCTCTGTTTTTAGTAGGGGACAGATTCACAGGTGTCGTTGTAAATGGTCTGGTCACTTGAATTTTTTGCGTTGGCAAACGGGGCACTCATAGCACGGTGGTTCGTGTTGATCTTGCTGGTGCCATTTATAATGTTCCAAGCGGACAAAGCTCTTGGGGCACAGGCTGCACTGTATCCTGGTCCTATTCGGGCTGTGTTTTTCATGCTTATGGCGATTCATGGCTTTTCTTTGGGTGAACGTTTTCTGACAGACTGGACAATTCATGCTAGAGGCAGTAACGACTGGTACAAAATATGCTTGCGCAGATTGGGCTGACGCTAGTCCCACATGCGTACCTGATTTGTTCAAAAAGGCTGATGTGCGTTCAAGAAAAATTACGCCATTATTGATCAACCCCCAATTTTTTTTTCTCTCGTGGGAAAATCATCAGTCTGCTGTGTTGATGACCAGTTGTTATATCATCTGAATGGTCGACGATTTCCCCCAGGGTTCGAATCATCATTTTGATGGATCACTCAAAAATTAGTCATTGTCATTATTTATCCAAAAATGACACAGGGCTCCATGCTTCTCTTGTACCTTTCCAAGCGTGAATGACAGTGATGTCAATGGCCAGTGGTTATCACCATCGCCAACATGCAAGTGTTTTGAAGAGTTTGGTATTGGTGTTTTTCACCAGATAGCCAAAAGCATCTGGAAAACACCTGTGTAAAGAATTTCATTTGTTGTCTAATGCTGTTGGTCTTTTGGAATTCAATATATGGTATTTATGCTGGCCACTTTTAAAAATCATCTCACGAGGTCTTTAGAGAGTTTGTCCTCTCAGGGGCCCCCTCCAATTCAGCCAGCATATGGAAAAAAAGGTGTGGCCACGGTTAGGTGGGCTGGTCCAAATTTATTTGTCCAAAAATTAATAGTTCATGGAGTCAGTCTCTTAGGGGCAGGAAGCCTGCATCAAATTCTTCCGGACTTGAAACTCTGAGTTTTTCTGGCTGGGCAGTAAAATTTATTTTATCGCCATAGAATGGTGTTTGGAGGGCAGTCATCTCTCAAACTGTGATGGCTGCTCTGTCGTGGCTGTTGAAAAGCCTTTGTGAATCATCGTCTGGATGAAACAACCGTGGAAGAGAGCAGTCTCATCTGCATCAAACATTTCTGAAATAAAAGATCTGCCTCCGGGGAGTTTTTTTGTTCATCCTGTGATCTGCACTTTTTCATAATAGATCGGAAAGGTCTGGTCAAGTCATCTCCGTCTATTTTACCAAGTTGCAACTTTTATCATAGGAAAAAAATAATACTATCATAGCAATAATAATACTATCATAGGAAAAAATAATACTATCATAGGAAAAAATAATAATAATATCATAGGAAAAAATAATATCATAGAATTTTCTCCATGAGTCTGTACGTGGTAATGCCTAAAAAAACCAATTGACAACAGGCTACGTATCAGTGGCCATTACCTGGACAAAGAAGGTCGCCTGCTCACTTCTGGCTTCCTGATACTCTTCTTCCAAGTCAGCCCTGTGTTTATCAATCAGTTTCTTTAGTTCTTCAGATCCAGGCCCTTCTATTGGATATTTTTTCTCATCAAATTTTTAGAAATATGATAACTCAGATCTGTGTAGCTTTGTACATTTCTTGGAGTATGCGATCAGGATTGAGATTTGAATAACGGTCCCTATCACGGGGATGACAGCCGTGCCATAGGCATTGCTGGCATGTTTGATGTGGTCGGCGTCGTTGGTGGGGCTGTCACGACGAAGAAGGTGGAATTTTTTCGTCTGTTCCTTCATGTAACGCTGAGAACCAGTGAGCACAGTGGTCTAAAAACATCTGTGAGGGGAATCTTTTTACCAAAATTGAATGATAAGGGGGTAAGATTTTTTAATGTCAAGCCCTGGAATACCAAATGTAATTTCAGGCACATGTAAATGTCTAAGAGAGCCAGCAGCAAGCTTTAAAAATCTCAATTCCGTTATTGTGTATTCTCTTCCAAAATATGTACATCACTTGGTCTTTTAAAAATATGTTACATGGAGATTCATAGGGTTGTTCTGACCTTTTGTTTGATGTATGGTGGTGGTATATTTAAATAGGGAAGCTGCCAGCATAGCCCCATGACTAGTACAAATTAATTATAACTAACTATAAAAAAAATATAAATCCGTCCAGTTGTAGTTGGCTATCGACAAAATAATCACAGTCTTGATTATGAACTATAAAATCCTTCCAAAATATCTCGTCTCTTTGTGTCGAACTTCTTCTGGGCTGGAATTTTTTCCCCCTTGCCACAGCTATAAAAAAAAACCAAATCGAGCTGAGCTCAAGTGAGATGGATGGTGTTGAGGTCAACTGTTAGGTCTGCTAGAGGAGACTGCCTTTTTTGTTTTGGTTCCATTAGCCATGTACTGCTTGAGGATGGTTTTTGAATTTACATACCCGACTGTCTTGGTAAGTTTGAGGCCATTGATCCAAAAAATAGTTTTGTACAGTCATGTAAAAACTTGAGAGGACCAATACCACAGACGACTAAGCCATGGGTTGAAGACAATTTCAATACTGTAAGTGTTGTGTTGACTTTCATCGCCTCAGCAAGGGAAGTAGCACCACCAACACCAATGCCATTGGAATCCAAATTCAACACTGGGAGAAAAAAACCAAATTTTTACAGGCTGATGACTGTAATGCTTGACTCAGGTCTAGTGTGGTTACTTTACAGGCTTGTTCCAATAGCCATGTACCTCTTGAGGATGGCTTTTGAATTCACACAACAAGTCTGTCTTGGTAAGCTTGAGGCCATTTGATCCAAATTCATCACTGAGAGAAAAAACCAAATTTTTACATGGTAAGTTTGAGGCCATTGATCCAAAAAATAGTTTTGTACAGTCATGTAAAAACTTGAGAGGACCAATACCACCGACGACTAAGCCATGGGTTGAAGACAATTTCAATACTGTAAGTGTTGTGTTGACTTTCATCGCCTCAGCAAGGGAAGTAGCACCACCAACACCAATGCCATTGGAATCCAAATTCAACACTGGGAGAAAAAAACCAAATTTTTACAGGCTGATGACTGTAATGCTTGACTCAGGTCTAGTGTGGTTACTTTACAGGCTTGTTCCAATAGCCATGTACCTCTTGAGGATGGCTTTTGAATTCACACAATAAGTCTGTCTTGGTAAGCTTGAGGCCATTTGATCCAAATTCATCACTGAGAGAAAAAACCAAATTTTTACATGGTGTAACATGCCAGTAAAGGCTCATCAAAGTCTTTGTGACAGCTGTCTCATTGGTCAAAGACTATAGCAGAACCCATGAGCAAGACATGAAAATTCAATCTGGCCAAAAAAGACTCATATACTCCAGCAGGTACTTTTCCTGCTATTTTTCATAGTAATAACATTAACTGCTCTGTTCTTTTTAGCAACCAGGCAGGAAAGGAAGTAGGTACTTTTGGTCACCTTGGACAAAAAAAACCAAAATTTTTAAATCCTCCCATCTACGATACTGGGGGAAATTATTAGGTTGCGGATGCCGAAGTTCCTGTTGCTTGAGGTTTCCAAATCCATCATCTGGGGGCTTTTTTGCCAAAAGCTTCATCAAAGTCTTTTCTTGCATTTGTCTCATTGGTCTCCATGGCCTTCTATATCTTTTTTCTGTCTCTCTGGGCAGTATTATACCTGCCCAGCTAGCAGTCAACTACAACAAATTTTTTTACATGGACTAAAAAATGTTACTATCATAGAAAATATAGTATAAGGAAAAATAATACAAAAAACCATATAAATGTACACACCTTAGAATTATTGGCTTCTGATTCTGTGGTGGAATTCCCCTCTTCATATAGGTCCTTATGTAAATGGACCAGTTGTTGGTCAGGTTAAAAATTAACCAATTACAACATCCATTGTTGCAGTAACAGCCCAGTAGTTGAGTTTATAAGAATCCACAATACAAGATTCTCCACCAAAGATTTTAGCTTCTATCATGTTCATGCTAATAGGGTTTGGTGTTTGAAGAGTCTTTGCTAACCTCCCGAAGTGTAGCAGCCTTGGTGTTTCAGGTTCTTCTGACCACCTGCAGATACTCCTAGGGAAAGAAGCCCATCTCCCTGGCAAATGGTAGGCTTTGGGATTTTTTCAGTGTAAATGTCTATACGGTGAGTTCTTTGACGATGTGAATATGGACAAAAAAGGTCGGTTTGCTTACTCTCCTTTTAACATAATTTCTTTTGAATGACTGGTTGAGCACCTTTTGAGAGGTTTGCTTCAAAGCCTTTTAGAAAAAAAGGCTCTTGGTCAAAATGTTTTTTGGTCTGCTGGAAGCCTTTAGGAAAAAAGGCTTCTACTCAAATGCTTGGATGTTTCGGCCTGCTGGAAGAACTTGTGGGTTGGCATCTGCCAGCCCCTTCCCCCCCCCCCCCCCCGAAAAAAAAATGGACATTCTACCAAGTAGCCTAACAGGTTCTTCATTGAAAATTGTTCCGTGGTTTATATTTTAAAACATAATACTGTTCAACAGAGATGGCTTGTTGTTAAACACATCAACCAAATAACAAAAAATGATAATCTCTGTTTTTTTACTGCCAAGTAAAATGGAGAGTCTGGGTTGAATGGTTTTTTCTCCTTTCAAAGATTTCTTCAGCCTGGTTTTTCCTGTCTTGTCCTGTCCAATCAACATGATTCTACCAAGTAGCGTTACAGGTGCAGCATTCATTGAAATTGTTTGGTGGTTTCTATATTAAAACATAATACTGTTCAATAGAGATGGCTTGTTGTTAAACACATCAAACAAATAACAAAAAATGATAATCTGTTTTTTTTTTCCTGCCAAGTAAAATGGAGAGTCTGGGTTAAATGGTTTTTTCTCCTTTCAAAGATTTTTTTCAGGCTGGTTTTTCCTGACTGGTCCTGTCCAATCAACATGACTGAGCAGCCTTGGAATTCACGGCACGTTATGCCAAAACCACGAGCTCGATATACCTTCTTAATGGAAACTAGAATTAAGGAGAAATAAAATCGTAAAATCTATGCTAATTAAGATCATATATCCAGACACTGTCCCGACCATGATTTCCTGCCTCTAAAGTTGATGAACTGTTATAGTTCTGTGTGAATAACTGCAGTTGTCCATTTCAAGAAGGTGTATTCTTTAACTTTGATGCCGAGATCAAAAATGGTCTCTTTGAAAAATTCAATTTAGTTCTTTTTTGGGCGCCTAGCCTCCGACTAGTTAGGAAAAAAAACAACTTGGATATTTTTCCGGTCTTTTTAAAGAAGTCATGCTCATTTTGTGTGGTGTCTGGTCATTTTTGGGAAGGTTGACAGCTACAGAGCATTCGAAAATTGTATATTTTTAGCGAACTAACATGCGGTGTGGTCTATCTTGAAAGGGAGGGGCCACGAGGAGGCAGACCAGAAAAAATTATAACCAGTCTCCCCATTACTCGAAGTTTCTTTGATGAACTTTCGAACATCACCTCGAGGTATCAAAGAGGATTACCCTTACACACGGCTGGGAATCTGCCAAAGTCTGTTGCCTTTGACCCGAATTCACCCCTATGAAATTTCACTTAGTGTGGTAAAAAACAACGGTCACCAGGTGACTATGCAGTCGAGGCTTGTCCACCGCCTCACTCTGATAGTGACCTCTCTTGGGTGGGGCCTACTCATCAAAAATCAACCAATCACAGCCAAAAAGGGGTCTCCTTGCCCAACCGAGAACACATCTCTTGGATTGACCGTTTGTGGTATAGTGCATTCTCCTTAGTATGTTGCTTGCAACTCATTACCCACAAGCGGATGAGGGTTTGAAGGGAGGGGCCCTAAGGGGAGGGCAGAAAAAAATTTTAATAACCAGCCTGATTATAAAAAATGCAAAGTTTTCTTCTGGAGTCAACCCACCTTATGACATTTTCGCTTAGTGCGGTGGAGAACGGTCACCAGTTGAGTGTGTAGTCGAGGCTTGTCCACCGCCTCAGTTTTGCTGGGGGTAGGGCGGAAGTCTTCCCTTTCATTTTTCCCACTGCTCAAATTCTTGTGCCATTCCCTTACACCCTACTCATTTAAATCAACCACCATATAAATAACTTTTTCTTTTAATTTCATCTGGACTCACAACTCTTTTTCTTTTTTTCTCCACAGGTTTGACAACCGAAAAGGGGACTGGACGCCAACAACAGCAACACCCCTACTACGCGTCTCTTTTTAAAAAACAAACGTTACATAATAAAAAAAAGTCCAAGGTCATGACATAGTCTCTGCCTTTTTTTTCATCGCAGGGAAGGGTTAGTGTCCACGTTCACACAGTTCATGAAAGCCGCAAAGTAAGATTCCTCGTGTTGCTCGCCCTTCTTTTTCCACTCCTGCCAACCCGCTTTGAAACCAGCGTGAAATCTCGCCATGTTGACCGGTTGACCTGCCAGGTTAGGGAGCTGATCCGACAGGCGACGGGACAAATTTGAACGGTATTTGGTGATTTCGGAGACCAGTTCCATGCTTTCGAGAAAAACCGTATTCACCACCCAAACGATGAATTCTTTGGCCGGATCTGGTGAGTTCTCCCTCTCCGGGTTCTCTGGCTCCCTCTCCGGCCGCATCGAAGCTATCTTCAAAACACAATCTAGATCTGTCAAAAAAAAATGTCTGCTCACCACAAATACCTCTCCCATATATTAAGGTTACAGTATACCTTCGGGTTGGCAATTTTCTTCAAATTTGGATTTTTGGGTCAAAATAGTGGTCGAAGAATAATATCTCATTTCTGAAAAAAAATTTTGATAAAGGCTAAATATTGGCGGAGAAATGGCGGTTTTACGTTTTCACCGGAAGTAAAAGTTTACCTCTTGATTGACAGCCCTATGGCGCGTATGCAATCAACCGAGACGATTTTCGCGGGAATTACCTACATGGATGTCACGAATTGACTACTCAGTTGATCAGCATTGTTGTTCTGACTACCCAGCATTTTTGATATTAGGCGTGTCTCTATTAAGTTATAAGTAAACATAGACCACGTTTAAACCATGGACCGGTTCGAAAAAGCGAAAACAGCGAAGAACGAATGAAAATACATCAATGAGTGAAGAAGCGAAAGTTCGCCACGCGGATGAAGCTATAGTTATCGTATACGGCGGGCAAATATTCGTGGTAAGAGAAAAGAAAGGTTCTGTAAAAATTTCGGAACTTGACAGCAATAACAGGGATGCTGACAGAGACTCTTCTGATGAGTCCGATATCGACGAATCGTCGGGCTCATTGAGACCATTTGAAATATTATCCATACACAGTTACCCACACACAGTTGCTCTCCGCGCTGTCTTTTGTTTGTTTCCTTCGCTCAGCCACTCTAACGTTCGTATCCTTTTTAGTCTTCCCCATTTTGCCAGACCAGCTTCAAGAAAAACCGAGCTACAGAAAAATTATCCCTCTGCCTTCGGTTCCTTGAGCGTATTGCGAAACACAAGAGTTTTTTTAGAGATTCGCGCGTAAATTTCACCAGGAGGTTAACGGTAGTAAAGTTTCCCTGCACTGATTGGCTTAGTTATCTGAGAACCCAGTTGAAGGCGTTTGTGGGCGGAGTTTGTTTGCGAAGTAGAAAATTTTTCTTAGCGCTGTTTTCTCGAATAAATTTTTTCACTTGAAGCAGACACTTTAAAGAGTTATAACTCAAAGGAAATTTGTTTAATTGCTCTTAAATTTGGACAGTGGCTAGTTTACATATAAACTACAAAAGCGTGTCTGGGAATTGTTAATTTCGAAATACTTTTTCTTCAAGAGCGATTTTTGTACGATCACTCCACATTTTTTAAATCCTATTTCGAAAATGTTCTGTAACTTTTTACTGCAATCGAATATGCCAAAACGCAGACACGTTTTTAAAGCGCTTTGGGCCCTGAAACCGAGGAAAAAATTAAATTGGCGAAAAACGAAATTCGCTTTGACTTGTAGCTTTCGAAAGGTGATTCGGGCGAGCGCATTTTGTGGTCGTGAAAAATTCGAAAATTCACTTTCTTTCAAAATTCTTGGTATAGTTTGATAGCCAGCTCCATAAGCTTTAATTTGATATAGGGGTTTAGGTATCTACAGCTTAAACTGCACGCACTACATCGCTTGCGCGCGAGACACCCCTGAAGGTATACTGTAACCTTAAGCTCCTAAAGATGACGTCAACCGACTACCCCCAAGCGCGCGCTAGTAAAAAACTGTGATGGCGTAAATGGCGTATATTACCACCCCCAAAAGATGGCGTCAACCGGCTACCCCCAAGCGCGCGCTAGCGATGACGTACATCTCCCATTACCACCCCCTAAGCGCACTAGAAAAAAAACCCGCTTGTCATAATTTTTGCCCCTAAACATGATAACAGAAAGGCGGAAATTATATTTAGAAAAAAATGCCCAACGTATCAAACAAAAGGCCAAGATATATCGTACCCAACACCTTGAAGATTACCGACACTATGGCCGTCAGTACAGGGCCAAGCACCTCGAATCAGTCCGAGAAAAAGGCAGACTCTACCAGGAACGCTGCAGAGAACAACACCGAGAAATGCTACAGGAGAAAGCTCGAAAATACAGAGCCGAAAACAAAGAGCATATCAAACAACTGAGGCGGATAAATCGTGCCCGACACCCTGAAAAAGTCCGAGAATATGCCCGTAAATACAAGGCCAAGTACCGCGAATTAATCCGAGAAAGATCCAGAATCAACCAGAAACGTTACAAACAGCGCCACCGAGAAAAACTCCGAGAACAAAACCGCCAATACAAGATCAAGCACAGAGAGAGCATTCGGGAAAGAGACAAACTCTACCAGAAACGTTATAGAGAACGCCACCGGGAAAGGATCCGAGAAAATCGCCGAAAACAAGATCAAACCCGTCAACAGATAACAGAGACAATACCAAACCAGTCTCCAGAAACAGTCGCCTCTCCATCCTTCCTGGCCTCAGCACTCGTTGAAGACATATCGTGTCGATTTAACACTGACACTGACCAAGAGAACATTGCGTTTTTAGAGCTAGCCGTCACTTTTATGTAACTTAGACGATGAAGCTTTTTAAGTCACGTTCCAGTTGAGTGGACGAATAAAAAAAATATGGTATCATAAGCCTGGCAGTTTTTCACATTTTTAAGATTAAATCTGACTAATTTAATTCAGTTTTCTTATCTTAATCTCCAGGGCGCCAGTCGACCTAGACAGATTTTTTCATGTTTGGACAAACTTTTGATTGAAGAATTAGAATCTGCCGTTGAGCTATTGGCACGTGCCGTGGAGATGACGTGACATTAGTCAGGTAAGCACGTGCGTCAGGTTCAAATCGTCTTCATTAAGGTTTTTTGGCACTTGGATCATGAATATATTTTCAAAAATCATCTGTGAGTACCTTCGAGTCAGGAACAACAGAGCAGGTAATTTTTTACATTGACCGTGACATGACTTGGGTCCCGAAAGTTACAAGTCTCCGCCCCGGGGGAGCGCGTTCACCGCATCGAATCTTAGCATCCTTGGATGTCGTGACTGTGGCGTCAACGTAGAGCACAGAAAAAACCAACTGCGATCATGGAGGCTGACCGCGATTTGAGCCCTTTACGACAGGCCCTTCGTTACGAGCAAGAGACGGGTGAGGTGATCCCTACTCGGGATTTTTTTTATTCTCTTTGTCCTCAGGCCTAGCACAACCATCGTGTCAGTCCCACTCAAAATTTTTTCTTTTTTAATAATGCCTAGATACTCAGTCACTGGGATCAACTACCGCTTGAACTCCAACAAATGATCCAGTGGATGGCCGATCGGCTACGGGTCCACGAACGATTACAACGAGGCTGGCAGAAAATTCACCTGAACTTCGAATCCTGTTTTATCTGTGATCGCTTATTAATGTTCACGACCATCGTATGCTGGAACATTACCCACTAGCTCACATCTGGAAACCGCCCCATTTTCATCACATACTCATCCATTTTCCACTTGGTCACCAATGGACATTACAGCATTCACCGCGCATTTATCACCACGAGTACATGCACCAGTATTATCCGTTTTTAGAGCAGTCCTATTGTCCCTTTTTATAGAGTATCAACACCACCGACTTGGTAGACCTAAAAACCAAATATAAATTAGCTAGGTCATTAGCTGAGATAGACTAGAATAGGCCACACTACTAATGCCTTTTCTATTGAAAAAATTTTTGTTTGTCACTGATGTTAAGGCAAAAACAATAAACTCAGCTTGGAAGGTCATGAGATTTAGTGGGGTTCACACACGTCATTCAACCCCTCTTAGCGAGCCCTTGACACCCATGTCTCCCCCAAATCAGCCACGTCAGCCCAGAATGTACTAGAAACATTAGTTATGTCATTTCCCAACCCAAGCTGTGTATGGTGTGGTGAAGGATTCTCTCCAAATCACAGAATTGACGACTGTTTCGTAACCCTGTGTAGCAACCGATTCTATCATCGAGGTTGTAGAGCCCTCCACAATTGGTGGCTACACCCGAGTCAAAGATTTTGCCCATTGTAAAACCGTGAATTTCGGCGAACCCTTTGTCATAGTCCCCGAACCCGGCGATGACAACCTCAAAAGCAAGTTGTAAAGAGGTGAGTGCTTTCGGTGGTCTAACGGGTTTAAGACGCTGAGTTGTGGCCTCACCAAAATTTTTTCCCCCCAGAGACCGCTAGCCTGCAAAATCCGTTTGGAAGAACCTCACCCCGACGAAGATGTCATGCTCATTTATCTCGACAGACAATTCCCCTATCCAGTGTACTTGAGACTAGACCTCTCCGATATCTGGCCCTTCGGACGCGTTTTCGAATCGTCTTCTGGCCTTCACGGAGAATTTCTCACCCCTGACGAAATGATATTATCCCTAGTACACCTGGGAACCAATGATGATCAAGCCCTCAAGATGATGCAAAAAATTACGCAACAAACCATGTACATTGTCTCGTTAAAGAACTTTATTAATTACAGAGTCATTAAAAAAAAATTTCCTGTGTTTTTCCACTAAGGTCGTGACGTCATCTTTAACGCGCGAGATCTACCGCCAAATCAACCACGCCATTTTTTTTTTGCGCGCGCGAACCCCCAAATCAACCTGACCTTGGCGCGCGAACACACGCCATCTTTTGCGCGCGAGATCTACCCCGAGATCTACCCCCAACATCAACCATTTTCAACGCGCACCACCACTTCCGGTCATTCGACAACACCGGAGGTGTGACGTCATACTTTTATGACTAACGACCGCTGACTGGTACACGAAAAAGGCAAATACTGCAATCTCATTGCACGAGAGCTTGCCACGTCATTTGTTCCTGCACGCTGATTGGCTACTGCTCCTAAGAGCGTGCTACACTACTCTTGAACAGCTTCAATAACATCTTGATCTGAAGATGGAGCAAGCAAAAAATGTTGGTGAAGGAGCTTCCTGCATCGTGTCAATAGGTGAGTAAACTGTTCCTTTATATATAGGTCTGAAAAAGTCTGAAAAAACTCTTGAAAGTGTTGAATACTTAACGTAAACTAGAACTTGCTCTTAGCCCTTCTTCAGTATGTTGAAAGGAGCGAACCACGTCATTTAGTAAACTGTACGCATGCGCACACTTCGAAAGCGCGAGCAGAGTAAACAAAGGCAGAGAAAAGTAAAGATAGAGTGAACAAAGGCATGCTATGACATACGAGAGCACTCTGCATAGCTTTAATCAAGGCCAGTTTACATGATTAAAAATGCCATCACAAATCAAGTATATCGTGCATATAGCTTTTTAATAGAAGAATCTTTGTCAGTTGACGTCCGTGTTTACATTTTGTCTCGGTAGTAAGCGATTTTGCGTAGAGAGGGCATCATGCTTTACACGAATAGACACCAAAACTCTAACATTCGATATCGAAGGGACAAAATTGCTAGTCTATAGCTAAATACACTGACACGATAATAAAGTTTTCATTCATTTTTCATTCATTCATTCATTCACACGAAAACTCATTCCCTAACCATGATGTAAGAGAGTAAGGGGTAGCAGTAAGACATACGCTTCGATGATATATGGTTTGTTTCTCCTGATGTCCTCTGATGTCACATGACGTCAATAACGCCGCCATCTTGGAGTTTATTGTTCTCTCAGAAGGGGAGATAATATTGTACATTTATAGATTATTATCCCAAAAATGATAATGGAAAGTGAAAATATGATTTTTCTGCTATGCTGCTCAAGAAAAGTAGGAATAAAGACGAATTCTATCAAAAAGACGACATCTGTCAAAATGCGGTTGGCAATACAATAGAACGGGGTGGGTGGGGGTTGGGGGTTACTGTCCCCTTGTATGCCCAAGTTTTAAAAAGCTTTTGAAACGTTGTAGTCGGTGAATTTCCGAGTAATATGTGTTTAGTACTGAAGGAGATTGATATTGAATAAAAAAAAAGCTGCAAAATAGCAGGCGATAAAAGCCCATACATTCTTTGTAGAATTTTAAGTTTTAAACGGGGGTCAAATCATATTATGTCTTTTCAAAACTCAGAATTGATATTTTTGTAACTTGATCACAGATGCAGGTTCTTATGGTTTAAGGGATGATTGTTACAAGTAGAGATTCTTCACTCCATCGCCAATAGGTGAATCTAAATTTCTTTATAAATTTCTTCGTTCCTTTTTCATCGTTATACTTAATCGCCCTTAAAGGAAATTAGTGAAAGTTGAGGTCACAGGTACATCAATTAGAAAACATCCCTGTGGTTTCTGTCCATCGATCTCGTCAGTACGTGCAATGACTTCTCTCTAAACCTTAAAGATTCTTCACTCCATCGCCAGTAGGAGAATCTTTGAGGGTTTAGAGAGAAGTCATTGCACGTACTGACGAGATCGATGGACAGAAATCGCAATCCAGGAGTGTTTTCGAATTGATGTACCCGAGACCTCAACTTTCACTAATTTCTTTGAAGGGCGATTAAGTATAGCGATGAAAAATGAACGAAGAAATTTACAAAAGAGCACGGAGCGAGTGAAAAACCATTATTCTTAAAGAAAGAGACAGGAATGATTCCGTCTTTTTAATTCTATTTTATTTTTGTTGTAAGATATTGTGTTGACGTATCAAAACTATCATAAATCACGTAGGTAAGCCAATCAGCATGGAAAAGATTTGAACGCAGTATAAGTTCTACAAACACAAGGTTATCTTTCCTAAGTTGAAAGTTCTTTAGATTGCATTCCTTCTGACTTCTTGCCTGTACATTTATTTTTGAGAGTTGCTTCAACAAGTTCTACAGTTCTAAGTGTTAAAATAAACTTGAAATGCGGACCTGTAGGCGCCATTTGGTTATGAATCGAATTAATTAGAAGCAATGTCGTTCAGATGCCAGGCATATCAAGTGATGAAACTAGTTTATTTGAGAAAAATGGCAATGTATATACTCAAACAGCCGTAAAGACACCAGGGTAACAAGCATTTTAAGTTTTACAATGCATGTTTCTTTTTCCAATTTTCTTGTTTTCGTTTTACTTTATTTTTGTTTTTACAGTTTGGTGGTTTTAATTCTGTTATTCACTGCTATATTGCTATTCTTTTTTTGTATGTACTTCAAAAATTCAAAGTGTCAACTTAAATTGTATGACTCAATTTCATAATGTATTTATACAAAGAAAATTCAAATTGTAGGAGGAAAATTTGCAACTGAAGATAAAACAAAAATGTCGAAGCATTAAGAATATCGTTTCTTTTTTGAACATTTATACTCGGCAATCATTTACGCTTGTTTATATGTCCTTGCTGATGCTTTCGATTCACCTTGAGTGAGGTTTCCTGAAATAACAAAGAAAACGGCCTGAGACGTTTAAAAAAAAAAAAAATCAACAACAACTCACACTTTATTACCAAAATATAAAAAAAACCCTCTTAGTTACAAATAAAGATAATTGAAACAGAAAATTAGGTAAATTCACCCAGAATAACTTGACTGATTGAAATTAAATAGTATTCATACAAAAAAAGCTGGCTGGCAGTAAAGCTTAAAGGGGGCTGGGGGCGAGGGGGAGGGGGGGGAGCAGTAAGGAGACCGCGTCAAGGGAACAGACAAGAATGATTTTAGCAAACATTGTTTCGATGTTCCAGAAATTCTTTAAATTTTTAAGTTAGGTGGAATGTATGGATAATATGGGACTGATTGAAAAGGTCAATGTTGTAGATTATTCTGACTGTAAATTGGAAATCCTAGCCCTTTTCTCCAAGCTCAGTAAACCGGAAAGTGATTTACTCAGCACAAGTCAGTAGCGTTTCAATTTTTTAGCATTTAGTCTTGGGTTACTTTTTAGAATGCTACGGAAGATGTTTGGTGACGCTATCCACTGAATAATTTTCATGTCGAGCTAGCAGTTTTAGAAGGAATCCGCCAGAAGTTAGAGTAACAAATGGACAAAATCTTTCTACCGAGTTTATTTACACTGTATTACAAACTTATGTGCGACTGTTTAAATAAATGTATTCTGAAAATAAATCATTTCTATCAACACCAAATGTCGTAAACAAATTTTGAAATTCATGTGAAACGCTTGAAAGTACTGATGAAATGAAACTCATGACAACATTCTATTCGTGTTTGCGCAAGTTCTCCGAGCTTTGAAAATTATTTTCTCGAGTTCCCATTGCATGGAAATTTTTTGGGGTGTTCTTTCAGGCAACTACTTATATCGTTAACTTATAGAAAATGCAAAAGGACGGCAATTTACTTACAATAATATTATTCTGTTAAAAGGTTTTTGTCCAGTTAACACTGAAATTGCTCGATTTCCATTCGGGTTTCAACTTGATATCTTGCAATTTGATAAATTGTGCAAGTTAGTAAAAGATGTTAGAAACATTTATATATAATGACAACAGGGGATTTACGAATATGGTTATATTAAGCATTGTGAGGCTATTACCAACGAATTTTCTTTTTTTTTTTCTTTCAGATCAAAAGAAAGGAAGCAACTGAGGCTCAAGCTTAAATTGGAATTAAATAGTTCGGTTGTCTTAGGCTAGCGAATGCTTAAGAAAATAAAAATCACTTGTTCATGGAAAAAACAACCAGTCATTTTAGCGGGAAAAACGTTTGCGCTTTTAAAAGGGTCCAAAGAGAAAAATACACAAAAAATACTGTCTTTTGGCGGGAAAATGTTGTCATAGAAAAAAAAAACTGCGCTCTTGAATGGTGTTCGGTTTTTAGTTAAAACTGTACTAAGAATTTGGCGGGAAAAAAGTTTTCACTCCCAGAAAAAAATCGCAAAAAAATTAAATCTTTTGGTGGGAAAAGTTTTTCATAGAAAAAAAAACTGCGCTTTTGAATGGTGTCTGGTTTTGAGTCAAAAATATAGTCTTTTGGCGGGAAAAATCTTGCATTGCGCAACGGATTTGTCCCATTAAAAGTCGAAGTCAAAAAATAGTAAATGAGATAGCCTATCATTTTGACTAGTTACCAGGCCCTTCTAAAAGCGAAAATTTTTTTTCAGTTATTTGTAAGCTCAATAAAAGACAATAAACAAATGAAACAATAGTGTGTTGTAAAACATTTTTATTAAGTATCATCTACTTAGTTACAAGACTTTTCAATAAGAGTAAAGTTATTTACAACATTCGCGGTTATGCATTGTGTAATAATCACAAATTCTGGAAAACTCTACTTCTTAGCAAACTATCGAAGACAAAAACGGACTAAACAGTACAACAAAATCTGTCGACTTTAAGCTTATAGTGTTAAATTACACAATCTGACTAAGTCGACTAACTGCTTGGGTTTGAATATAAACAAATCAATAAATCGAGCGAAAACTTGAAACAGAAAAAAATTGTGAATAATCTGAGCTTTTTAGAGGTAAATACAAACGATTCAAGTTTTATTTGGTAAGCTATAAAAACATTTTCTCCAAACCTGTCTTCAAAACACGAGGAAATTATATTCTACCGCGCTATTTTGTTTCGGTAGAAATTCGCTACTCAAGATTAAATAAAGTTGCAAAAACTTCCTTGAATTTTAGGACTGCTGAAAGGGATTTTACTTGGCTCTAGACAATAAAGGTTGTATTGGACACTTGTTCGATTGCTCCCTTAACTTTTGAAAACTAGATTCTGACTGTTTAAATTACGTCGTTTCGCAGTGTTTTCTAAATCTATTTATACGCATAATGGCTACAGATGTCAACATGGATAAATAATGACCTCTTCTCGACGAGCGGAAATGCTGATGAATGTGCCAAAACGATCCTTTTCATCGGTGAAATTACCGATATTACCTCTAAAATTAATCTCTTATTATTTTGTCTTGTAAGCCTGAATCCTCCAAGTGCTCTTGTATTTCTCTCTCCTTGATATAATTGTGATCCACATCTCTCAGCGCCATGACTAAAACTCTGAAAGAAGAACACAAAAATACGTGTCAGCACAAAGCGACGCTAGCGCTAAGCAAAGGTGTTACATATAATTTTCTCTTTGTCGGCAGCAATTCTTGATCATTATGATTATTACTACTGAGGTAGGAAGAAAATGATTGCTAAAACGTTTCGTTAAAAAGGTTTTGTAGACCGACGAGTCGTGCGATAACAAATAATATTACCCTGTGCGTTTCTTGCTTTTTCTTCTATCAGAATACTTATCACAATATAAACTCTTTATTGCTGTCGTACCTTTCTTTTAATGCAAGTTTTGAGAATTTGGGGCTGCATCAAAGCAACATCCTATGGTCAATGATTTTGTTTTGGTTATATAACTGGTACGGTCGAATAAAAAAGCGAAGTTTGGTTAAACGTCTGATTATCGCGGATGCAACATTGAGAAATGGAATGTCGTGTCTTGTTTTGAGCTCGGGGAACAATCAGAATGGCAAAGATATTAGTGACGTCACCTACTGATATTGATATGCCAACCAGAGAACTATTGGCTGGTGAAACAAAGAGTTCTTTTGTTTAATGTTTTGAACATTCAAATAACAAAAACAATGTTTGTAAACAAATATCTTCCCTATAGCAAAGATATCAGTGACGTCACCTATTGTTATTATATGCCAAATAGAGAACTATTGGGTGGTGAAACAAAGAGTTCTTTTGTTTAACGTTTTGAACATTTAAATAACAAAGACAATGTTTGTAAACAAGTATCTTCGCGATAACTCTATGATGTTATTTCTTAGCGACCTCAAGATCAGAACATAAGACTGAAGACGAGGGTTACTTCTCCAACCTAGTTAAATGCTTTTTAGTCTCATATTTCACCCAAAATTTCGCACCACTTGAACTGTTTTCAACTGAGTGTCGTAAAACCACAACAAAAACCATAGTAATCACGCTGACGCAAAGCGCGGGAAAACGTACGCGAGTAAGCCAGGATTAGTTTGGATTTTACTTCTAATTAATTGCATGACAATTAAACAAAGTAGTGCGAAATTTTTAAGCCAATCGATAAGCCTGCTAATTCAAAACGAGAGCAAATTAATACGAAGTACTTTTCACTCAAGTGAAATCGCTTTGGTCTTCTATTCAACTGCTCAATAACATGGAGAAATGAAAGCTCAGGACGAATGAAAGCCGTCCTCTTAAAGTTCCTAACAGTTACTAGAAGACACGGATGTTTATTCCTACAATAACGTTAATTAAAAAAAATAATAATACGATTTCTCGAGCAAAGAACGAAAAGAAGATAGTGGCAACTCTGCAAAATAGAACAAAACTCTGGCAGCTATTTATTCACATTTTGTGCAATAAAACTTCAAACTTTACACCTCCTATTGAACTTTTTCATATCAAGTCCAAGTGACCTTGTTCACGCTACAAAACGATACAATTTCTCTCGTTTGGGAGATGAGTTGTTTTCCAATGCATGCAAAAATTCATTACCTATTGTTTAGGTCTGACGCCGACACCGAGATTTGCATTTTAGATTTGCACATCGAGTCTGGAACTTTGCAAAATTATTGCTGTCCTTTTTAATATTTTTCACCAAATCTTCTGTTTTGAACCTTAAAAATTCTCAGCTTTCGTCTCGAGTCCTCAATAAAATAGTAAAATAACGTTTTTCACATTTGAACTTGATGTGAAATATTTCACGTGTATTCAGGAAGAAAGTAAGTGCAAACCTTCACGTCATGATAATGTAGCAGAAGATGACAACATGTGAAAGAATTGTGTCTTCTCTAGTAACACATATTTCTCGCATACAGAATTCGTTTTAAGAAAGCATTCGTTTTATAGCAAGAAATGAAACGGATAATGTTTTTATATCTTCCTTACCGACAAATTCCTTCGCAGTTGTTAAGCAAATGAACCTTGCCTCGAGCTTTGTTTACATTCCGATCATGCCATTGTCAAAGGCAGAATTTGCCATTTTTGCGACATGGTGGAGAGCAGCAGTTTAAAAGAAAGGTAGTTCTATCGATTGCTAACGATTGACCATTAACGTTTGGTTTTTTCTCTAATGCTGATCATTGAAAAACAAAGAAAATTCATACATTTAATTGACCTTTTAAATGATTGAAAAGCAAGTTGACTCCGTTTAGTCTTACACCAATTTGTTTCAGCTCGATCGCTTTTTAGTGTGAACGTTTGGCTAGTCATCACAAATCATCTCATTGGAATAACACAAGCATACAAAGAAAAACCAAACGATGTAGCTCGAACCCGTACTTATACGTGCTCCTCTATTATGGCCATGTAGTGAAAAGATCTGAACTTCAAAAAGAGAGGTTTATAATTAGTTCGATGTTCTGCGAGATAGTAAACTAGCGATCTTTCTTTTGATTTCGCAATGGATGTTTTTGTTAAAAATACAGAAGATCTTTTTTCAGAGATTAAAATCTCGTTTTTGCTAAACTACCGTGACGACAATCTAGGAGAGCCCTCAAAAGGGAGATATAAGTGGTGGTGAAAAATATCGATATTTTAAAATTTATTTTTGCTACTAGAGCAGCAGCCGCATATACACTGCAACAACCTGTTTTTAAGCTTTAACTAGCAGATCTTGAAGGCTTACCTTCACTAATTCTCTACAGGGTTTTTCGAGTCGTTATAGTGCTTGATAAAGATGGTCGTGCTTCATCTGAAAATGAGGAAAAAAACAAAAACAAAATAAGTTATTGCCATCCATTCTCACATGCAACCTTCACATTACATTACAAAGTAAGAAATTTGTTATGAATTGTTTCCCTAAAATTAACAATATACAAAGAAAGACCTTAATTGCTAGCTTCTATCCTTTAATTCTTTTATTGTCGCCTTTAAAAAGGCGATAATCATCTTTTGTAGTACAAAAATATACTCTTATCGTAGCGCTTTCCACATACACAACATTTAAACTTAGTTTTATGGTGAAATCATGTGTCTAATGCAGCTTACCTTCGCTGCAGGTGTCCTCTATGTCACATTCGTTGCACCTCGTCTGAAACTGAAAAAAATAAAACCAAAATGATTAAATAGAATCCATTAAATAATTAGTCCAGTCGTGACACGGACTGTGTATGGGAGTCAAAACAAACACGATGATGAAGAGTTATCGAAAATAATTTGTTCCACATAAACATATTTCAAAGTAAACAAACAAAAAAGATCCATCTTATTCGTTGCTGCCTATTTCTCATATAAACCCTAAAAAATTGGCGCAGGGTGGGGGGAGCACAGATATTTAGAAACAGGGGGTATTAGCGGTGGCTATGGCTACAACTTAGGAGGGGGAGCTTGCTTTGTCCACCTGGAAAATCATTTCAACTTGGCAGATTTTAAACTTCTCTCACGAATGGACGAGGAGGAACGGGAGGCTTGACACACTCCTAAATCCTTCTTTGGGGAAGTTTTAACCTTCGTTTGATCATGTTCTGATTCTATGGAAATCTGATTTCGTCTTACACAATGCTCTTAGAGTGCATGGGTAGGGACGGGAAGCTTGGCACACTCTTAAATCCTTCTGTGGGGAAGTATTAACCTTCGTTTGATCATGTTTTGATTCTATGGAAATCTGATTTCGTCTTGCACAAGGCGTCACCATGGAGAAAGGAAGAACATTGTGGGCGTACTTTACCTTGATATAACCAAATTCACTCTGCTTACCCGCCTCATTAGAACTGCGTTCTTCTCCCACATCTCAGAATGATGTCTCTTAAATTGTTCATCATCTGAAATTGATATGAATGCTAGGTTGAATGAATATCATCAATAGAAAACTACCTTCTGCTATGCATATAGTTCTGGTGTCTGTACTGAACTGAACTATCGATTAATACGTTACTAGAATTCTCTCGAATAGCGTTTGAACAAATGCATTAAATAGAGAATTTTCATTTTACTTCAACATCTCAAGATTATCTTAAAATATTCGGTTTCCCTGAGGGTTTAAACCAATTAAAGCTAAAGTAAATAAAGCCACCGTTTGAACAAGTCTTCTTCTTTTCAAACTTGGAATGATTGGAACTGTTTATCTAAAGTTGTAAAGCGCAAATCCAGAGACCGATAATTAAACCTTTGTGTTGCATTGGTTTGCATCTTGCTGGTAAAGTCTAAGAAGAAACAATTTAATTTTTTGAGAAACAGCTTTCGGGCGTTTTGGTATCAGACCAATTTATTTACAGTTTAATTTTAGTACCCACATTTCTTGGAAGAACTGCTCAGTTCGTTGAAACTCTGGCTCCACACCTTTCTCTTCGTTTAAGTTCCGTCCACCTTACACGGAGGCTTCACTTTTAAAACGCATCAAATGTGTTCTGTCCACACCACGATGCAGAATTTTGTAAACGCAACAACCGCAGGTCATTTTGCATTTGCGTTTGAGTAAAACGCACGTAAGAGAATATCATGATTATCGTTAGGTCGTAATGTTACCGTTTTCGAAAGGCTTCGTTTTTAAGATGTTTTCTGTCTACAGTAAAATGCAGAGCCGGCGTTTTCAAATTCCTCCAGTTTGAAAAGCGTTTTCGAAAAGCTCCGTTTTCGTGACGGATTAGTGTGGACTTAAGGTCATTCCCCAGTACTGCATTGCGCATCCCTTCTGTGCATAATTTCACGCGTGACTAGCGCGCGCGCAATAAAAAATGGCGGCTTTTTCTTTACAGCTGGACCTCGCCATAGAGGTAAATCGTCATTTTCTCGCAAACGAGTATGGTGACCTATCATTTTTTTCTGTTGTTTTGAATTGAGTCATAAATTTCTCAGTGTAAAGTAAATATGGCCCAACTCTCAGTGTAGAACAAAAAGCAATCGCCGGAAACGTGAATTTAGCAAGCAATCGTGACTACAATCGTGGTGCTATTATAAGGATTTATATGGGTATAAACAAGGTGCTGTTGCTCCTGAACGAACATGGGGACCCCTCATTTTTATTTCAGAATTTAAGTTGCTATAATATAAACAATCAATAGGCAACGTTTCACAAAAATCTCAGTGCAGGTTCTATTTCAAAGAGAATGACCTTAAGGCCTAACGGTAGAAGTGAAGCTGCGTTTTCAAATTTCTCTGGCGTAGTGTGGACGCTGACTAAGATATTTACGGAGTAGTGTGGACAGAACGCCTAATCGTAGAAATAAAGCTGCGTTTTCAAATTCCTCCGGCGTAATGTGGACAGGACCTCAGCCTCACATCGCCCCATGATTTGAGCTCTTGCCTTTTCGGTTTTTCTGCGCGTTGTAGTTAAATACACTCAATAGTGAGTTGTCTGTCTACGTTTGGACTTCCAGTACAAACTAATCGCCAATTTAGTTAGAGTTTCGGGTTTTCTGTTGCGCTTAATCTTCATTTACTAACAAATTTCTTGTCGTTGAAGACGTCCAACAGTTCCGACCGCGAAGAACTCGAGAACTAAATGCAAATTAGTTGCGCGATCAAGAGTGAAAAAATTCACACTCCAAAAATTGGCACGTGAGAATGATATGATGACGTTCCAGGGTTATTTGTTGAGTTGAATTAATTTTTCAACAAATGTCAGCTGAAAGCACCGTCCTTATCAACGGATTTGCGTTTGAAAACGCATGCTTTAAAATGTTTTGTCGTTGGTTATCGTTGGCATTGAAACGATGGAAAGACTTTTTGCGTTTTTGCTAATTAGCGCAAAAGTTCGAAGCCTGCTCTAGGCTCTCTTCTCCCTCGCGCATCAGTTGCACTGCGCACTTACCTCCTGCTTCCCGCAAATTCTCAATGTTTTCTTAAAAACGCCGTCAATACAATGATGAACACGCCAGCTCAGGTGGCTATTTTATCTAGAGGAGGCGGTTTTTCAACGTTTTATTCTAGAGAGATAAAAAAAAAGAAAAACATCAAAAAGTGTGCGTTTCAAAACGATGACGCAATAACGTAGATGGTGTAGAAGAAATGGCAATGTGGACGAGACTATTTTGACCATATGAAAATGGACACTTTTGATCAGTATGGATAGAATAGGACAAAATAAGTTAGTCACCCCATTACCTCCTATTGTTCGCATAATCTTTATGGAGACACCGTGGAATTTTGAGGAAGACTGGATACAGCACGTCGTGTAAAATCATTGAAAACTCTCTGTTGACGGTTACCAAAACAATTGAAACAAACATGGCGGACGATCAGAATCAAGACGATCATTTGAGGCAATTTGTTTCAGATGAATGTAAAGCACAAGCAACTGAAGTGAGTACATATTAAATGATCTATATATAAAGAATTTTATTGTGTATTTATTGTGTTGTGGGAAGATAACCTAAGACTGCTTCTTTTTGATGTAGAACAAATTACAATACATCGAAAATGGTATCGGAAAAAAAAAAGCTTCAGTACGTAAGCGCGTTCTCATTTTTTTTTTCTCTCAGCGATCAGATGCTAACTCTGAGGGTGCTGCGTTAGATGCTGAGAGGATGAACAATTTCTACCAACGTGCCTTGAACGAAAGCGAGCGGTGAGTACAAATAAACAATGTAAGACTTGACACTACAAACAGTTTCTGTCAAATTGGTTGCCAAAACGTCTGTCATGTTATGTCCATGCTCTTACTTACCATCGCTTGCTGGTTTTATTGTCATTAGTGAGAATTTGTTAGCACATCAAAGCGGAGTCCAATTGTTGTTTTTACACAAAGCTTATACAGTCCTCGCCTGTTTCACCATCCAATCTCATGCACACTCGTTACTATTTTATGCCATGCCAGTGGACAACACAATCAATTTGCAGTGTACGATGGGAAGGTTGGGTGTAACGTTGTCAGTGGCTTTCCTGTATTCTGATTGACCATATTTTTCTATGGCATGATATGAAAGGTTGTATAACTTTCAGAATCAGTTCTTATCCTGAAAACTATCTGAGACACTCGGCAAGCTAACGAGAAATAGCTTGAATGTACAGTACAAGGGTTGGGGGTCCACAAGCACCATAAAAAAACAGATTTCTTTTGACAATCTACATGACTGCACTGCGCAGTGGCTAGTGCCCTGGACTCTGGATCAAGTAATCCAGGTTTGAGCCCCTCCCAGGGTCTGCTGCAGTGTTCTTGGGAAAGACACTTTACTCTCACAGTGCTTCTCTTCTCTTAGGTGTATAAATGGGTACCAGGGAATTTAATGCTGGGGGTAACCTTGTAATGGACTAGCATTCCATACGTACATACTTACATACTTTATTGACATTCCCCTAAGAGGCTTTTCAAAGACAATAACTTAAATTTAAATAAGTACAACAATAAAAATAAGATGGGAACAATAAAAATCTTCTTAAGGACCCTAAAAAATTATTTACAGTGATATTTAAGAATCTATAAAATCCTTTACTAGTTTACGTTTCATGTTAAATTTAAAAAGCAGATACTGATTTAATCAGGGGGGGGGGGGGTAGAAAAACTCTTAGTCACGTAATGCTACAGAAAGTGGGGTAAGCTCAGGCTCAATGGGCCACTTGGCCCAGTGCAGACTTAACCTTACCTGCAGCTTACCCCCAACTGTGCTGTGAGCTTAGTTAGTTTAATGAAAAAAGGAAGATCTAATACAGAGTTACAGTAAGGACACTTGAACCATGAACACTTGACATTTTTTGCCCATGTTTTTTTTGGCAGCTTTAGAAGGAAGACTCTTAAAATACATGCAATATCCAGATTTAGTGCTTTTACAGTGTGAATATGCTAGATGCTCTTATTAATATGAAGAGCACTCATTAGTAGTAGTAACAATCTTTTATTAGGAAGCTCCATCACTCATTCTACAAAAAGGTAGAAAAGAGTGTCCATTGTTCAAGGTTTGAGTGTCCTCAGTATAAAAGTTCTGTGATTCACAGAGTTTAGTTTTGATCTGGGACATACAGCTGTAGCTAAAATTCTGTGAGCCCTGCATGTAGTGGCAAAGCTATATCCAAAGTATCTGTGTCAGAAATTAAAGAACAGGCATAGATACTTGTGTTACATGTAAATCTTAGTATGTCTTCTATTTTCCGTCTTCTGTCAAGTTTTGAGGGATTATAGGTAAGGTGACAATGTAAGTGCTGTAAATAGAAAGATGGAAGCAACAAGGAGTAAATGTATTTCAACTCACCTTGGATGGGAAAAAAGTTCATTGCATCTCATCCCTGGTAATTTGTTGTGTTGCCAAGTCTACAATGCACAGAATTTGTTGGTATCCATTCACATGATTGTGTACTTCTCTTTGGAGAAGAGGTACTTTAAGAGTGAGGCATTGTGACTGAGAGCAGAACTCAATGACCCTGGCAAGCACTCAAACTCACACTGCTGCACTCCAGAGACCAAAGCAGCCTCAACTGTCAGAGTGGGGCATCTCTGATAAGTGCTTGCAGAGTAATGATACATGTGCAACTGCTTATGTAGTTTGATCTGGTTTTAGAATGAGCAACGAAGTAAAAAAGTCCCACATACAGAGAAGTGAACTTCATAAGGAGCTGGGAGCAGACATGTTTGCGAGCTGGACCCAAGACCATGCTCAGCAGGTTCTCAGTTCTGAGAGATATGAACTCTGGCAGAAAGAAGAGGAAAAAGCAAAGAAAGCTCTTCAGCAGCTGGAGAGTATATCACTCTGTGATGACGAAAGCAGTGATGATGCTTCCCAGTGACACATGTGTATCAGTGTACATGTATAACTGCGAGTAATTGTACAGGCCCAGCCTAAAATTTGTGCAGAACTATTTTTAATAATTTAACCACTTTTTAAGGTTCTCATGATTGCAAAGATTATCCATTGGTGAACAGTCTAGGAGGGATACCTCCAGAAAGCCCAGCCTGGTTTAATACTTTTTATTCAAAGAAAGACAAAAGTTATTGGCTGGTGCTGACTACAAGTAGTATTAAATGAAAACATAAACATAAGGACTGTAAGCATGAGTGTGAAGAATAAAACCGAATGCACTCATTCATCCTGCTTTTTTCTCACTAGGAATCACTGTTACTAGACTGCTGGCAGTCTGTTTTTCTTTTGAAATTCAGCAAGGATTATGAGGTGTGATGCTTTAGCCTAGAGGGGAACGAGAGAAGACATGGACGTTAGGGTTAGGGTTTAGGGTTAGGGAAGAGAGAAGAATGGTTTTTCTTGTCTTGCCTCATTTCCCTACTCAGCTGTACCTCCCTTTTGCATTTGTGATGGCTAAACAGTCGTCTAAGTGAGCTCAGTCACAAAGATTGGTTACAAAATGGCAACACTCCCAGATACTGTAACTGTAGTGAGATCAAACTTCATGGTATCCAGTGGGGTTCACCAGATCTCCCAGATACAAAGGAAAGCGTGCAAAGTACATTTTTTACACTTATTGTGGCAAATTTACAGGATTTTTGGGGATTGGGGAGGATGGAGACTGTTTGGAATATTTATTATAATGAATTTTGGTGGTTGCTGGTTAAGCCATACTTTTAACAGCAATTTTTGGGGTTGGTGATCTCCTGGTTAGGCTGGCATCACTAGTGCCTAGTGAAATCATGGCCAGTAAGGGGTGTATGTTGCAATACTTAGAATAGCAAGGTAAACAGTCAACAGAAAAATATTTTGTTATACAACGTTTTATTACTTATTATTAGTTATCTGTAAAAATATGAAACCGTTTTAGTTTTTAAAAAAACTCAATTACTTATAGGATTACAAACACATGTAGAAAATAAATAATTATGTTGATTATGTTACATTTGTGTTAATTGCGGTCAAATTTGCTATGCCTCAAATAATAATTACTTCGAGTGAAACAATTTAAAAATGAAAATTTTAATGTTAATTTGTTGTTTCTCTTTATTTTACCTATTTAGTAATTTTAGACTTTTTGATGTATGTCTCCATTGTCTTAGCTTTGATCAAACTTGATGTGCATGTGAGTATTAGAAGTACTACATGTAACTCAATGGATAAAGGAAGACATTTCTTGGTCTTGTCGAGGGCAGGTATAGATAGTCATATTTTAGCTTCTTTTCTGCCCAATAGTCTAAGCCATGATATCCCCTGTATCGTAAAGTTTGAATAAAGACTTATAGTAAAACCCTGTTAGTTCTTTTGTGTGCTAATGCTAATTTATCTTTAATATACGTGTTCTTAAGAAAAAAGAATGCATCAACTTTTTTAAGTGGATTGATTAACACTGATATAAAGAGAACATTTTTCCAGCTACTGAGTTGTTGCTGTATGCATTTAGAAGAGACATAAGTTAGATGTACCTGCATTTAGCACCTTGGAAAATCTAGTTTAAGCTTTTCAAGTTCATCGTTCATATAAATCTGACTATCTAGACTATTAAACAATCCTATTACCATCTATCCTAACTGATTTCAGCTATTTTTGGTTCATCTGAGCAGTTTTCAATTGACTGTCTTAAAACCAACACCAAAGTAATCCCTCTGACAAATCACAAAGGACATAGACAGTCCAGTGAACCAATCAAAACTCAAAGCAAATATATGTAGCTGACCCGAAGCGCGGGAAAACGTGCGTGTGCGAGCGAGTCACGATTTGTTGTGAGCGCGTAGCAAATGCGAATTATTTGCGACATTCGAGTGAAAACTGCTCTTGGTGTTTTATTACCAATTAGGTTACGGTAAGATTGGGTAGTTCCTTAAAAAACCCCTTAGTTTAGGTGAAAAATCGTGTTGGAATGTTAATAATTTTTTAAAAAAAAGTATGGTGGGGTAGAAATTCTGCCAGGATAAAATGGGGGACTTGGGAACAACCTCCCTATAGACTCTACCGTTTTGCAGGATCTGACCAATGGGAGAGCGCGGTATCAAATTGTACGTCATCCCTTTTGCAGCCATTTTCGCAGGTAACGTTGCTTCTCCTGTACCTTTCCGTGACACTGTTCGTGGTTTAGTGATTTGGAGGAAGAGTACGTGGGAATCCTTCTATGACTGTTGCTGCGAATGTTCTTGGAAATATTCTCTAGACTATGGTTTCATCTTCACCCTCGTCGTGTTTCAAAGACGAATCATGTTTCGTGTGACCATTTCTATCAGATCCATTACTCAACTCTGCAGTTTTCACCGCGAAAGCGAAACTAAATAAACTGTCTCTGCGCAAAGATCCTTTTTGGATGACCACACTGTCAGCTTGTCTTTTAAGCTTAGCTAGATGAAGCAGTTCTTTTTTGTGTCGCTGTCTTAGCACTTGTATTCGACGCGAGCAGTTGATCTTGAAAATGGCGACTATTCTGGACATTTCAGCCTTCAGTTCCTCTTTATGTCTCATCAGTTCAACACGCCTTGGAAGGGAATAACTTTCGCTTGTGTCTATAAGGAAACCAAGGTCAAATCGTGTTAATGATAAGGAAGAAATAATACGAATAGTGCCGCGGCTGATTTTGGTACTTGTTTGAAGGAGCTCAGTGACGGTATTTTGGCTATGTACAGAGTTACCTTTAAATTGAAGGAAACCTGAAAATAGTCATTTTACTAAGACAGAAAAACACCAAAGAGATAATAACAAACCATAAAGGAACAACGATGGTTTAAGGCTCGAGAAGGGATTACAAACGACGAACTTGAAAAATTTAGGCTAATCTATTCGAGATGGGCAAACCGTGACTTAATTAGCTCCTTTAATGCACTGATAAGACTAGGAGAGAGTTAGACATTGCTCGGGCCATTTTCTTAGAATATATTTCGGGGTGATAGACCGGTCTAAAATGGTTAGACTAAACACACATGACCAAAATCGTTGACAAGTTTTTATATCAGAGTTTTCAAGTTAGCCCGTGTGTATGCGGACAAATTCAGATCGTAATTCAAAGGAGATTTTTTCGATTTTTCTGACGTTTGGATGGATACTTTATTGCCAACAGAACACATTTGGAAATGCATACTGAGGGCCCTGGAGGGCTAAATAAGCACTGGGGTTTGCCTTTTTTTTTCACTTGGAAAATGGGACTTGGGGCACTGGGACTGGGAGGTCGCTATCCATTCCATGACAAATTCTGGTTTGAAAATCATGAAAATTTCCAGTAACGAATGGAACAGTATTCTCCGAAATTTCAGGAAAAGAGGACAACCTTTACAGGGAATGACCATTTTTCTTTTTTTTTTTACTTTCCTCCCAGAATTTCCGAATTTTCGGTTGAATGGTTTGCTTTTCGGAAATTCGATAATTTATGATTTTCTTGAACCATTCCCAGGAAATTTCCTCATCATTTCACGGTCCCTGTATGGAAATTTTCGGAGTTTTTGGTCGATTTGAAAGCGCTCGGAATTGCAAGATAATATAAGAGAAAGAGATTGGGATTTGGGCAGACTTCTATGCCCGTTTGGTTTTTGTTCTGTTTGTTTGCTTGTTTTTGTTTTTTTTTTCAAGCACAATGCTTCATTGAAATATAATGGAGTAAAACCCCGAAACGGCATTTTAGGGCTTGATGTGATATATCAAGCACGAAAGACAGTGTTTGACCACATTTCCAAACACCGAGAAGAGATTTGGAAATACGACGCGTAGCGGAGTATTTTTGACGAACTTCGAGGTGTTTGGAAATGTGGTCAAACACTGTCTTGAGTGTTTGATATATCTTCTCAATCGAAAATAACACTAAGGAAAAAACGGAGAATTAAAATCGTAAAAATCTATGCTAATTAAGATCAGATATCCAAACACCATTACGGTCATATGATTTCCTTTGTTTAAACTTGATCAATTACTAATGAGTTTGAGAAAGTGACTTCCCGCAAAGAAAATGAATGGAATGATTGGAACACCAAGACACCTTCTCGGAGAGGAGTAGTGGAAAATTTCCACTTTGAACAAATGAAGTTGCTTTACCTTTACCTTTTATACACCGGTACAAGGAAAAGAATTTCACCATAATCATCGCATTATCATGGTTTGTTTCTACAAGTTCTGTTTCAGAATCAAAATTAAATTGTAGGTATACCTTTCATTCTGAACTTTATCCAACCCATCTTCTTTGCAAACTCAAACTTCGCTCCAACGAGCCACAAGACACAAAGAAGAACTCCACAAACGATTACTGCACGGACGTATGTTGGAAACTGCGGGTCAAACAGACTGCCTGACCGCTCCACGGACATGCTCTTAGGTGTAATCTACGAGGAAAAGAGACCAAAATGGTAGGGATGAGAACACTGGACCGGTGTATGACATTTGCAAGACTACAGACAGCTCGTTTGAACTTCTTGAACTTTCAGTTCGGGCGAAGGGACTTCTATTCCGGGCGAACTGACATCGGGTGAACTGCTATCGGGCGAAACGACAGGTTACGTTCCCATTTTCATTATCGAGAACTAACCGTAAACAGGTTAACCTGAACGCCATTCGGGCTTACCGAAGGGCTATTTAGGCCTAAATGTAGTCTGCAGTCTGCGGTCTGCAAATGCCATACACCGACATTGGTCATGTACCCAACGGTAAACGAATAGCGACCTCGGCATTTTTTATCATGGGCTTGCTATTGAGTTTAATCATGTTTTGAAGTTCACTTATTTCTAACGCGTGAAAATGAAGGGATTAGCCTTGAAAGACATGCTCTATTTTTCCGGGAACGCGACTTTCATGTGAAAAGGCTGGAGATGCTTGTGGTCTCGCATAGGGGTGTAAATCAAGGATTTTGGTCTCACTCAGAGTGTGCAGGACGAAACGCTATTATTTTGTCTTTTCGGGTTCCACCGAATAATAATGGCAAAAAATATATATATATATCCGTTTTAAAGTAATATCTTTTTGGGGTTACAAGCATTTCGAGCCGCGCCGAGCATGCCCGACCTTTTCACTCGGGAGTCCGCACGGGTCTATTTGCTAATTTCTTTGAACTTAACTCCAAATCGAAGTATTGACTCAAATCTAATGCGACGTACCTCAATTGTCTCAACGTTTTCCTCGACAATCTTCGAAATCTCAGAACGTTGCTCGCTAACGTATTTCTGCAAACACTGCTGTAGCTTCTTGGCTTCTCCCCCCAGCACCACCCCGTAAGCAGCTTTGTAGTCCAGTAGTTTACTGATTCTCAGGTCTCGCCGGTTAAACAGGTGCTTCTTGCTTCCGACTGTAAAAGCGTCGATGAGCATTCCTTTGACCTCGCGATTAGTAAGCGCATCGTAAACCTCTTGCAGATTAGTGTATTCCTTTCCTGTAACATGGAAAAGTAGTATTTCTCAAAACTTGGCATCTTCCGAAGCGTGCAATTCCCGAGTGTGGCCGAACTAGCGTTTTCCTGCGCTTTCTTTCAGCTGCGTGGTGTTTTGATTGGTTCAACAGTTTGTCTGCGTCCGTTGTGATTTTGGCCACAGAGATTACTTGGTTTTATTTGAATTATATTAATTTGACTTAACATTGTAACAACGGAAAGCTGAGTTACCCAACGCACTGTAAAAAAGAGGTATGTACAGTACTCTAACCACATTTAAAGTCGGAAAAAGACGACGTCTAATTAATTGGCAAATCCGAGCAAACAAAGTAATTGTTACCCGAGGGTCTGGATAGGGCTTAACTGAGTCAGCTATGAACTGGTCAAAAATTTACTGTCAGCTGAGAAATCCAGCGTTTTTTAATTCATATCTAAATCCGAGGTCTACAAAATTTACTGATAGCGAAGAAACGGGCTGAAATTTCAATTGATAACTGAGAAATCGTGAAAACTGAAACTGATAACTCAGATTATAGTACCCCCACCCAGACCCTTTTATCTAATATAACACTGAGATTTATCTCAGAAAGACTCGGACGGGAAGCCGGCACTAAGCAAGCCAGGTCATCAAACTTACCATTTGGGTTGACTCGGGCATTTTTCCTGATAGCGATACGATATCCGGACGAGTTCTGAATGGCAGCGATCTGAAAACGAAGGGAATAAATTATTTTACTTAGGAGGAGGGGAAGACAGGGGGTTCTTAGTTCTTAACCCCGTATTAACTGACTCGCTCCTCTTTCTAAACCTGATGTAACGCAAGATATTACGCGACCTTGTGATTCTTATCTGTATTTCTCCCAATTTTTGCAACCTTTTGAATGCCACTCTTTTCCCCCTCCCTAAGACTTCCCGTCCCCTGCACTCCGACGTCAGCTGACATGGTATTTTTTTAAGATAACGACACATCGGCTAAGTAATTCTTGAGAGCTGGAAGCTTTGAAGAAGTTCTCGCTGGCTGCACCTTCAAAATTCGGGGGAGGAGGGCGGGCTCCTTTCCCTAACAGCGGCTGATAATCGAGTCTGACTTATGTATGGATACGGCAAATCCTGTTTTTCTATTCACAGTGCTATGCTTTCGAAGTTTATTTCTGATTGTTAACTCCAAAACACACCTTTGTTCCATATAAGGGCACATCTTTGTCCAAGATTCTCGCAGTTAGCAGCGTTGTCATGGTGGAATTAAAACACGTGACCATGACCAGGCCTAACAAGATCCAAGATAAACAAACCAGCCGACCAAATGGCGTTTTGGGGATCCGGTCACCGTATCTGGAGACGAAATATGAAAATGAAAGCATTATTAGTTGACCGCAAAAAGGTCGTTTGTTGGTTTGCGCCGCTGAAACAGCAGACAATGATCAGCATGCGTTAGCAAGTTAGGTTTGATGGTACCTCAGACACGCAAAAGCGAATCAGCATTTTCGAAACCATGGAAAATAGGATTGAACAACTAACAATAACTAAAACCCGTCACTGAAAAATTTCTCATTATTTAACGTGTAAATGTGGCCACACACGCAGGTAACTTTAAACCGCACCATATTGTGTAAAAAAGACGTTCACAATAAACTTCGGTTCAGTGACCCGATTTAAAGCAGTGTAATTATTAAGCCATCGTTGTTCTTCTTAAAGGTCAGAGTTTTAGCTTATCCGGGACCTCCGAGTTCTGTTCATGGCTAAAGTAATTCACTGTCACAGTGACTGTCTCTACCCTGGAGAGATGGTACCAGTATATCTTGGTACTATAGAGTCACGAAGTTCTTTATAATGGCTACCTGAGGTGGAAGGGGGGGGGGTACTCCCAGAAAAATTGGGTGGGGGCGTGCGGTCGCTTCCCAAAACCCTTACCCTATTTATGACCAAAATCTGCGATTTTCCCTACCCTATTTATGACCTCACCCTAAATCAATACCTTGTTTCAGACCTGCCTTGTATTTAGTTCCCTAGTAAATACCGCTGTTAAAGGCATCGTGAAGGGCTTTTCTTGATCGGTCTTATCGATAATGATGAAAACGTTGCTTCTTCTGAAAAATATGCCCAATTCAAGACTAGAGTGCAAAAACCAGACCCTATTAATGATCAGAACGACTGAAAAATCATAACCTTCGGGGCCTCACATACTTATACAGGCAATATAGGGAAGTACCCCCCCCCCCCGGAATGGCTACCTTCAGCGTTCTTCGTTAGTATTGTTTTGTTCTCCTACTTACCCAAGAGTAGTCATGGATGCGAAAGCCCACCACATCGCCTCCCAGCTTCCGTGCAAAATGTTGCGAGGAAAATGGCGCTCGTTGAAAGCTGTTTCCTGTGGAAACAAAAGCAGTTTAATTTATGTCCAAGTTAAAACGGTTATGTTCTCACTGTCCTAAACCAAAACCATGGTTGAAACGGTTATCAGTTCTCAAAAATTCCCGGTTTTTTTCCCCTGATAGAAATAAAATTTCGCCGACCTAATAAATACAAAATGTCACTAATATAGTAGAGCAGCCCTTCAGCCTCCCCTTACAGCTGTTCTTTCCACCCATTTATTGAGGACTGATAGGTTTTCAACAAATTTACCTTCCTCGCGAAGGAAAGAAATCGTTGAAATCGCAGTGACCGGTAATGTCTCTTAGAGCCTTCAATGGTATTAACAACGGTGGAATAATTTCAATTTTACTTGACTTTTCTTTAAGATGCCAATTTTCCCTAACTCAGAATAAAATTTCCTGTCTTTCTCCTGACCTAGAGGAATTTTTTCCTGACCATTTCCTGACCCGTGGCAACCCTGTATGAAACTTTCTTGCTCGAAAGAGAAAGGCGGACGTGGAGTGAAGGAGGCCCCATGGGGGTACAGTGAGGAAGAGGGTAGAGGAGGGGGAAATGGGAGGGGGGGGGGGGCATGCAAATATTTGACTCTCCGAGCCTCGACAAGACAAGGAGTGATGGAGAGAACCGAATGCGTAATTGTTTGAAAATTGCTTTCTGCCTTTGTTCTAAAACAAGGGTTGGTACAAATTTTTTCCCGTTGGAATGAGTTTGGTTTGAATGAAAAGAACCAGTTGTAAGTTAAGCGTTTTGCGTCAGGTCTGATTTTGTGACGAACTTGAGAGTCAAACCTGCCCAATAGCAGGGGACTTACCACAAACCACATGGCTAAGCTAGACACCCACAGCATGGCAATGGACAGGAACAGTATCGGAAAGCAAAACGCCAGCGATTTCAGCAGCAGAGTTGCAGCGGTGCCTTTTTCATCTCCGATGATGATCAGCGCTAAGCCTGGTGACTGGACAAAAGGAACGAAGCCATAGTTGTCGGAGAAACGAATCTGATCCATAAAGCCATACACCGGAAATTGGAACTCAGTGTTCTCTTCAAAGTTTCCTTTGAACTGTACGAGCCCTGATTTCTTTGCAGGACGCCCCGAGGCAGTGTGGTCGAAGTCTACCCGTGTGGTCCCATGGTCTGTGCAATTTCCACAGCAGGCATAAACAGATTCTTTTAAGATGGGTGTGATAATTCCGCTTTTGTTTGAGTCCGGTCTGTCCACGTAAGGAGGGTTGATCCACCAGTTGGTGAAAACAGTACTGTGGCAATTGCAGGTTTCTGGAGGAAAAGAAAAGAAAAAAAAACCCCACTCATTTTCGACCCAAGCAACAATAAAAGAGCGCGAACTAGATGGCTCTTTAGCACATTGACAAACTGGTTAATGACTGGAAAAAATCATTCTGTCCAAATCTCTGGGATGGACACTCGCATGTGAACTCGACGATATATATATTTTGAAGTGAACATTGTTTAAAAGAAACTGCCAATCAATCATAGTCCAACTTGTGGCTTCAAACTGTGTGAATACGCTGAATATTGTCGACCACGTTTGCCAAAAATGGAAGCCACACCTATCAGCCAAGTCATAAAACAGCCATCAAAAATATTTTATTCAACTCAGGTGAACGGGAATCGAAAACTTTGATTCTTGTTTGGTTCGTATTTGGGAAATATTGGAATTTCCTCTCTTGGAATGAGTCATAAGTAAAACCTTCACAAAAGGCGGATCTAAATCGCACTCCCTCCCTTCCCCCAGAAACTGATAATTAAAAAAAATTACCAAAAAGCCTCCACGACCGCGAGCACGTTCGTATTTTGAACTTCATTATTAGTAAATTAACAAGAGTGAGAAAAATTACCTGCTTTTATCGGTGTACTCTTAACGCCATCACCTTTCACCGTAAATGCCAGAACTTCAATACTATATCTTGTGAATGCATTCAAATTCTCAAGAACAGCCGACAAATTGGAACTTGGAACTGTCACTTGATTCGTTTCCAGTTCCTCCTCGAGGTGCTCGTTTGCAATAGCTATGGCTTTGTAAATCACTTTGTAACCGCGCAGTATACCGTGGACGTAGAATTCGTCGGGGATTGGGTTCCATCGGACCACAATCTTTGTGGGGTGTGTCTTATTCAGTGCTCGAACGTTGATAGGAGATTGGCTAGGAGCTATGGAAACAAAGAGAAAGTGTCTTCCTTATAATGTACACGACCATGAAGTAAAAATCGTTATTTAGCACGGGTGCAGGTGTTCGGCATATTTATTTCTCGATCACCTTTTCAATTTGTGTCTTTTTCGTAAACAAGACCTAGGAAAACTAGTCTATACCACTTTCCACTCACAGAGTACTTTAAGCTTCAGTACGAGATCGACTACGAGAATACCTTTTCATTAGCGGTTTTGTACGGCAGCCACGTTGCATGGCAAAAACAATAGATTCTTTTTCCTATTGGAAAAAATGCTATTTCTAATGCAATACATTTTCTTTGTTCCTGCCATGCAACATGGCTGCGTACAAAACCTCTATCCTAGTTTGTAGACTCCTCATTATCACTTCACATACCCATCTCATCCCATGAACTACTCAACGTACCTAAAACAAACATGAACACCGAGATCTCTGGAAAATTCACAGATTTAATTTGAAATTAAAATAACCTACTCGTAGGCTAATCTAAAGGTCCCTTATCCTCAGTCTCATTGTGAAAACAGATTTTTAGCCAGTGGCCTTCGATTAACTCTTAAAAAAATAAATTATTTTCTCAGAAAGTAAGCTCGCTATTGTAGAGCTTGTGCTGTACTTATTCGTCAGTTGTGTGTCGTTTTAGTAGCTTGGGAAACTTTAAATTTCATTTAACGACCGTAGTTTGTTTTCATTTACATTCATATTGCTGTCTCTTCAAATTGCAACTATGACTGTTGTTGAATCGCAAAATTTCGTCCAATGCAAAGTTCTATCCTTGCCCTCCTGAACGTAAGCCCAGTGGAAACGAGTAACAAGGTGATCAGTAGTGATCTGCTTTTGAATCGTGGTTAAATTGAGGTTATCTCTGTCTCTCCGTCAGCCTGGAGATAATTTTCGGGATTTTACGCTGGATATAACTAAATAGAACTTACTAAATTCATCTGTTGACACTTCCAATTCCTTGCTAACAGCACCCTCTCCAGCCGCGGTGAAGCCAAGAATTTGTATCTTATATTTGGTGTAAACCCACAGATCTTTTAAGTGGAGAGAGTTTTTGTCGGGGGTAATTTCTCTTATCTCGTACGTCTCACGTGATTCGTTGGATCGCCAGAAGAGCACTCTGAAGCCCAATAGGATTCCATGGACAAAGTCACGTGGTATATCGCTCCATTCTACCAGGAGGCTGGTGTGGCTTGTGTTCCGAGCCTTCAATCTTATCACGGGTTTACTGGGCACTAGAAGCGGAGATACGAATCTCTGTGAAATTCATTTGACTTTGCATTTCCCAAAACAAAACAATATTGAGAATAAACTAGCTGCTTATGAATGTTGTCCCTAAGGCTTCCTAAAATTAAAAAAAGTATGGAGAGGCCACCAAAGAACGTCATTACTAAAACAACATTTTCCATTTTTCAAACAAAAAAAGGCGAAACAGGGAAAAGAAGAGACTACTTTCAAAGTAATCTGAAATGGAAGGAAAAGTCTGCATACGAGACCAGTGGCCCATCAGGCCGGAGTTTATCTCGGTTTCTGTAGCATGAAGCGACCAGGAGTATTTCTACTCCAGCCTGGACGGGATGCTAGACAAATTCCAAACACCTACTTAGGATTTCAATTTTATCGTACCGAGTTAAAAAGCCAAGTTATTATATGGCTAGCTCCGTGAGTGGGCAAGATGAATCAAATCCTGCGCTGTGATTGGCTACCCGAGCGGGCAAGATGGAGCTATCTTGCCCGCTCGGGACTACCCGCCGTGTCCAGCAAGAAAAATTTCCGCGAAAGCCATATAATAAATCCTTTATTGACCAAGCTTGTTCGTTCTTTGTTTGCGAGTTTATGGACCTCGACTCCGTCTCGGTCCATAAACACGCAAAAAAAGAACTTGACCAATATCCAGCCATCTTGACCTCAGACTTGGTCAATAATCCATACGTATTCAGACCAAGTCACATGACTTACCATCCTCACTGGTCCTAATCTCTAGCGGTTGTGGAGGGTGAGGTCCCAGTCCTTTGCTAGTGTATCCGGCCACTTTAATGACGTACCAAGTGTATTTCTTCAAGTTGGAAAGTGTTGTTGATGATCTGGTGCTCTCAACGGTTTTATGTTTGACTGCTTGGTAAGACTTTTTTGGATAGTAGGTAATTCTGTAGCCTTGGAGAATGCCATTTCTATGTCCCCGAGGAATATGCCGCCACTCCACAAACAGAGATGTGGAACTCTTGTTGAAACCAGTGAAATTTTCAGGGAAAGCATCTGGTTCTGTGAACCAAAGTGGGCGTAATTGTTAAAGGGCTTTCTCAAAGTCATTAATAATTCTTCAAGTTGCAACGCTGTGTGGATTTTCTGCGTTGTATTTCTCCGTTTTCTCCTTAGTTTTAGTTTTGATTGAGAAGATGTATCAAATACGAGGAACCGTTTTTCACCACATTACAAACATCTCGAAACTCTTCAAAAATATTACTGCGCTGTACGCCAAAATTTTCAACTGTCTTCTGGGCGTTTGGAAATGTGGTAAGACTCGGTATGTCGTGTTTGATATTACTTCTGTGCAAGGTAACGTTTGCCCACGATGAATTTTGCTAATGAACTTTAGCAGAAACTTTCCGTGCTTCATTCAAAGATTTGCTCTTCAGTGGTCAGCGACAGTCAGCGCTCGCGATGATGTATCCATCTTCATTGTTGCTGAAAATGGAAATTCAAATCACGCTTTTGTACTTGAAGAAAACATTTGGATAGTGAACGTGAGATCTGCTGATGCCTAGAGCAGAAATAGAAAGAAAAGGAAGGACAAAACTTTTCAGTCTACCAGTAGATGTCTATTGTAAAAATCGTCAATAAGCAAGTGAAATTCGAGTATCGTGTGGGGCTGGTAATTTCATCATTCGTTTCAGGGTAAATTTTAGTAGTATCACCCTTATGCAACCTAAACACACTAAAAACATCACATATCATATCACATAAGGAACATCAAAATCTTACTGTCTTCAGCGGTCGTGATTTCCACACATTTGCTTTCAATTCCGCTTCCTTTACTTGTAAGTCCCTCAACAGATACCATATACGTTGTGAACTTGCGTAAATCGGAGATAACCACAGACGTGGTGGACTGATTAACCACAGATTCATTCCATTTTCGATTGTTGCCGAGGTCCGTTGCTAGGTAAGATACTTTGTAACCAAGGATAATACCGTGTGTAAAGCGCGGAGAGATTAGGTTCCAACGGACTTCTATGCTTGTGGATGTGAGGTTGTTGCCTGTTACATTTGCTGGAGGTTTACTGGGAACTAATAAAAACAATGAATCAAAATGTTAATTATTTTCATCAGTGACATTGTTGCAATGTTTCCCTTGTTGTCTAGTCAGTCTACCCTGCAGTCTGCGCTGAAGAAAAAACAGTTTTGCTTCTCCGTTTAATCGATACAGTTGGACAGCGCTAACTCAAATTCGGTTATTTCGAGTTCCTCGTTATTCCGAACTCAAAACCAATTCTTTTTGATTCGCCCTCCAGTCATTTACCATCGGCTATTTCGAGTTATTAAAAACTGAATTATTGGATAATGCAATTCCAGAGCCATCATGGGCTATGAACCATTATAGCATGCTCTACAAATATGCTAAGCGTGCGCGTGATGTTTTGGGGCGTTTTTATTTTTATTTTAGTTAAGTTTAGTTTTGCATATTTTGGGGGCGTTTTTGATAAAACAATTATTCCACTCGCGTTTGTCGGATATGAGATGATTACAGTCAACTCGCCGCTACGTGCTTCATTGGCTGTCTACCATTTCATATCAACGCACGCTCGGAATAATTGTTAAATATTTCTCGTTTCTCATGAGAGTTCGAAGTAACGGAATTCAACTGTATGTCAAAGTCGTGACATTGTCTCATCGCATTTAACGTAAGGACCTCTCAGTCAAATATTTTCACGTCCGGCCCTCCCACTCAGTCAATAAATACATAATATCCACCAAACACTGTTCCTTACGATCCTCTTCTGTCCGGACGATCACAGCATCCGACAATGGCCCATCACCTTTTACAGTAAACGCGCTGACTTGAATCCTGTAAGAAGTGAACTTAAGAAGACTCTTTATCAAAGTCGAGCTGTTAGTTGGTCCTGTCGGGTGACTGCCCGTACTGACATCACCGTATCCCTCGGGATCCAGGTTAGAGTAGTGTATGTGGTATCCCAATAGAATGCCATGGGTTAAGTGCTGGGGAATTGGAGACCATTCTACGTAGATAGTTGTACTGCTATTGCTGCTGGCTTCAACGATTGACGGCGATGAACTCGGCTCTATAAGGAAAAATAGCGCAAATCATGTGAAATTGTCATTAAAACCTTTTCAGAAGAACTTTACACTGATATTTCATTGTCTGGGACGCGGTATGTGCCTTTATTACGGGACCAAAATGCATATAATTATAACTCAACCCATTGCAGGGATTTGCCGTTGCACAGCCGGGGAGTGTATGTATTTTAGGGACTCAGTCTCGGGATAAATTACAATATTTAGACAGGAAGCCACATCGGCCTTAGATGGTTTTCATGCAGGTCCTCTACCCTGGTCGAATTGAAATTTGTTTTTGTGGAGAGAGGAAAACTGAAGAACCCTGCGAAAATCCCTCTGAGCAAGGTAAGAACTATTAACAAACTCAGCCCACATATGGCACCGGGACGGAATCGAACCTGGAGCCCGTTTTTCGAAGGTCCCGAAATGTTTTCGTACCCGGAAAGCCGTAGCAAATTTTCAAACATTATTACTTCAGAGCTGTTTTATGCACATATTCTTAATATAAACAGAGGTTCTCTTCATACAAGAACTTTCAGCCCTATACACTTCTACGTTTTTAGCTACAGGTGAACTAAAAATGGCTCTACGGACCCGAAAAGTTTCCGAGGCTTTCGAGAAACGGGCCCCTGAGCCACATTGGTGGGAGGCGAGCACCCTTACCACTGCGCCATCCCTGCTCCTCACATAGTGGCCCTAGCTAGTGTTCGAACCCAACTACAAGGCCAACGCGCCTCCTGTCCGAAAAAGATTCACATAATTGCATTCTAGGATAGCACCCAAATCATGACTCGGTTTTACTTACTGTCCTCGTCAGTCCTTGCTATGATTGGCTCACTATCTACACCAACGCCTCGGCGATTTATTCCCGCCATTCTGAACCGATAGTTTGTGAACCTCTCCAGTCCAGTTATATTATATGAAAGTTTCTCTCCGTCGATTACAGTCTGCCATGAATCTTTGTTTCTTAGTGCTACGTCCATATTTTCTTCTTTGAAGTAAGTTATTCTGTATTCCACGATGCGGCCATTTGAGAAAGACCAGGGAATAGGTAGCCATGTTAAAAGAATTGCGGTTGAGCTTATGTTAATAGCCGTGATGCTCCTTGGTGCCATCACTGGGACTACGAATGTAAGTATAGTGAGAAAATCATACAAAATTGATTTATTCATCTATTGACTAATAAAATACCTGACTGAATATTTTCATTGTTAATAATTAAGGTTTGAAACACTTAAAAAGAGAGAAAATAATTTAATTCGCCTGTGATTTCTGGTAGCAGAATATAAAAAAAGATTTTCGTTGAAACCTTTCTTCGCTCATTATGGCACAGAGAAATCAAGCGCAGAGAAATGTGTTTTTAAAAGAAAACTTAAAACCTGGTAATGATGGTCAAACAGCTTTGTTTAGGGGATGCTTTAGCTGGGGAAAAGCCATTAGCGAATCAGACAAGAAAACGGAAATGCAATGAGCTTTTGTTTTCGAATCGAGGCGTCTGCAGCTGTCTGCATTGCTTCGTCGTGAAATGTTTAAATTTTTAGGCTGAACTTTGGAAACAAAATGTCAACATTTTTGAGCGCCACGACAGTGGAAATTAGACGTACATAACGTAATTAAAAATGAGCTTCTTCGCTCTTGTTGAAAGAGTTCTGAACATTTTCCCGACAATCTGCATCGATCTTGTTTTTGAAACGCAAAAAGTTGAGAAGATTAGAGTTGACCCGTAGGTAAACAATGAACAGTTAGTTTTTATGCATGGTTTAGCCAGAATCATCACAATTGGATAGCGAATTAAACCTCGTTTTATTTGCTGTGTATTCTATTTTACAACTGTTAGAAAAAACAAAAATGATCTCGGCAAATTACCAAATTTTCACGCAGTCGACCGACTTATAATGCTATCATGGCGTAGTGGTGAGAGCGCTTGCCTCCCACTAATTTGAACCGGGTTCAATTTCGGCCTGGTGCCATATGTGGTTGAGTTTGTTGTCGGTTCTCGCCTTGCTCCGAGGGGTTTTTCACCGGGCTCTCCGGTTTTCCTTCCTCCACAAAAACCACCATCTCCAGATTCTAATTCAGCCAAGGTATAGAGGTCCCCCTTGAAAACCCATTAGGGCTGATGTGGCTTTCTCTCTGAATATTTTAATTTATTACTTATTTGTTTGGTAACTTTTCGCTGAAATATGGGTGTCTAGAAGATTGTTAAATTCATGGTATGAAGTAACAGTTCCGAATTTATTCCTTCCAAAAAAGAAATTGGATACTGCGTCAAAATTGCCGAGTTGTTCGATAAAGTATCTCTCACAATGGCTCCTTTAAAACTCTGCCAATCAATCAGTGCGTTCCCACGATTCATTCTCGGTAAACGCACGCTCAAAAGTTGTGTATTTTTTTTTTCAGATCGCTCTTGTCAAAGCTAAACTCTAATTTTTCGCTCAATATCGAGAAAAAAAGATTTGTACTTGAAAATACTTCCCTTTTGTGCGATATATATATTTTTTAAAGAGAAAATTGTCAAAACCAAATCGTGAGCGGTTTATCTAAGGGGCACGCATGGCAAAATTTCGTTCGCTCAGGGAACCAACCAGAATTTTCCTTGTTCATCTTGTACAAGATTGCCATATGATAAAACACAGTATTGAGAGAATTGCGCTGATATAACGATATCAAGAAATCTCGAATCTTTATCGTGCCCCAAGTTTCAAGAATTATATCTATAAAGTAAATGAAGTTAAAATTGTTTGTGCTTTATAACAGCTAAATACTTAAAGCTGCCTAGCTACTGGCAGCTATGGCAAAAATGGTTAGACCTTTTGGACTTCACGATTTTCCATGTGCGCGTGTTCACTGAAGATTTTCAATGAGCAATAACAAACCAATGCTTTTCTGACAAACCAATCACAGAACAGCTCTTCAGAATTTACCTTCCCATGGAATTCCTAGAATCTTCCGATAGCTGAAAATAGTAGCTATTAACAGTATTCCACCAGAACCAAATCAACCACTCCTCTTCCAAACCTCAATTATAATTTGAATGATTTAATATGAAATGGATGGAATATATCAAACACGAAAGACGGTGTTTGACTATATTTCCAAACGCCGAGAAGAGAGTTGAAAATAACTTGAGCGCGCAGCGGAGTATTTTTGATGAACTTCGAGGTGTTTGGAAACGTGGTCAAACACTGTCTTGAGTGTTTGAGGTACCCTCTCAATCAAAACTAACACTTAAGAGAAAAAGGTGAAATAAAATCGAAAAAAGCTATGCTAATTTAGATTAGATATCCAAACAACGTCACGGTCATTATTTCCTTTGTTTAAACTTGATGAACTATTAGTACGTTTGAGAAGCATTATTCCTGTTATATACAAACAATTTGAAAGAGTTCCAAACATGTTCAGAAACCGTACCCTCAAAAAGTAATCCTGCGGGGTTTAACATCTCGTAGACTTGAGAGACCGATATTTCGAATTCTGCCGATGTATAAATTTGTTCTCCAAATGTAGCCATTAGAACGTTGCAGTTTGACTGTACACTAAATAAATCAAGTAATTACTTGTTATTGCCTTAATTTTAATTGTAAATCGAAAAGGTTTTTGCCATCAGGAAGTAATGATTGGACTTTGGATAAGTCTTATCTTCGTTATATAACTAACAAAGTTCTCCGAATCATTTTCAGGCGACTGACCTCGTCGATAAAATTCACTTTGTGGTATCGATGATACGCTCTAAGGCGTGTACTCAACTTGGGAAAAATGTGTAAAAGCCAAGTGCTTCTTTCGCGTATCTCTCTGGAAAAACTAGTGTATTGTCTTACAAGATCAGATGTAAACGGAAAATTGTTCACAAAATTATCACTCACTGGACGAGAGAATGGAAAAATGATTTTTGATAACCAATCACAGCAAAGCCTCGTAAAAATTTCAATAATTTTCGATGGCGAGAATCTTCTGATAGTCGTAAATATGAGCTATTCTTCTAAACAAAACGCTCTTCTATCAAACCGTCTATATATAGCTGTTCCGATGCAAGTGTGCGACGCAACGATATATTGTCAGAACGGGACACTTTCTGCAAGAAACAAACTAACAGCAGATTTTCACTCGCGGTTTGTTAAAAAAAAAAAAAAAACTAGCATGAATCTCTCTGAACAGTATTCATCGATCGGGAGTGAAAATGATTGTAGAAACTTGCTTTTCAAATCGGTTCCTTTGCGATATCGTACTACCAAATTATCTTACTGCTTGCTTGTCGCAGCTGCTGTCCTGGAGTTGGCCGTTTGTCCTTTTACCATTTTATTGAACGCTTTGGTTATGGTTGCCGTGAAAACCAGACGACGACTTCAAACGCATCCTAATATTCTGTTGGCTTGTTTGGCGCTTACCGATCTGATAGTTGGGCTTGTTGCACAACCTCTTCACATAGCAATTACAATTTTCCTTCTACAAGGTAAAGATTTTCACGAATTCTGTGACATTGATTTGGCATTTACTGTCCACCTCGTAATTTCCTGCTGGGCGTCGTTGTTTCACTTGGTTCTAATCAACGGAGAGCGATATTTTGCCATTAAACACACCTTCACTCACGCTTCTGTCATCACTAAAGTTCGCGTCATGTTTTGCTCTGCTCTGGCCTGGATTGCAGCCGCCTTATACCTCCTCATTGCATTGTATTCACGGTTCATAGCATTTTCTCTCTTACTAACAGCCATTACTTCAATCATTGTATTTCAAATTCTCGTTTATAAGGAAGCCCGGCGTCATGAAAAGCAAATTCTTTCACAGCAAGTTTCCGCTGAGGCCAGAGCAAAACTTTTACTGGAGAAGAAAGCCTTAAAACTCACTACGATGATACTAGTGACAATTTTTTTGTGTTTCTTTTTTCCGTTGAGTTTCATATTTGTTATATGGATTATTTTCAGTGAAAAATTTTCATCGGATGTTAAAACATTAGTTCGTCATCTTAGTCTGGTGGCGGTGTTGATCAATTCATTTCTTAACCCGGTCATTTACACCATAAAGAAGAGGCAATTTCGAGTTGCATTTGTTGAGTTGTTTTTAAGGAAAAATTTACAGGAAGCGGAAGAATTCCATCGGAGACTCTTTGCATCGCGACGCAATGCTGTGGGACAGGAAAATGGACAACAAGGCGAGGGGCAAGAACGGAATTCCGAGAATGAAAATGAAGCCCACCCGAACGACAACCATGAAGATAATCCTCAGATCATCAGTCCTCATGGCGTTAATTTCGATGACAAAAACACTACCGCTACACGAGACATGCTCGTTTCTTCAAATGCATCCAACAGTACATCCAAGAAGAGACAGGTACAACTTGCATGGGGAGGGGAAAATCCTGCACACGAAAAAAATAACACTTGAGATGATAATCCTGCAGTCCTGGTAATTGGCCCTATTCTTGCTGACTTGGAAAAGGACTGACACCGCTCGGAGTGAAAACTCAAACGAACATGACAGAAAGAAGAACCTGCAGCCTGATGTAGGATCAGAGAAAGCGGAGATAAACCGTTGAACGTGATCTGTAGAACTGATCGATAAAGTATTCGGCTAGAACAGAAGTGAAGATGAGATTGAAAGCATCTCACAAAAAAATTGGCCGCGCTAGCAGACTAGAAACGCAGCAAGAATTTAAAGGAATGTCCCTTCGAAACAGATTGCGATGATTATTTGGCAGACTTTGGATTTTGCTAAAGTATACTCTTGGGATAGACGAAACTAGGATTTTGACAAGCCAGTGAGCAGTGACCTTTTTATCACATAATTGCGGCAATTGGAGTTGCTCTATAAAATAGTACGATTGACCGGTTTTGAACGTATATTTTACTTAAGAACTCTGGTCAATTCACAGAAACATTTGCGTGTAAGTAATGTAGAAAATAAATGTATGATTGATGAGTATTATGGAAGAACAATGGCAGCAAAATTACTTAAAAGCGATTTACCGAGAGGAAATACCAGATATCCAAAATATTTTTTTAAGCGATTCAACAAACAGACGATGTCCGTACTTGCGTAAACTTGCTTATTTAATTGTCGGCGGCAAGGATGTAGTTCAGAGTGTCAGTAGAAAAATGCTAGTATCCGTGAGTGTTTGAAGCCGCTCTTTACGTAATTTAAAATGGACGCACAAAAAAACGCTCAAGTGTGATTGTTACATTTGAAATCGTGGATATATAGTTGAAAAGCCTTTCGCTGTCACAAACAACTGATTATCGCTATTTTCGACTGAGTACTTCAGACGCTTCGTGTCTCAACCCTGCGAAATTCATGAAGTTTCATCATATTTCAAGCGGGCCTTCACCGTTAATACAGCACGTTTGCCGTTAGTAAAACGAATTGCAGTCGGAGATGACAATCTCCTTCGGTCTTAGATTCATCAAAGATTAACAAGTGCACAAAGATAATTCGAAATAATTGTTTTTACCTAACTACCTGCTTCAAAATAGAGCACATGTAAATTTCTTGAAAATAAATCAAAACAAAGAAAGTATAATCAACGACAGAGCAACTCTCTTAACTTTCGATAACTTCTGATAACCGTAAATGGCAGCTTTCAGCAATGTAAAAGTTGAACAATCATCAGCTATGTTATCAAACCATATTTATAATTTGACTGATTAAATGTCCATTTAATGCACTATTTCTATATCTTAAAATAACTAAGATATTACGCGCGCTCCGTTTGGTCAATAGAATTGACAAACCTCAGGTTCAGATACTATGTTCCGACATAACACGCAATCTTTTATTTTCCATGGCAAAGGTTTTACGCCGGTTAACTACTAAGCAGTGTTTACCAGGGGTTTAGGGTATGCGGTATACATTACTTGCAAAAAATTTTGACGTTAAAATTTCGACGTTCTATTTTTTCTATTTTTTCTTTTTCTTTTTATCTCATTTCGGATAAATTTCCGACAACAATTTCCTACACTTTGTTGAAACATAACTTAAGTAAAGTACGCCTACAAAACGCCAATTAGGCTGAGACAAAATCTGCGGAAATGATAGTTTTACTGCAGCCTCAAGGTTTTACCAATACACCGACGAGAAAATCACCCAAATTCTATCAAACCGTTGCGTATGCACATGTCAAGCGGCGTGTCAAGCAGTGCGTCAACTGGAGTTCTTTTTATAAGGCGCGGCATAAAGGAAAACAAAGAGCTTTGGAGCTACTTCAAAGTTTTTTTTACTGTACTGTAAATATTTCGGACAGTTAAAAATTTCGGACGCTTTTTTTCGGACACACTTTTTGTCTGCAATTAAAAGCGTCCCTAATTGTTTGCAAGTAATATATGGGGTCTTCCGAATTGGACGTTCGATAATTTTACGCTGAAATATGGGTGTCTAGAATATCATTACATTCATGGTTTGAAGTAGCAGTTTTGATTTCGTTCCCTCCAAAAAAAAATTGGACACTACGTTGACATTGCGCTTGTCTTCCGATAAAGTATCTCTCATAATGGCTGCTTTAAAACTCTGTTTATCAATTAATGCATCCCCATCTCGGCAAACGCACGCTGAAAAGTTGTGTATTCTTTTTTATTTCCTTTTTCTTTTAGGTTGCTGCTGTGAAAGTTTAACTCAAATTTTATGTATCTTATTAGTACACGACCCCACAAGCTTATTAGCTTTGACGTCTTTTATCGTGCATAAATAAAGGTTGTATGTATGTATGTATGTATGTATGTATGTATGTATGTATGTATGTATGTATGTATGTATGTATGTATGTATGTATGTATGCTAAAGATTTGTACTTAAAAACACTTCCCCTTAGTGCAATATTTTGAAGAAAAGAAATGTCAAAATAAATAGCAAGGGTTTTATCTTAGCGCTTGCATTGCATAATTCGTTAGCTCAGGGAACCAATCAGAATTTTCCTTTTCATTTTGGACAAGGTTCCCGTATGTTAAAACGCACTATTGAGGGAATTGCGTTGATATAACGATGTAAAATAAAGTTTCCATATGACGCGCGCTTTGATTGGCTGAAACAGCCTGCTTTATTAGAAAACAGCTGCACGGGTTGATGACGTTAAGCTGGCTTTTAAATTTTTGCCTCGAAATTTTGACAGATCTGACCCAAATTAAACATCCCCTGTGACTCAGACGAACGCAATGGAAACGAGCCATTTGTCTGCAGTAAATATGGCTGGACGGAGACCATTGTTAACAACAGCAGTGTTACAATTGTACTAAAATAACAAGTTTTGCTAGAATCTGATCTTCAAAATCACCGTTTGAAATCCATGTTAATCTTCTCCATCCTTGACCATCCTTGTTCCTTTATGGTTTGTTACCATCTCATTGGGTTTTTTTTTCTATCTTAGTAAAGCACCATTTTCAAGTCAGTGAGTTTAGCTGTTATAGAGCAGAAACAATCTTAACTGCACATACTTTATCGATATAACTCTTGAAACTCGTGGTTCGATAAGGATTTGAAACTTCTTGATTTAACAAATAAAGAAGCCTCGCCTGTGGTCTGTTCTGTTGTGAAGCACACAGGAAGCGGTGCTGTGGGACAGCAGAATGCACAAGAAGGCGAGGGACAGGAAAAGAATTCCGAGAAGGAAAATGAAGCCCATCCGAACGACAAACACAATCCAGAGATCATCAGTCCTCATGGCGCTAATTTCGATGACGACAACACTACCACCACACAAAAAATGCCCGTTTCTTCAAATACATCCAACAGCACATCCAAAAAGACACAGGTACAACAATCATGGGAAGGGGAAAATCCTGTACACGATAAAACCTCTGAAAATGATAGTCATGCAGTCCTGGCAATTGGCGCTAATTTAGTTGACTTGGAAAAGGACTAACACTGCTCAAATGACTGCTCAAACTCAAATGATCATGACAGAAAAAAGAACCTACAGCGTTAAGGACCAGAGAAAGCGGAACTGAGCCGTTGGATATGATGTATGGAACTCATTAAGTCTTCGGCTACAACAGAAGTGAAGATGACATTGAGATCATCACGCCAAAAATTGGCCGTGGTGACGAACTAGAAACGCATCAATAATTTGAAGAAATGTCCCCTCGAAAGATAGACTACGATGATTATTTGGCATCGATAAGACTTTAAGGGATTTGATTTTCCTGCATTATATTTTGGTTATAGGTGAAACCAGAATTGTAACAAGCCGGCGAGCTTGCAGTATCTGGTCCTGAGGCTTGGCAGTTCTTGATTGACCAACTAGAGCGCGGGTAGCCAGATATGAAGACATGATTGATCAATCATGTCTTCATATCTTTCGCCGCCGTTCAAATATATGATCTTTTATATATTCACTTGTACATTTCTGTAGAGCTAACATTGAGCTTATAGTTTTGTTTAATTAAGCTCAGTGCATAACACGATAAATGAATTTGTTTCCCATCAAGCCTTCAAGCAGTAGTTTTTATTTAAAACAATCGCAAGTCGTTAGGCGAGTGATTTACAAGCTATTTTCGTGTTCTCCCGACATCCCGCGTGGGTTTATAGCACCGGTATACTCAAAGAAAGAGCGGTCTGATGCGTGAATATAGCATCGACTTGAAAGAGTTAAAAACATGCACAGAAACCGACACTTAGCCTCACGCCCCCTCAAAAAATGTCAAACGCTGTAATTTTCCATCACATAGACTTAAAAAACCAACCTATCGATTTTGCTGATGCAATATGATGTTCTTAATATTGAAAGTCTATTCCGTAGGTAGTCACTGACATGTTTTAGTTTGAATATGCGCTGAATATACTCAACTGTCAAGCATGATTGTTTTATTTTGCATTGTAAAACGTAAAGGATTTCACCGTCAAGACGTGATGTTCAGATTTTCTTTCGGGATTGGGGTTTTACTGCTCGTCTCATTATCTTCATACAACTACAGATGTTCTTATATCATTTTCATGGGACTGGCCATGTCAGCTATATAGCGTCTTTTAACCGAATTAATTAAGTGCCAGATGTGTCTATTTGTGCTCTTTTTCTTTGCATAGACTCGTTTAGACGGCTAGAAGTAAACGGAAGCTCTGTCCCCGCAATCGATTAAAGCAACGATCCATTGTGAGAGCGAGAAACTTTCAACAAAAAACAAATAAATAGCAAAGATTCACTCGCGGATTAAAAAAGAAAAAAAAAAACGATGAATCACTCTCAACAGGTTAACCTGAACAAAATGTCTGTTCCTCATCTAATAGGCCATTTCCGAAATACCTTTAGCCTCTTTCTCAAAGCGAGTCTTAGTGCCCATCCTTTCGTATGAAAAGGAGATTTCATTCGCACGCAAATCAAACTCATTTTCATATGAATGGTTGTGCACCAGGCCTGGCTTTGACAGAGAGGCTGAAAGCAACTCGGAAATGGGCTATTGTCTTGAGGAAATAACCAGCCGATAACTGAGAGAAAATAGGGCTTACCATCTGTTGAGGTGAAATTTATAAGTGAAACTGGAAGTGTCTCTTCTATTTTGCCTTCCATGTTGATGGCATCTTGAAGTCGAGTGATTCCATGATAATAACGGTGAAGAAGAATGACGGAGAAATCGGCAATGACGCTTCCCTGCCTTGAAGAGATAAGAAAATTGAGATGAAAAGGAGGAACTTGATGAAACGTGGTAAATGTGCCATTTTGGAGAGCAGGGATGGCGCAGTGGTGAGAGCGCTCTCCGTCAATGTGGCCCGGGTTCGATTCCGGCCCGGTGCCATGAGTTTGTTGATGGTTCTCGCCTTGCTCCACGGGTTTTTCTCCGAGTTATCCGGTTTTCCTCCTTTCGCAAAAATCAACAACTCTAAATTCAAATTTGATCAGGATTAGGGGCCCGAATGGAAACCAGCTAAGTTTGACCTGCCTCCGAAGAAACAATTTTTCACGATAACACATTTTAACAAAAAATGCCAAACCTCACTGACTTCGCCCTAATCCTTAAAACGAAAAAAATTACTTTACTCCTTACCTAAAGGAAAAATTCCCGACAGCGGACACCGCATTCTCACCCATGATATCTCCAACCTAGCAAAGAAAGAAACTGTTTGCTGTCCTTTTATGATTGGCTAATTAATCCCAGAATAACCTTATCCCGGCATAGTCAATCGAACTCAATTGAACTCACTCAAAAATAAATAAGCAATGGAACTCGATCAAACGTTTCATTTCCGAGAACTCTAGACTTTTGTAAAACCAGTGTTAAAAATCAATAACACGTTTTTCGTGGCTCGGGTTAAGTCGGTGGAAGATGTGCTTTTCGTTTTTGTGAGACCAAATAACACGATCTTTGTTGAAGTGAGTTTATTCACCGAACTGGCACAATCGCACGTAATCCATTGGATTGTGTTCGACTGAGTTCGGTGGCCGAATTTAATCGAACATAATGTTATGGATTGAGTTCGACTGGGGTCGATTTATTCGATTTATTCGATTTATTCGATTGATTCGGAAATCAAAGTCACACAAAGTTCGGTGTTCGATTTCGTTCGACTGCCCACCAGAATCTAATTCAATCCACGGGTTGAGTTCGATTGAGTTTGATTTCCGAACTATGTCGGGTGTTATAACAGATTTATATAGGTTTCTGACTGTTTTAAACATGGTGCAATAACAGCGCGAATCTGATGTAAAATAATTGGCTAAAAAGTACGCACAGTGGATATAAAACTTTCTCGGTGTTCGGCAAGAGACTTTCGCATCAAACGTGGGCCTTGTAGGTGTTAAAAGATTGTCAGCATTCCCTGTATTAATTTGAAAAGGCGAGACATAACGTGAAACATTTTCAAGGACATACATGTAGCCTAACATAATCCTCTTGCTCACCGCAGACTGAATTTTCAGGATCAGGAGGTCCCTCTTTCGATTGCTCTTTCCAGTTGCCAGACTCTTATCCCACTTCTCTGACGTAAGATTTACTGCTACTTTGAACACAATATCTGTAGAATCAAGAATTTGATTTTCATTAGTTCTGGAATGGCCTTGTTTGACTTTATGATCGAATACGTTTTCTTTTCTAAAACGCCCGATACATTAAAGAAAGTAAAGATCAACTAATTCAAAAATGCAAAAAGGATACTAACACAAAGCTACGGACGGTTTCTGAAAGTACTAGCTCAGTTCTCTTCTAATCGTATACCACGCACTGACATTACTCATCTACAGACTTTATTTGCGACGTTCTGTGATTTACAAATTAGTTCTACAAGGTTATGTACTAGCAAAGACATGACACGTGATGTTGAAGTCCGAAAATAAAGAGGAAAATTTCTCTCTTACGGTTTACTTTGTCAGTGTAGAAAATGGCTAAAATAAAATAGATATGTATGGTACATATTCAGAGCAATTGGACTAATTCTCTAAACCTTTTGTTCAGCAAAGTTGTTGTTTGATCAACTTAAACAACCTGATATTACTAAAGAGTCATACAACTAACCTGGGCATTTTTGAGTATTGCATGCGATGGACTCCGTACTTGGACCCAGACTGATGCAATCCCGTCCACCGTGGGCAGGAGGGGGATTGGTACAATTTCGTCGTCTAATCAGCATGCCTCCCCCACAGGTACGCGTGCAAGACTCGAAACCAGTCCACTCGCTGTATCCACCATGAATGGGGCACGGGAAGGTGTTACACGGTTGCTGGTCAGTTTCGGGACCAAGACTCGAGCAATTTCGGCCACCATGTTTCGGAGCAGGCTCGTTACATTGCCGAGATCTTTTTTGTGTACCCCCATTACACGATTGTGTACATTCAGTGTAGTTAGACCACTCACCGTAACCTCCATCAATAGGACATGGCCTCAAGTGGCACTGTTGCAAATCGATATCCGAGCCGAACTTGGAGCAGTTTTGACCTCCAAACTGAGGCACAGGATTAGAACACTGTCTCGTTCTCCGAGCAGTGCCATTACCACAACTCTTGGAACATTGGCTAAACTCAGACCATGATGAATAACCACCATCTATTGGACAAGGACGCTCATTGCACGTTTTTACCTCCATCGCTGGTCCTATTTTAGAGCAATTCTTACCCCCCAACTGAGGCACAGGATTCGAGCAGTTTCTAGTTCTGAACATAGTACCAATGCCACATGATAACGTACATTCTGTAAAATTTCCCCACGATGAATACCCACCGTCAACAGGACAAGGAAAAACGTTACACGACCGGACGTCTATTGAAGGTCCAAATGAAGAGCAGTTGTTTCCATTGTACTGTGGTTCAGGTTCAGTACAATTCCTGTATCGCGTCATTGTACCATTTCCACAGCTTTCGCTACAAGCACTAAAGTTTGACCAAGACGAGTAGTTTCCATGAATTGGACATGAAAACACATTACAATTACGCACTTCTATTAAGGGCCCTATTAAAGAACAGTTTTTGCCTCCATGTTCTGGAGTAGGATTTGAACAATTTCTAGACCTTGTTTTTGTCCCATTTCCACAACTCTTGCTACAGACAGTGAATATTGACCAAGAAGAAAAATTGCCATGGACTGGACAAGGAAATAAGTTACAATCTCTAACTTCTTTTGCAGGCCCAAAAAGTGAGCAATTTTTTCCGCCATGTCTTGGCGTAGGACTTGAACAATTTCTACTTCTTTCCATGGTGCCATTGCCACAGCTTTTGCTACAAACACTGAAATTGGACCACGATGAGTAGTTCCCATCAATTGGACAAGGGAAAGTGTTGCACTTTCTAATTTCGATTGGTGGTCCGAGGAACGAACAATTCTTCCCGTTAAATTGCGGAGCAGGATCGGAGCAATTTCGCGTCCTTGTCATCGTGCCGTTAGCACACGTTCTAGTACAAGTACTAAACTTTGACCAGGGAGAATAATTCCCGTCTACAGGACACGGGTCCCAGTTACAAACTTTAATCTCAATCGCTATTCCTGTGCAATCTTTTCCACCATGCATGGGAACTGGATTAGTGCAATATCTTGTTCTGTTTTTAATACCAACTCCGCATGATCTAGAGCATTCACTAAATTTCGACCACTCGGTGAATCCGCCGTGCACAGGGCACCACCGACGCAAAACACAATTCTTTACATCTTCAGGGGCCCCAAGATTTGTACAATTGCTACCCCCGTATTTGGGTTTTGGATTAGAACAAAAACGCAGTCTTTTCTTTATTCCTATTCCACACGTTCTTGAGCAATGGCTAAATCGCGTCCACTGCGTGTAACCGCCATTTATCGGACAATGGTGAGTATTACATTTACGCGTCTCTGTATGTGGTCCCAAACTCGAGCAATCTCTTCCACCGAGCTTCGGTTCAGGATTAGAACAATTTCTAGCTCTCTGCTGTGTGCCATTTCCGCACGATTTGGTACATTTACTAAATATAGTCCATTCACTAAAGCCACCGTGTATGGGGCAAAGATTCGTGTTACAAATCTCAATTTCTATACTTGATCCCAAATGTGAACAATTTCTTCCACCATGCCTGGGTTGAGGATTGGAACAACTTCGATTTCTTTGCCTCGTTCCACTCCCACAAGAGACCGTACATTGAGAAAATTCCGTCCACTTGCTGTAGCCTCCGTTTATGGGACATGGTTGTGTATTGCAATCTTTTACTTCGAGTCCTAATCCCAAATTTGAACAATCTCTACCTCCGTGTTTAGGTTTGGGATTGGAACAATTTCGGGTCCTTGTTTTGATTCCATTGCCGCAGGTCTTGCTACAGTTGCTAAAAACTGACCATTCTGAATAATTTCCATGTGTGGGACACTCCGTTAGAAAACACGATTTTGTTTCTTCCCCAGCTCCAAGAGTGGAACAACTTCGACCGCGATTTTTTGGTGAGGGACTGGTACAGTTTCTGATGCGCTTCATCGTGCCACTACCGCAAGATACTGAACAAGGGGTGAATTTAGACCATTCGCTATAGTTGCCATTCACTGCAAGACAGAATAGATTTTAGACATAAAAATACGAACATGTGAGGTGCTAAAGATAGAGCAGTGGACCTGGGTTATGCATAAACTTCCCTTTCGTCTATCTTCTCGATTTGCAAATTTTACTCGTATGCCACGCTGTGGAACAGTATATTATCATAATACAGTATAAACCCACTGAAGGGAACGAGTTAAATTTCCGGTAAAGGAAAACTACTCATAAGGGTTGTCATCGGCATAAGAGGCCCGCCAAATTGTCGAGCAGACCCAATATATAAATCCGTCTGGATTCGCAAAAACATAGCCACAGAATTTGACTTGTTAGTGATAATCTTGATACAATTCTGTCCTAGAGCTAGCCTTCCACAAGGCTTATAGTTGTTCAAATAAAGGAAATAACTCTCCTGTATGACGTTTAAGGCCAGGAAGACTAAATTTACCCTCTTTTCATTGAAAGACGAATTGCACAATTGCCTAGTCCATTGCACGTCTGAGCCCTAAATTGATGTGGCTTAAGCTCTTTGCTGTCTGAAGCAATCACAACATTATCGCCGCAGTGTAAACGGCCTACTATTACGGGGCTAAATGTCGACCCGTCTACACATCTCAAGACCCTTTAATGTACGATAATGGACGACGCTTGCTAACAAATCGTTAGACTTGCACCTTCATTGGACTTAATGATGTCCTCGGGCAGACTTCCTTTAGACAGCAGTTATAGAACGCTCATTCGGTCGGCTCCTTGTCAGAGTCACCGCGCGAACTGAAATTCAGACGAGTGTAGCCTGGACTAAACTTAACACCAAATGAAAAGGGGAGGAGGGGAGGGGGGGGGGGTGATAATTAAATAAATAAAAACATAGATAAATAAATGAAACATGCAGCAAGAAGGTCTGTAAATTTCATACTAGGTAAGATTTGCAAGCTGCTGTCATAGCGAAAGCAGAAATAAATAAATAAATAAATAATAAATAAATAAATAAATAAATAAATAAATAAAAAAACACTTGATTCAGTCTTTAATACTGTTTTCATAAATCCAGACATATAGTTCAACTGGATGACCCAGAAAGGCCGAAAAAATGAGCGTGTCTAATTTATGTCTTTCTGAAGCATCTGGAGTTAAACTAAGGCATTCCCTGATCATTTCGGATAATTCGGTGCCAATATATGTCTGAATTTATGAAAACCGTGTTAAAGACTGCACCAAAATAGCGGGCATGGTTTGGAAAATTGGGGAGAAATATAAAAAGATATATAACTAAGCAGAGAAGAAGATTCAGAGAAGAAGTTTTTCGCTTACAATTTGGTGGATCTCCCTCCCTGTGGCGAGGGTGAAATTAATGTTAAAACGAGTCTCAATATTTATCCTTTTAGAAGCAACATAAGTATCTAGAAGCAACATAACCAAAATTGTGCAAGTACGTCGCTCGTAATGACCGTGCTAATTTTCCCCAAACTGGCTAATTGCTATTTCTTTCAACGTTCTTTCACATTGTTAAAATACTGTTTTGAATTTTAATTTCATTATAAGGTAAACATTTGGTAACATAACGTGAAGTATTGTGGTATAGAGTGTCCTCCTTGAAACGTTTATTTCATAGCGGTGGCTTAAAAGATTTAAACGGATTACCGCAGCGCTCAATGTTGCTAAATCTTGGCTGGATAAGGGGCTTTTATGGGATTACACATTTAAAGTTTAACGAGACTTATTTAATGAATTAGTGAATCAGTAGAATACTGCTGGTCCTCGGCTTCAGTTTCTAGCATTATTGAACTGATTCGAATTGAGCGACTTGTTTCTCAAATAACGAAGGAATTAAAATTCATGAAAAGAAAAACTCAGCAGTGGTCCATTCAGAATTTCATGGTGAACGAAAAATCGTTTTGGCTATGCATTCACCTGCTTTTTAACATAACCCATTCTCACATATTGAATGCCCAAAGTCAACTTTCGTCAACCTCACGTTGGTTGCTTACTATTATTAACACCTTTTTTTGTGGAAATTGAAAACCAACAGCCTTAAGTTTTTGTCAACAACAAAGTTTATTTGGATTTAATTTTCATTGAGCTGATGAACGCAACAAAGGGACTCACCAACCTGACCGAATTTGGAACGCCTTGCACAGCGTGTCGTCTGACACTGTTCGATTCCAAATGGCGAACTCGTCAATCATCAATCTCATGTTTTTCCTCTTGGCATGGCTTGCTCCTAAAATCAGTCGTGATGCTTTATCGTCGTCTAGAGGAGTAGCTTTTTCGCTTTCGTTGATAACCTTGACTATGGTGCAATTTAAGTAAATGCTCAAAATGCCGGTGTTGTTGTCCCATTTAAGTGCGACGTGATTCCAATGGTCGTTGTACCAGTCTTGCATCCAGTCATATTTCCGATGTAGAGTGTTGACACTGAAACCGACATTCTTTTTCAGACCCCTTCGTGTCCAAAGCGTAAAGCCCCGAGAGAAACGATGCTGTCCCAGCTGTAAAATAATTTTGTTGCCTTGGAAGTTTGGAATCTTCATCCAGAACGCGATGGTAAAACCAGAACGGCATGTTGCAGGCCTGTTCAGACAAGAACTCGGTAAAACGCCAAAATCTACGTAAGTTTCATTTCCCTTTAATTCGAGAGCAGATCCAACAAGGCCGGAAACGGTATTGAAGTCTCCTTTAATTCGACCATCGTTAGATCCAGCATAGTCTTTGGCAGTTCCGTTAGAGATGTCTTCGAAAGGCCAGTAGTGGACGGAATTTGTGTACCATTCGCTAGCTTTGAGAGAAAAGAGCGAAAGCAACAGTTTAAGTGATGATAAGATTTTCATGTCGGAATGGACCGGCAACACTATCAGCAAGACGCTCTTAAATAAGCTTTTCAAAATTCAAAGTTAAATTATTTAAAGTCACAACCTTATTGTCATGCAAACGAAACTGATTGCTGTCACAGAAGGTCGTCAGCAGGTTTAGATGGAGCGAACTTCTTTTCAGAGCGTTCTAGAAGAAAACTATTTCTCTTTGTTATCGTAACCGAAATTCAATCGCTTCGATTCGTGAGAAACCTACCAGGATAATTTTGTCACTGTTGGCTATCAAAAGCTCTTTGAGATTTGCTGTTTCTGTTATTTAAATTTTTAACAATGTTCTGACTGCAGGTGCAAGAATATACATACAAAGTCAACGCGCTAAATCAACACAATCTTTCGTATTCAAAAAGTGGACTGAGTTAAATTTCATATTTACTTTAATATAACGGAAACCAATTTCTTTAACTATAAATTAAAGTCACTTAGTGAGAAGAAGATATTTGCAATGACCAACATAGCAATATGAACAAATTACGGTGCGTGCAACGACCCCCTAAGATTAAAGCCTATGGTTTGAGGTTAGTTTACACGGAAGTTTAAAGTTTTCCTGTTTGTCTTGGCGCAAAAGCAAGACTTAACCATGTGTACTTAAAATTCCCCATTATATTATAGGATTTGTTTTATACTGTGGCTTGTAATTGGATTCAACAAAAGGCACACTTTTTGTGGTTTTTAAAAGAAAACAACTGGGAAAATAATCACTTCGTTTCAAATTCGCAACAATTGTAGTGACTCGACAAATGGTCGAACAAACTTGAAACATACTAGGCAGAAACCATACATCTACTAACATAAGCGATTAAAGGCCAAGGTAACGAATTTATTAACTTCTATCAGCGTGACTAGATAAATATGACTTACAGTCGAAATCTTTTGTGAATTAATTATTCAATGATAATTTTTCAGCCCAAGGTAATTACAGCACTCTACAAAGTGCACAATACTAGGTAAATTCTCCACGAGCAATTGAACATGAACATTCACTATGTATTAAATCAAACTTAATTTTTTTTTTTTTCTCTCGTTGTGTCAAACAACAGCAAAAAAGAGCAACTTTGCTCTCGGCTTTTATTTCACTTAAAAACGAAGCCGAACGAATTGCTAATTCAGAAAGATGCTGTTTTTGTTTTGAAAATGCAATTTAGCCCTGCATTTCATAAAGACCGAACAAATCAGCAGAAAGAGAAAATCGTTAGGGGGCAATGTTGTTAAAAAGATACCAATAAAAGAAAACTATGCAAACGGATTTTCATTATAAATTAAAAAACGTAAGAAACGTTGGCTTTTTTACTTTTATTACTCATTTTTGAAGGATCGTAGTTTCTTTTTTATATCGTAGTCTTCTTAATATCACAGGAACAGCTATATTTAACTCCTTTAACATGCGATTTTAATTAAAAATACTCCGGAAATTCGAAATTCAATAATTCAAGTATGAACGAAATATTGCTGCACTAAAATAAATGAAAATATGCCTTGAAGTGCTTGCTTTTTTCCACAAAAGAGATCAAAATATCTAAACAGTCAGGGGCAGAGCAGGAAATGGAAGCATTGGAAGCAGTGTTGGTCAGAAAACAAAATAACTAAAAATAACACTCTAATTTAAGGAATCATATGATTTACCTTGGTCTATTAAAATAGCCGGGAAACTTGGACAAGCTTGGGTTTTGAGGAAATAAAATATTACGTCGATGGTGATTTAATCAGAAAGAGAGGTTTTTAGTAATTTAACACATACGAGTATGAATGAAATATCACTTTATTAGTGAAAGTGAAACCGTCGCAGAAACCTTTGTAATTTCCGCAAAAGATAACGCTCTTGTGAAAAATAATAGAAGAACCAAGTAAATAATTCAGGTCTTTAAGCAAAACAACTCAGTGGTGCAGTCTGAGTTTAGGAAAGAAAACATACGGCTTTATTGATCTAAGACAAGGAAGAATCATGTAATGTCATATTTTAACCAGCAGTAAAAATAACGGAATCATGTTTCGCTGAAGCAAACTAACGCATTTAAATAAAGCATTGTACCTCACAGCATGCATATTGACAGTGGGGAAGCCATGATATAGTTTTCTCTCTTTTTGTTTTGCCTTAAAATGATAAAAGAATATAATTCTATCCATATATGTTCCACTATGAAGTTATGGATAAGAGGTCGAGTAAAACATTACTACAAATATGCATAAGTCTCAAATCAAAATAGTTCATAGCCGTGAATTAAGCAAAAAGTGTGTGTGCGTCCTAATATGTCTTTTCTGCATAAGTTCCGTATTTTAACAATTTCCTAGGAGGTTTTGAAGGCGTGTAATCGCGGGAAATCCTTTTTCTGAAAGAATACAAGTGGACCCGAATGGGTTGTGTTTAAGTACGCTTTGATATTGGGTTTTAGATTCACAGCTCTTTTCTTATCTTGCTTCTTCTATTCGATTTTAGCATTTACTTTTTTCCCTACATCTTATTGCAATGAAGCTACGTGAAAAACAACAACAAAAGCAATTCCGAACACTTTGCATTTTAAGGAAAAGGTTGAAGGGTGATACTGCTTTGGGGTATATGTACTAATCCCATGTAAGAGATACTTTATTGGCGGAGATAGGACGATTCACTGTACTGCGTTCCATCGTCATGCAATTGGCAGTGTGAGATTTAAAAACTGGGGTACTCGTTTGCCATTTTGTGGCCAAAAACTGTAAGACCTGAAGTGACGAAAATTTCTCCGCTATCTGATCAAAAGAAAGCCTACTTTCAACCACTCCAGTTCCCCTCCCGCTACGTGTACACTACCGCTGAATCCGCCCATGCATAAGAATTAAATAATGATAAAATCATGTTAGCCTTGAAGATTGTCCTTCTGTAAGATAATGACCGTCTTGATTAAAGGTTCCGACTACGGTCCTATCGTAATTTTTAAAAAAGCTGTAAAGGTGCGGTAAGATCTGCCTCCTAATTAATCAGTGTCAGTGGGAAATATTACTTTTTCTTATCAATAGGCCAGGTTCTATATCTTAATATTCTGACATGGCTCCAAGGCTTTCAGGACAAAATTGCAATTTTGTTAAGTTTTTTTTGTCCATCAATTCCCAAAAGAGACTTGAATACAAAGAAAACACCATCAAATATAGAAGTCCTGAAAGCCTCCGAGGCATGTAAGAATATTGATATATCGAGCTTGGCCCTTTGTCGTGTGTTACTTGAAATGCTAATTTGGAACTTATCGATACAAATGAAGATCTCCTATTTGTGGTTTTCATTTTATTTCGCTCATCTGCCCTTTGACAATACAATTACACTGCAAGGCGAACTTTTGTGTCCAGCCTTCTTTAGGTAAAGAGGACCGTAAGTGCTTTCTCGACAACAAAAAACTAACTACAGTAACTCCCTAATGTACAAATTGGAATATCAGAATCTTTATGTTCCAGTAGGTTAATCTTCGGTTAAAATCACTGCCTACGGACACATCGAAAGCTAATATTTTAAACTTGATTAAGTTTGAGTTGCTGCAATAATAGTTTGGTTTATTTGTTTGATCCTGTTAAATAATATCGCACCTGGGCTTTGGCTATTTCCTTGAAAAGCAATAACGTCTTTTTATTCCATCTCTTTCTGATCTTTTAGTTTGGCAATCGCGAACAAAATTCTATTTTCAATTTTTTTAGAGTGAATTGGAGTCAAAATGGTCTCTTGCTTGCAATCGTTTCAAATCACAGCGCAGTTAAGTGATCGGGTACTATCTACCCTTGCCAAACCTGGCATCGTTTGAAATTAGCTAAATTTTACCAATCGAATATGGAAAATTTGTTCCTGGGGCTTTCATTAGACGTATTCGTAATCAACTGTGAATTCCTGCTAATATGTCTCGTTTCCTTGAATACGGGCTCAATTTCAAGGCCATTCATTACCAACTTGTTTTTGTAAATAAGCGGCTTGCTGTTGTAAAACCCTGCAGCAAATACATACAGTTTTAACATAATGTGTATTTGAAGTGCCATACGAAGATTCTTGGGTGGTGCAAACGATCTATAGCTTTCACTTGAACCAGACGTTCGAAAGCTCTTTTGCTTAATTTTTGGATTGTTTATTAATTTATTTCTTTTATTATTACTTTGCGTAATGTTCGTCAATTCTACAATTTCCTCTTTCACGTACTTGACGTTGCTTAAACTGGAAATCTCACTACTTGGATTATTACGATATTTGCCGTTTGCAAGCACCTCCCTTTAACGAAACTTCAAGAAACATTACTGTTGCTAAGTTTTTGTATTGTCGACTTGATCTATTGTTTTGAAGAAAGGTGAATTTTTCCTGAAGGTTCAAACATAAATTGCATTAAGCTTGTTTTATTTTCAGTCTGTGTGAAGTTTCGAGCTCGGAATTTCTTTCCAACGAATGTCTTTTTTTTTCGTTTGACAATGTTTTTACGTAAAGGAAGGAAATGAGAGAGCAAAAATTTCAAAACCTAAGCGACTAATCGTTTTAAATGATTTTTAAAATGGCCATGCTCTTTCAGATAATAACTTGAAAACCATAAATAGAGAAGGAGCGTCATTCTTTCTGTTAAATGCTTCTAAAGGATAACATCTTATATGTTAAGCCCGCCCCAGAACAACGATATTAAACTTACCTTTCAAGTACAGTAGCTTGCGGCCATTGCTCGCGACCTATAGGAGAGAAACCAAATTCGGGTTTTCGACTGAGAAACACTGCAAACTGAGACTAAGTAAATGATATTCCTGGGTATACATAACAATTGTAACTTGTTAATATCATTACCTTCTCTCTAGCATGTCTCTGTTGGATACACAATATGCAAACTTGAAGAACCAAGATCAACAATGTACACATTAGGTTCCAAGGCTAACGTTAACCTTCGTCGAGAAAATGTAAGCTTGTCGCCTCGCAAGTCCTCTCACAGGGGCGAAAACGCACTGAACGGTGCTCTGGGTTCTTACTCAACCTACTGTTTCTTACATGGAGGCCGAATCCCGAATGAGTCAGTTCTATGGATGCCCTATACTGTGCTTTATCTTGTTATCTTATCTGCACCAAAATACTTCAAAGAAATGCGGGAAAATGGAAGCGAATGAACAATTTAAAACTGTTAGCGTCACTCCTTCATAAATCCAGCGGTCCGACAAGTGATATTTCATCTATGAACATACACCTGTTTGGGGTAAACATTAATGTGTTATCATGCCTTTAGGCCATGACATAAAAATATGTACTCATCGGAGTCCCAAGAGAAACATTGACAAAAATTAGCATTTAAAAGGCGAAGAACAACCTCAGACAATGTAACTATGTTATGTTATGTAAATTGCTCTTGGCTCTCTATTGTTCTGCTGTTTTCTTTTTTTAACACAATCATTCTAGATCTTCTAGAACAGCCATTAAAATTTAGTTTTCTGTTTTGGATATTTAGGGTCCCGTTTTCATTTCGCGGTCGTGCACATTTCAGGTACTCGCGACGTCGTATGTTTTTGTTGCTTAATTTCGCAGAAATCAAAGATAACGCGTGTTGTTAACAAAACAAAATATTGCCTTGGTTCGTTATCATTCTTTGTATTCAATGTTGCACCATAAGTTTAAGCTATCTCTGCCTTTCTTTCTTTTTCTCTTTCTATGAACCTTCCCTTCGGGAAAGCCACGTATGTTGTATGTTTATATTTTCTAGCTATTCAAGTGTCTTACTGTGGCCACAAATCACCTCTAAACACGGCGTGCGCTCGGTTTAATTAACAGCTAATGGCGCATTACCATATTACTGTCATGCCTAACTCTTTTCACGACTACATTCATAGGCAAACACAGAAAGATGCCAGGACATTTAAAAATACTGTTTTGCACGTGAGATCATATCCTCTCACTAGTTCGTTCTTCCGAGATTTCAGTGCAAATTTCATTTATTTTACTTCCTTTGCCCTGACAAAAAAGAGTGGAGCAGAATTGCATAAAACCGATCAATTGAAGCATTCACCGAAGTTCATGAAATGCATGGTAATTATTATAAATCCTCTCACTTGCATGATTTACGGAAAATCTACATACGCCTTCTCATCTACTAGAACATTTTCCCAGAACTTACGTTGTAAAAACGCCGCCACATCTAATTTCAATTAGCCGTGATAGACAATGTAATTCAAACTGAACGTCCTCAAAAGTCGAAAAATCACCAATTTTACATCCAAAAGGATTAACATACACGCCAGAACGAAGACTGCTTTTGTCGCCGTCTTGTTAATAATGTATATAATTGTGGTTTCGTTCTTGAGTCAATTTTGAATAATCTGGTTTGGTTTTAATTATCGATCGTTCAGTGGCCTAGACGCCCGTTATCTCTCTTTTTTTTTTTTCTCTTTTGCGGTCCAATACTTGACAATTATCCCCTTTACTCGTGAGCTGTCATGATTGTATACAAAATAATTCATTTGATTACCGCCAGGCTATAACGGCCTGTGATTTAGCTGCCATGGATCGAGGAATATTTTCTCTATGTTATACTAGCTTAGAGCATACTGACAACACTGAATTTTACAGCAATTTACAGATTAGCGTGTTTATAGAGCTTCTATCTTGCCGAAAATTGGCCAAAATAATGTTTATACAATATATAATAACAAAACAACTGCGAAAGAGCAAATGTAAGATTAAAAACTTCCTTCTGGTCATTACTAAAAACGAGTGATTCCAGGATGTTGCAGCTTAACTGAAGAGTGAGGGCGACATAAATATGGCAACGTAAGAGAATTGAGCCGAAATAAGCGATAGATTAAGATTAAATGTGCCAGTTCTAGAATTATTATCACGTTCAACAACATTTTAAATTATTGGGCCCAGGTTTATCGCTCTGCACTCAATTTATTTCTGCATTGATTGTGAAAATAGGCATGCCCTCAACAAAGCTGAGTGAATGAATGAAAATCCGATTATTTTCTGGTATGTGAAATATACTTATAAGATACTTATAAGAAAGTATAAGAAAGTAAGCGTTTAGGAGAGTACAAATCTTACAGTCACAGAGAAAAAGTGGCAAATTCTCCAAATAATTTCCATCGTTCGAGGATTTAGCATTATGTGGTTGAAGTGAGAATAAGAACACATTGAAGTGCGAATAAGAACACATTGAGTCGGCCACAACAACATGTCTTAGGTCCTACACTTAAGTTGTCTCAGTATTGTGTTCCCATTCCATTTTCGCCAGAGTTAGTGACAGAGGTACTCTTCCCAACGGGTAATTTAATTGTCGACTACTACACTTCTACAAATCTGAGCTAGAACTCTTTCCTGAAAATCAATTTCGCGATAGCGTGTTGAAAGATACAAATATGTTAATATAACAGATGACGAACTGATCAACTGCAGGTTTGACTTGGTATTTTATTACTATTAAGTTTCGTACTACGCAACTTGTGTGCAGCACTCATCAGATAAAATCAGATTGCCAAATGCGAATTTACATCATTACACTGATTTGAAATACACATGCGACCGTTGGAATTATGATAGCTACAATAAGTGAACGCTTTTTCAAAACAACGGGAAGTTGGAGATTATAAATAAACTCTGTTACTATTGCGTGACAAGAGAAGCTTTAAAAATTTAATATTTAGCTTTTTTCAGGAGGAATTTGTTTGCGTGTCTACATGGAGTTATCAATTCATTCCGTTTGTTCAGAGAGGCTAATAGACCATTTTACAGTTCTTTGCTCGGTGACCCGGCCTTAAAATGACAGCGAGGCTGCAGGTGACCTTGCTTTCATACACACCTCACTGCTTTTGTCACGTAAATACACCTAGTTTGCATTAGAACAACTTGTTTTACACAACAGAAGCAGTGAGGTCTGTATCAAAACAAGGTCACCTCCAGCCTCGCTGCCATTCAAAGGCCAGGTCACTGAACAGGAAACTGTAAAATGGCCTATTCAAGTTTACTACTATTGAGCATTCTGAAAGCAGTTCTGCAAATCAACTCGTTTATATGTTAATATAGACATTTTACACCCCATTATGTTAACTAGCATTTTCTATAATAAGTCAAATGCACGATATCAAAGAATATTTAGCACATCTTCTGTTTCACTACGCCTCACAATTTTATCTAGTCGGAACAAACGCGACAATTTCTAAGTAAATTAAAATTTTCAAAACATTTATTTATTACAACAGTCATTTGTTAAGTAAGCGAACACAAGGAACTCTTCTAAGTGAACTAAGTTAAATAAACTGGCCGATTTACATAAACGGAACCATCAGATTCAGGCTTTCTTCAAGGGTTCAGAAAATTTCATAAGATTTTGACAGGTCAAAATATGCATGTTTGGATTCATCTACATGTAGTGTTTCCCTTTTCTTCCTGTACCTTAAAATTTATCTCTAAATTTATTTACCTCACTTATTGTCAATGACTAGCTGAACAAATAAAGCATTTATTTTGTAAAAGCAGGAGTGGTGACCAGAATTTTTAATTGTAGAAATGAGAACCATGTTAGGTTTTGGAAAATTATCTTCTGAGAATTCAAATAATTTACCCTTTATTAATATAAAAGACAAAGAAATGACGGAACAACGCCCAATCCAGAGAAAGGTTGTCAGTCAAGATTAATATTGTTCACTATAGCGTAAGATATGTAGATATGGACCTTACTGTTATTCGTTTTTCCCACGATGGAGTCATTTTGAGGTGTTTATTGCGAAATTTCGACCGCTGGTCTTCATTCGGCGAGACAGGACACGCAATAATTGAAAATACGGTAGAATGCAATTTACCAACGCCAGAACTTACGGTGAAATTAGAAAATGGCGCACCAACAATTTGACATCAATAATGAAGTAAATTGTTATAGCGTTGGCACAATTAAATTTGCCAAGCACGCGAACATTATCGCAGTAAGTTTCAGATTCAATTTAGGCTTTCACGTTAAAAACCGTGAAAAAGGAAGAAAATATGTACTCAAAATGATTACGGCTGCGACAAAAATGTCATATTTGAATAGGATCGCATTATTGTTTAAAACATAGTAGATCCGTTATTATTCTTTAGTAGCTGTATTTAGCTAAATGCACATGGAAAAAGTGAGAAAACCTACATATGTAGTGCTTATTAAATGTGACTGGCTCTAAATGTATATAAACCCTGTATAAAAACCTAAGTTTTAAACGCGAGAAACATTGAAAGTTACTTCGTAATCTTACCTTATCTGACGAGGCGAGAAATGGAAAAATAGAGAAACCGCAACATATTATAAATGACATCATAATTTGGATCATCTCAGGAAAGTTTTTCCTTTCTTCGTATGAAATATTTGGTTGCACGCCTGGTCGATACCTGATGGCAATAAGGCAAATAGTTCTTGCCGTCTACATGTATTTCTGCTCCACATTCACAACAAGCGTCTATTTACACCCTGTTAATGCTTCAAGGCAAATGTACTCTGGCTTTGAGCCAAAAAGGAGTCTCTATGTTTAGAACTCAGAAGAGCTTTCAAAAACTCACTGAATCAAACCACAAGGGCGCCGGTACCAAGAAGGCAACTGTAGTATACTAAAACAAAACACATCATTTTCATGTGTTGCGTGTAAACGTTTTAAAGATGGGACCCAATCGCGTGAAAGCATTCCCAAATTTGATTTCCACAACTGTCACTTAAATTACACCATTCTATCTGGTTAATATTACGGCTTTTAGTGTCCGATGTTCTATGTAAACAGAAATTGCTACAAGTGTCGTAAGATTAAAACCCAAGCTGTCAAAAATTCCAGAAAAATTACCGTCCGTCCTATAGAAAAGGAGAAATGCTTCTTGATAATAATAATAATAATAACAAAGAAATAAATAGAATATTTGAAAATATGCATGTGAAGGTGATTGAATTACTTGCGAACCACGAAAATTACTTCAGAAACCCTCTAGAGCATATATATTGCAAAACCTCGGACAGTAAGCTATAATTTCTTACTTCAAATTAGCAACTCTAGAACAATCCTTTTCTAGAAAAAGCTAGAGTAGAAATATCAAAACATACATAAAAAGTAGTAGTTTCTTTTTAATTTATCGAAATCCATTTCGTATGCATGCTGAGAACAACTGTTTATTGGGTAGATGCTTAAAAAAAGCAAGCAATGCAAAATATCTCTTCAACTACAGTTGAAACTCTAGACTATGGAAATCTTAGTGCAGTTGATTCATAATGGACAGCCATGTTTACTGAATAAATGTAGTAAAAATAAACTGTGTCAACAAGAGACTCCTAGATAAAAATGGGTTTGATATGCACTCTTAATTCCACAGGAAATTAAAAATATAAGTCGTGCTTTGACGTCTGGAATAGATCGACTGCAAAGCATCACAAACGACAACTAATCAACTGGTGCAAATCGAAGTTATCACATCTCAATAACTATTTTCATAAAATTGATATTATAAGATTTTCACGTACTTTTATATTTTTTCAACCATCTTCAGGGTTTCCATATTAATTTCCTGTCGCATTTCTGTTTACTTGTTTCCATTGCCAATTTCCTTTGGGCTAGAAACAGGGCCAAGTTTTTCATTGACAGGTATTGATTGCTACGAAAAACACCCTTACGATATCCTCATCAGCCGGTGGGTGTTGAGCGCTTTAGCTTTCTTAACTGTAATTCCCAAAGGGAAAACTTGCAAAAAACATTTCGTATTAACACGTATTCATGTAAATTCATCTATTAGAACAAAAACAATAGCGTCTTTTCAAGCTGCGAAAGACACAAAATAATGCCGGTCAGAGTCCTGGTAGTTCCATGGCTAATTTAAAATGGATAATTTGAGAATTTTTTGTTCAAAAATAGATATAATAATAATAATAATAATAATAATAATAATAATAATAATAATAATAATAATAATAATAAAGAGAGAAACAGAAGCTCTTATCATTGCTGCATAAGATCAAGCAATACGAACAAACTATATTAAAACCATGGTTGACAAGTCACAGAATGACCCGAAATGTAGAATCTGTAAGCAGAGTAACGAGACCATTAGCCATATTGTAAGTTCGTGCTCGAAACTGGCACAAAAAGAATACAAAAGGAGACATGATAACGTGGCTAGAGCAATCCATTGGGACCTGTCAGGAAAATGTGGGTTTGAACGAAAGGAGAGATGTATGACCATGTTCCAGACAGTGTGCTTGAAAATGAGGATTACAAACTTCTATGGGACTTCAGTGTGCGAACAGACCATGAAATAGGGGCTAGGAGACCGGATTTGGTGATCATTGACAAGAGAGACAAGAGCTGTCAGATTATAGATGTGGCAATTCCAGAGGATAATGGGGTGAGAGAGAAGGAAGATGAAAAAGTTGAAAAGTATCAAGATCCAGCAAGAGAAGTTCGAAAAATGTGGGGTGTGAGGACAAAGGTTATTCCAGTGGTAGTGGGAGCATTGGGATCAATATCACTGAGATTGAATGACAATCTGAGAGCCATTAAGGTGGGCATTCCTGTTGGACTGATCCAGAGATGTGCATTGTTGGGGTCGGCAAGAATTCTTAGAAAGGTGCTGGAGATGTAGAAAGAAGAGAAAAAGCAAACAAGGGGTGTTTCTTGGCTTCCCTAGGCAACTCGTTGTTGCCCGGAGCCAATGACGAAACCAGCTTTAATATCATCAATAGCTGTGCGAATCTTTAATAATAATAATAATAATAATAATAATAATAATAATAATAATAAAGGGCATGGAGTAGGACAAGCTCACGCTTTAGCCTACTTCGGGAAATTGGACGCTCCCGCCCACCAGAGTCTGGGGTGGCACCTTTGGCAAGTGCTAGCAACCTCGCAGCCATCCCAGGACCATGGTTTGGTCTCGGCCCTAAGAACTCTAAGCAAACATTACGTGAGGACGATAATAATAATAATAATAATAATAATAATAATAATAATAATAATAATAATACCAGCGTATTTTCCGAGAGACCAATATAAACACAGCTCGGGGCTTTTTAGATTCTTAATTTACGACTTGCTCTTGTTTGAACTTGCTCACCAAATTATATTCACAGAAATGCTATTTTCAAGACAAAGACGAAGCTTTATTAATGTTTTATTCATTGGAGCCTTGCAGGTGTTCCTTTCAATTTGTCACTTCAAATCACTATTGACCACCACAGTTTATTACGATGGGAAATTATTATCCAACGCCTTAATAATTCTCGAAAGTCTGAACTTTCAAAATTCTCTTCTCGCTTAGTACAGTCTGTCACAGTTGGAGAGAACGAGAGTAAAAAACAAACAAACCGAAAAAAACCTGAATCGAGTAGCACAAATTCGAGTATATTTGTTTCAAATTAGTTACATAATCCACTAAATTGCATGAAATTTTTACACGAAATATTTTTGTAATGCGCTCAAAAGAATTCGAGATTTTTATTCCTCTAGTGACGATCATGTGACTGCTATGCGACAATAGCCCAAGTACCGAGAACGGCTGCTACTGTGTTATTATCATCTGACTCAGCGATTTCGTATGCCATATTCTGCCTGCCCTATTTGCCAGATGAGAAAGTGCAGTTGCGGAATTAGAAATGATGATAACGATGATTCTGCCTGCCATCCAATCATCAGAAACCAGAAATTTCGATAACTGATCCGCGGTTTGTGAGCGTAACTGAATTTTCTCTTGCTGAGGGAAACCTTTATCAGACATTTTCATAAATTGTCATTTGATTCTCAAAATAGGCAATTCTGTTTTACAAATCAAGAGACGAAGAAAAAATCTATTTGTGTTGTAATGGCTCCGAAGTTGATATATCTTTCAGATTAAAGTAAACATCGACACTGAAGAACTGAAACCATTTAAGTGGTTTCGAATTCGGAGCCTGTGCATTAATAATCCAGACAGATGCTTGATTGATTCTGCGCGTTAACTCATGCGTATTTATTCGTAATTATCATATGAACTACACAGTTCATTAACAACACTTAACAGGAAACTTCAAAAATTAGCATCATCCTCTGCTACTAGAAAAAATTCCTTGAAAACATTTTAACATTTTCTGTTCTTTATCTTCCATTTTGATGAAGAACAATGTGGCGTACACTTGTCTGTTGGTGTTTATTTACATTGTGGCAAACGTGCGTGTAGAAACGAGCGAACCCTCTGGACACGGACGAAAATTGACGAAGTTTAGCAAATATTTTCCATTATTTTACATGACAAATTTAGTGATAAGAATGAAGGGACGCCCTAGCAAATTTGCCGGCTGGTTACAGCCAGCATCCAACATTCTCTGAACATCGAGCGTTCCAGGTTCGAGGTCTGACCCTGGTCAAGTCACATTTCTTTCAGAGCCTCTCTCCATAGAGGAGTATAAATGGGTACCAGTGTATTCTTGGGGTGGCCTGACAAAATGCCGGGGGTAATCTGGCTTTGGGCTAGCACCCCTTCCGGGAAGGAGTAGCAATAGACTTAGGCGATAACTGTTGGCCATTGGACTCGCAGGGCTTACCAAGATGACGAAACGTTTTTAAAAAGCAACACAAAGCGCTGGCCAATCATAGCTTATGGCTGAAATCATTCTTTTAAGCATGCAATGGTGTCCATCATAGCTTTCTACCGCCTTTAACCAGAAATGTGCCACGCGTTGAAAAGGCAATAATAGCAAAACTTGTTTTGTCTACCTCCGCCCTCTTCACTCATCCAAATACATGTAACATGAAGAAAGGACTTCTCATTTGAGTGTTAATGGGAAATCATCTATTGTACATAAAGGATCCTCGAGTTCTTTTGTTCGCATCACTGACTCTATCCACAGATAGCAGCAAAATAGATGTATTTTTATAAATTGAAATCGTTTTCGTCTATGTTTAAATATGTTATTTGACGATTCTTACCCATTTCTTTGTTAATCAACAGCCCCTATTGACTGTTTTACTTGATATGTAAATACCACGACACACTGTCTAAAAGTTTGAATATAAACTGTAAATATAGGAAAATAGCCAGCCTGATGAATTACATGTAACTTGAATAGGTGCCCCCCTGAAACAATTGAAGCAGGATTTGTCTTTTTCTGTTTATAGGTACCTCCTTAACTCCTTTTGTATTATATATGACAATCCTATTCAATGGTAACTTTTCGTTTCAGGGGCCCGTTTCTCGAAGGTCCCGAAAAGTTTTCGCACCCGAAAAGCCGTAGCAAAATCTTCACCCTTATGACTACAGAGCTGTTTTATCCACATATTCTTATTATGAACAGAGGCTCCCTTCATACAAGAAGTTTCAGGCGTATACACCTCTCTGCCTTTAAATACCGATTAACTAAAAATGGCTTTGTGGGCCCGAAAAGTTTCCCATATCACTCATGATTTGAATTTTAACGAACCATCTCGAACGGTTTGAATTATAACTGATCAGGTTAATTCAGTTGTTTGGATTCAACTGCTATTTTTATCTATGAAAAAAGTAGAGATCTCGTCACAAATTTCGCCGTTTTTCAAAAGAACTCTTCCGAAAGAGCTGAACGGTTTATGCGTACACTTTCTTTAAATGAACAGCGGTACCTGCAATTTAGCCCAGAATAAAAAGAAAACGGATTCTTTGAAATCTCCCTAGGATTATATAGGCATGTTATCAACCGGCAATAACACTAAGATTGACTCCGCAAGAGTGTAAGGAGACAGCCACACAGCAACCACAGCAACGGTTAGTTTATGTTATTTACATGCATATCTTAGCTAATGTGTCTTTACAACCCCTCTGATTAGTTTCAAGGCAAAAGCATACCGTATTGAGAGATGAAGACAACAGAATATAGAGGATTCCTAAGGTACTCATCTCGCTATCGGACCGGCATAGAGGTCGGCAAGTAAACAAAAGGGTTGTTCACTCCGTGCAGCTGGCGATATCTTGCAACACACCTCTGGACATCTCTGCTGCTGTATTGGTGTATGTCCTGCACGTTCAGTGGTTAATGCGGTATTTATCTTACCACCTGCAAACGGAACGTGAGTGGAATAAAACAAGGTTGGAAATTATGTCTTTTTCAGGATCACTAATTGGACTCATTGTATAACACGGTCGCCACGACTCGGTATCAATAAAGTTCGAAGCCAAAGAGTCGCTAAATAAAAACCTTCACCACGGAAACGTTTACGGGCTTCTTCTCAAATTAAAACAATGTTAGAAGATTCAGAGTTTGAAACGGAGTCCTAAAGTATCGCGTCAAGGTAAAGTTGCGCGATAATTTGGAAAGACAAACAAAATGATAGCTAGCTCATTGTGAATTTACTTTGCGTTTGGGAAGATTTCAAAAGTATAAAAATCGGTAATCGATTTTGATGCACATGCAAGGCTTCCACTGTATCTCGCTCCATTGGTAGTTGTCAATTTCCTAGATGCACGTTATTTTAACTGCTATCTTCATGAATAACCAGCGTTCAACAAAATCGTAAATTACTTATATGAAGATGAAGCAATTGCACTGCTTTTTTTTAACAAACCACATATAAAAGTCACGAACGAAAGACTGAAGATGTAAAATTCAACCACACTTTCAACTGCATTTCGTAATTTACTCTAATATTCGCAATAAATGAGGCTTTAACACAAACTTACGTTCCTCCAACGTTCACCCAAATGAAATGGCATTGATATAATACTAGAGGTAACCTCACACGTTCCTCTCCAACGTTCACCCAAGTGAAATGGCATTGATGTAATACTAGAGGTAACCTCACACGTAATAATGTGGTGAGCGCGTCCGATACTACACAACTGAGGTAGTTAACTAATTATTCCCTTCACTGATGGTCGCAGATTTCTTAGAGCACGCTGGTAATTTTCCGAAAAAAAAATATCCCGAACAACAGCAAAAAAGCCTTCAATGTGCTTATAAACTTCATAGACTTGAGATAGATGTTATCTCTGCGAGCCCGAAGAACTATGGACTATGGACTATGCAACAACCGACAAAACATGCATGCGTTGATTGGTTAGTTTTAATCGTCGTTAAGCCATATAAACAAACACCACGTGCACTTAAGCATTTTGACAATTCTACGAGGAAAATCGTCTGATTAACAGGAAATGTAAATAGAAGACCTGGATATGAAATCCACTTATGGGGCTAGTTTTTTTGGAAAGGATTTCGTGTTAATTTTAAACTTTTTCGTGTTTCTATTTCGAAAGGTCAGCATATCGTTGTCGAAAACCAACGGTTGACGTACGTGACTAAAGTAGACACAACAGGAACTTCCCAGACCTTCTTAACGAAGGACAGTTTTATTTGATAAATTGCCATTTTCTATTTAAAATTTTTGACTGGTGGAAAGTTCTCGACTAGTCAAAGTTTGTCAACTGATGAAAGCTTCTCGCAAAAAGAAAAATTTCTCAAATGAGGAAAATTTCTCGACCGATGAAAGCTTCTCAAACAATGAAAATTTCTCGAACATGGAAAACTTCTCGAATGAGGAAAATGTCACAAACGACATAATTTCTCGAATGAGTAATTTTACGCGACTATGGAAATTTTCTTGATTGAGTAAAATTTCTCGACGACGGAAAACTTCTCGAATAAGGAAAATTTCTCGAATGAGGAGAAATTTCTCCACCGATAAAAGCTTCTCGAGCGAAGAATTTCGCGAACATGGGGGACTTCTTAACTGAGGAAAATTTCTAAGACCAAGGAAAATCTCTCGCAGACATTCTTATAACGCAGTATGCATGTAACTAAACAGAGAAAAGGTATTTCCCTAAGGCAATTTATTAGTACTGGCTGTTAATTGAAATTAGTAATTTTCTAAACGGGGAAATATGGTACGGAAATTCCCTCGGGAAGTTTCCAGAAAATCCAAAAATTGTTGAATTTCCTGCAGCGAACCATTCAACTGAAAACTCTAGACTCTGGAAGGAAAATCAAATAGACGGAAATTTCCGGTAAAAAATGTCCAAATATTTAGGTATACGTCGCGAGGTTGTTCACTTTTGTGGAAATTCTAGAAAATACTGTTCCATTCGTCATTGGAAATTTCCTGAAATTCAAACCAGAACCGCATAGCTCAGAGAATTCTCGCACTCTGATTTATTAGCTAGGCGAGGTATTCAGCGTGGAATTACGACTCTTGAAAGCGCGGCTTTTAATTCAATTGGAATGGCTTTTCTCGAGGGCGCGTTGAATATTGCAACATTCCCACAGACGTAAATGAAACGGGGTTTTCTTTCATTTAAAAAGAAGGCTAAGCAATTCGAGGAAAATTCATAACCTGACTCGTGAATTCGACGTTCAATTTCACTTGACAAACCGACATCGCGATGGAATTCCCTCGTCAGGTAATGAATTTTCCTATAGAATTTTTCATCGAAAGGAAAGCGTCCCTGGTAACTGAATAAATTTACTTATTCTTACCAAGCATAGCGTGCACGTAGAAGAAATATCATGAATGAAAGCCGCAATAAAAAATAGTAAAATTCATTTTAGTGCCAGTTCTTTGGCAAGATGTCTTTCCAGCTAGCGAGGTGCAAATCCACCTTTCCAGAATGGAAGATAAGGTTTCTTGAAATAACAAAACACTAGTCAAAATTATGGCTTATCAAGATCACATTTAAATAAAAACGCATCCCTAAAAATCAAGAGAAGATTTTTTATCTGTCCAATTTATTTTATTATCGTTCAAGAACGTTTCATTTCCTATCAGTTGAGAGCTTTTTGTCGCTCGCGAAATTTTCATCAATCTAGAATTGACACTAAGTGAAACATTTGGAACTGCAGTGTTAAAAAATACCTCAGTAACTCTTATTCTTTGTATTATGGTAATCACGTCGCTTTTTTCGTGAAAAAATTCGATCTGTAGAGAATTGTCATTAATATAAAAAAAGACTTAATTCTTATAAATGCCTGCTCTGTGTACTTAAGGTGCTCAAAATAGTATTTTCAAATAATTCGACGAATTAAGCATTCCTAAGTAGGTTTTAAATTAAAACTTCTGTATTGGCTTTTGATCGATTAAGAGACAGCCACCATTGGAGAAATTTTCATTGATAGAGAAGGAGGATATTTAAATTGAGAAAACTCTTCTACTCGGAAGATTTTCATAGATCGAGGGATTATCTAGACAATTTGAACAGTTTGATTACTAAATTGCTTCAGAAACTCCACGCACTTACAAGGTAAGTTACCTCAGTCAGTCTTTGGACAAATTTCCAACATTAGCAGGCGGACCTTTCGAAACTGCCAAATGGTAAGGTTTAAAATCCAGAAGGAAGACATTTATCCTCTCTAAGCATAGTTTCAGTAGATATATCGCTGTCAATGAACCCCATTTGCATGACTGACAACCTGTCAATAATGTTAGCACTACATCTATGCAAATTGCCATGTTAGTCACGATATCCTCAATCATTTTTTGCGATGGGCAAAATGCCACCAAACAGGTAAAAAACCCCCTTCCTCACTCCAAAAAATCGTTAAATGAGGTCGAAAAGGACCAGAGGAGATAGCTTTGAAAACCAAACAGGGGCAAAGATGGTTAAGATTAGGGAAGTCTGGGAAGTATTAAAATGTTCGTTCCTGACCTGTCAATTTGAAGCAGGTGGGTTGCATGTTTAAGACATATAGTGCCCGTTTCCGTGATTACTAGACTAAATGTCTGTTCTACTCTCTGATATTACCTAACTAAATACCTGCTTATAGCAGGAAGTCGATTTGCAAGCAGAAATATGGCTGGGCTCGACGGCCGAGACAAGTTCAAAATCTCATCAGCCAACATGCCAGGGTCATTAAATGGTTTTGAATTAAGCTTTTCTGGTCTCAGGATAAAAATGTCAATTCTCTTTACTCAGTGTGACGTGATTCGTTCAATATGAGTTTTGAGAATTTCGTGGTGCATCGAGGGGAGTTCTCCATTCTGGTCCGCGCTATCTGGTTGACTAAATATTCCTAAAATCAGCCGATGAGAATAGATGTAAACGCCGCTTTTAAAAAGAAGTGACCCTTAACAATGAGAAGGTTCCTGAAATTTCCAGCAAACACAATTTACGTATGAAAACTAACAAGAGTCAAACGTATGAACTCCCAAAAACTAAAATAAAAATAATGAGTTAACTACCCGCACCAAGTCGAGTAACTTTCCAGTTCCGCTTTGAAACCTTGCCCGATTTTTGCACTCCAATTTTCATTTTCCCTCTTGTTGTTGACATGTAGTTTTTCTTTCACGGCCAACATTGCAAACAGTGCTTCATTTTCTCGTACATGCGAGGGCAGACGTGAGCGAAGTACGAACGGGCAACATCCATACGTGTATTATGAGTCTTAATAATTTTGAAAAATTGGTGCCAAGGATTGGCGCCAAGCGTATTCTTACCTGTGCAATGCCTGTCTATGAGTTCGTCGCTGGACGTAAAAGCAATTTCGCGTCCTCAAGGCTAAGCTTAAGGCGACGGCAATGTAAACATAAATGAAGCAACGCTATATTACAGCAAATAACCAAATCCCCTTTCAGCTATATATGGAACGTTAATGAGCATTGTAAAGTAAATAAGAGTTTTAATTCTCTGTTTCTACCCACCTTTTTTTGTTTACCCCGTTTTTGCGACGAAATCGTTTCATCTTCTTCGAATTTCTGTGCAAAATAAAAGGGAAAAAAAAATGGATACTACGTTGTTGAATACATTGGTGCATACATTGGATAACCCGTGGCCTGGAATTAAATGTTATTAAGAGACATCGTTCTGTGGTGTTTTTGCATGTCTTTAACAAGCTCTACAAGAAGACTGAATTGAAATGGGTGTTTTTAGAATTTGTTTTTGATAATTAACACACTTCTTTGACCGAAGCACAGAAGGAGGGTGTTTTGGGGATTACAGTGGGATAATCATTGACACTTTGTGAATGCGAAATCATTTCAATATCTGTTCCATATAAAACAAATGGAATTCATAACTATAAACTCGAGTTTCTACCGGCAAGAGAACTTACTCATTTCGTTGACATAAGATGGAAATCATTAAAGCAAACTCGAGTTTCTTGGCTATAAAGCGGTCTCAGATTATTAAAGTCAGTTTTTTTGGATCATCAAGTCAGCTAAACTTAATGTGACCTACAAAGCACACTTCTTTTAGTTTACCCCTTTTTAAAGTGCACACAGAAAGTGTTAAAGCATACTTTTGGTTATTTTATTAATCCAGTTGATTTTTCCGAAGCTAAACAGACATTTTACGCTTCACAATAAATTTAACAATTTCCACAAACGTTTCATTGATAGTAAAGTTGACGAAGATATTTTGGATAGTCCTAGATTTTCCATTTCCTTAATATTCAGCCAAAAGACCCAAAACCTGGCGAGAATGTACGTGAGCCTATTAAATATTCCGTTATTCATGTAGTCTTACATAAAAGGGAGGCAAAAATAATGGTACGTGTATGACGCATCTTAGAGCGTGAACAAGAATGAATTGGACAATATGAAAATTTGTAATTACGAGCCCAATAGATCCGTTTAACAGTACCTTAATTTTATGCCACCGCGCATGTATAAAAACCTTTGTGCAAACGTTTTCAAATGAAAATGATCTCAACTGGCATGTTTGTTAGTAACTAGGTTCTTCTCTTTGGTTTCAATTAATGTGATAAGCAGTCAAAAAGTAGGCCGCTGATACCTTGATACCTTGCCAATCACCAGAAAATGATTCGGGTTGTTTTATAGGATAAAGCCACTCAAAATGAGTTCACCTGATTACAACCAGTGTTCTGTCTTTACAACATGAACACGATGTTCACCGAAATAGATTTAAATGTTTGTACATTTGGCCAAGTGCTTACCAAAACAACAGCTTTATTAGCATATACTAGCAAACTGTTAAATAACCATTGCAAATGTTACTTCCATTCTTTGTTGCCAAATACAACATAAAAATGCGAATCATTGCACACTGCAAGGTTTCGTTACATATGCTAAGTACAAGAGGATATCCATCGTTCAATTATTAACCAACTACAGCAACGAGAAAACACCATCCACCGTTTTAGTCCCTATGCAGTAATTTTTATGTCTGTTTCTAGAAATATGCACCTTCGAAATGTGTTTGATAAGTTGGCAGAATTTCAAACTTACCCTAATTACGTAGGATAATGACCGAACTTTATAACTTAACTACAAATTATCCCAGAACCTGTTCAAAATTTTAAATTCAAGAAACCTCACGTTTCCATGGTAACCAGGCTTTGAAAGGCTTGTTACTCGAAATTAAGGTTACTTCCCACCTTCAGAGGCCAAAAAAATCGTTTTTTCTTTTATTTGACAAAATTTAAGTTCGTCATTTTATCTAGTGTTTCCAAAAGAAAAACATTAAAAATCTCAAAAAGCGGCCGAGTTATTTAGAAAAAACGTATTTTCAAATAAAGTTAATAAACTAGGAAGGTGTCACAATCTTGTCAACGGGCGACAACCCTGGGGAAATTTTCGCGGCAAAGGCTCATCGTTCGTATTTCATGTCATTTGCATATTTTTATTTACATCACGCACTTGACAAAAATTCCCACGTGGAAGCTCTTTACGCTAACTCCTATGGAAAAATCAAAAGCAGAAAAAAGGCCTTGGGTAAAGAAAACGAAATAAACCGGCCCTAAGAAGAAAGAAAAAGCTCCATATTGTCAAGGAAAGAAAAAAAAAACCTTGCTGAAAGCGACAAAGGCCCTTGGTTTGGCCAAACGCCTTCGACAATCTCGGCGTCTGCTGGAGATCCGGAGCGTTCGAATATCCTTGGAGCAAGTAGCTTAAAAATCAAAGTTAACGTCAGTGCAGGCTGCGAACAAGATTCTTCGTCGGAATCTGGCGGAAGTGATGAAGAAAATGAAACCTACCCAAGGGAACTCATTTCACCGGTAAGGGTATTTCTTAAGCTGTCCGTCGATTTCTTAACGTCTTGTTTTTCAGCGGCACATTTTCCGCCTTTAACCTTTTTGGCGCGGGTTTTGTCTTTGCCGGTGCCTTTGGCGTCTTTGCCCATTATATTACGTCGCCGTCCTGAATTGAACTCCACTGAGCGAGATAAAAAAAAACATGTTGCAATGCGATGCTTTTCCCGGGAAATCTTGATCTATTGTCATAGGCACTAGGAGGTCCTGTTGTTCCATTGGCTTGCGGTTTTATTAGGCGGGATAATCTCCGGGCGTGGCGCGAGTTGTTTACGAACCTTTACAAGCTAAAATCTCGCAATTGATTTTTGGAGGAATACATCCACTTTGAGCGAATTTATAGGGTATGCAGATTTGACGGATTTTCGTGAAATTTTGCCAGAACATTCCAGAGATAATGACAAACCAAAGTGTGTCGGGAAATTTTGATATTTAACACATTTTTCCCGTGGCGTCCATTTACGCAACACGTCTCGCATATTTTTAGCTACTCCAACTTTAGAAGTGGATATCTAGACAACCAATCAGAATATCGAAAAAGCCCGACACAGTTTCGTTGATTGATGCCTTATGAATAAGACTGTGCAGCCATTTTACTCGTACTGCGGAATCCGATACCCGATAAATTCAATAGAAGAAGCCTCGGTCGTTTCACGCCTTACCGCCTCCTGACACTTCCTAAAAGAAAACATTGCTGAAATTGTATTTTTTTCGTAAAGTACATTTATTAAGCTTTCTTATGATGTATAGTTTGTTGGGGTTTTATTGAAACTGGCGCGCGTACGATTTTTTTCCCGAAGGGCACCTGCGAAGGTGGGAAGTAACTTTAAGGTTCTCTATTTTAGGTTTAAGCGTTTTCGGTTTAAGTTTCGTTCAGTATATTTTCAGTTTTGCCATTTTTTATCACCTTAGACTTTCTGCCTAATTGTGAGGAAGAAGGTTTCTAGAATTTACAACTTTATGTAAGTTTCCCAACACGCTAAACATTTAGCAGGTATTTGAAAGTTAATGGGATTGATTTTTGTTTCACGTGGAAAGCCTTTGTTTGTTTCACATGCGTGACAGATGTGCAATTTGAAGGCCAAAAATGAAAGTCGTTCGGTTCGCCATTTACATTTTGTTTTAACAAAGCTCAGTCTGCCAAGCTTCGAACTTTTTGACGCCTATTCTATAAACCATTGTTGTGGTGTTAATTTTGCTTTTGTTGAAAGTGTCGTTTGCACATGCGTGACAAATGTGCAATTTGAAGGCCGAAAATGGAAGTCGTTTGGTACACCATCATACGTTTTGTTTCAACAAAGTTCTTTCTGAAAAGCTTCAAAGGTTCTGACAACTCATTCTATAAGCTATTGTGGTAATGTTTATGAGTAGCAGACTCAACAATCTCAAATTTATTACAAGAGACGTGAGGTAGCATTTGAATTGTAGATCACACAAAAAAGTGTGAATTCAAGCTTTGAGCACCCGCCGTTAATTTGTAGAGAATCGACATGGTGAGTTGGCTTTGCTTATGTAATGCAACGAAAAAATATATCACACCGTCAAATTTCATCCCAAAAGAATTTGGCCGCCCGTCATTTTTCCCAGTTCTCTTCTCGCCATTACATACCCTAAGTGACGAAGGACAGGCTGTCATGACAAAAATCCTTCAAACCGCTAAACGTCTGTTGTTAGCCGCCGAAAATAGTAACCTTAATCTTAAGGTGTATACGCTGAAATTGTCAACAAATATGTTTTTCATTAAAAAATATTTGAACATTTTAGTTCTAGAACTCATAATCCTTATTGCTATGTTAGTTTTAAATTATTTTTCAATTACTGTCACTGACGCTTTTCAGTTCACCTTTGATCTCCAAGATATACAGTCACGTTTGCTATACATTATAATTGGGAAGTATTTGAAAAAAATTAGACTCGAGTTAATGCAAAAGTAATTTCCCGTACTAGTAAAAAAGAGAAGAAAGAAAATGAACTCAAAGAGAGGAAAGAAATCGCTTTTCATACACGGTGTGAATAAAAAGTACTACGCAAGTTAAATTGCCTATATATCCAGCTTTTGTAATTTTTATTAAAATTCATATTCAGCTCTCATAATTAAGACGGATATCATATTTAAATAACGTATACGGCTTCATAAACGTTTAGCACTTTCAAAAATTGCTTCGAAATGTCATATTTTTAATTTTATTTCCATAACTCACGTACTCAGTTAGCTAGCTTACCACTGTCTCGAACACTTATCTGAGCATAGTTAATGATCTGAGGGATAACAATACTTCAGGTTCTTTCTGTACGTCGTCTGATATCTAAAAATGCTGCAGTTGTATTTTTCTGAAAAATTTTGGTTATTTTAAATAGGCACAATAGCAGATGTACTATTATATGCATGCATTAAAAGGCAATTTGATTATGTTCTCCACATCGTATTTTATAAATGAAACGTAATGTCAACATGTAAACACGTTTTGGAATTTATTCAGTATGCCAGTTGTGATGGACATTTTCCCTGCTCGGTTTCATTTAAAGGTAACCTGAAGCGATCATATTTTCTGTGTCTATGCATGGGTCCTGAATTTTTCTTTTATGCCAAAACTGAAAACGCGTTTTCGGTTAGTTAGATCCGCATTGACTTTCACACAGCACTTATAAAGTCGCCAGAATATTTATATAACGTTTAATTTCTTAAATATGTTCTGTAGCATAATATCGGGGCTTTACAATTCGAGCAACTAAACTTTACGTGCTGTGAATTCCAGATTCCTGAATACGAGCTACTTCCCAATGAACTGTTTGATATCTACCTTTATTGCCCCTAATAAATTGTCATGTCTCCCCTCCATTGTATTACTATGTTCATCGCACTTAGCACCATTGATTCTTTCCCCTTATCCTGTATATGGTAAGCCTTCTTGTCGATTTCAATGTGATAACTACATAACCTCAAACTTCTACTCACCTACGATAAGACTACATTTTCTAAAACACCGTTGTCTGCGCCAGTAATGAAAGTGATATTAAGCTCTGCAGTGCGATAAATTCGTTGCTTGTACGTGGTATGTTCTACGGGGAAGCAACTAGTACCTATCGCGTGCGTTGATCAACTCTACACACGGAAAGAGGCTTCGCGGCTTTCCAAAGACAATTTACAACATTGTTTTCAGTTTTCGGCCCAAATAAACCTCATTTTCTTTGCAATTAACTTGACCCAACCAGAGGCTCTCTGAGTTTCAAACGACAAATTGTCAACATTGCCTTAATTACTCGCTTTTGTTGCAGTTTTGGAACCAATATAAATCTTAATCAACCCTAAAGATTTTCCATCAGACAAAATGTGTTCGCATATTATTTACCGAAGCGTGTTTTCCTGACTTAAATGACTAAAGTCGGTGACACTTCCACGTTTTCAATATCATCTTCCGTTCTAGCTCATTGCAAAATGCGAGTCTTTTTTTCTTTTTTACCTAATTTAAGCTTTCGCCAAATGTAAATAGATTTAACCTCTCCTCCTTAGTCGCTTGGCGACTGACAAATTGCATTAGTGAGGTAAAAAGATATAAACCCTCATAGCTAAATTTCTTCATACAGGGAAATCAATACTTTTTTTGCAACAGAGTTTTATTTTCACAAATAAAATGACTGATCTTTCTCCTTACACGACTGAGGAAATAAGGTACTAATTAACTTTCGTTGTGCAGCTTATAAAACGTAAAGCGGAAAGGCGAGAACATCAAAGAAAAATTTGCATCACTTTATATCCACTTCTTTCCCTGAAAAAAAGGAAAAATCATTTGACCATGCAGTTGATCAAAGGTCCACGTTAGGAACTCTGATCCTGAGGTTAAGTGAAGAAAAACGATTAAAGGAAATAAAAGAGGCGCTAACCTTAAATCTCTGTTGTTTTTTACTATTTTGACAAAAATGTTTTGGTTACTCTGTCAATCTTCTTAATCGATTGTTCTCAGTAGTTTAATTTATTAACTGAATGCGCTTTTAATTATTCCATTAGTCCTTAGGAATACAGAATCTAGAGTGGGGGAAGACTATTATTCGTGGAATTATACCCCTTAAAAGCCAAAGCTCAAAACGTTCGCTATACACTTCGGGTACCAACATCTTAATGAAGTGTGGTGACAAATAACAAATAATAAGATAAAAGATGCAAAAGGTAAAAATCAGGGGAGGAAGGCCAAGGCTTATATACACATTAAATAGACACAGAAGAGTTCAGCCAGCCATGGGGTTGTCTTCGAAATGATACAGTCAGAGTGTTCTGTTGGAAATGCACGAATCTCATTAGATTGCTATTTTCTGTCTATTTGACAATTAGACTACGAGCCCGAATTTTATATTTAAACAATAGAGTGTTTCTGTCGAGGAACTATGGGCTGATAGTTGCCCCTTGGAAATTTGATGCTCTAAAAACAAATATAAGTCCGAGAAGCGAAGCTTCAAGGGCAAGCATGCTACAGTTTTAAGAACATCAAATTTCCAAGTGGCAACTATCAGACCGATATAGTTCCGAGAAACTTAACACTCTGATGTCTTTATTGTTCATCGCTAGATTTTCTCGCGCGCGCCATTTCGAAACTCATATTGAATTATTTTTAACTTTTTTGGATGGAAGGCGTGAAAGCCAAATGCAAAAAAGTCATACCTATTACAACAAAATGCGTCTTTCATTGCTTTTCATATAAGCTAGCTCGCATGCTTACAGAAAAATCTTCACAGACGAGTACTATCCATCACTATCCAACACTATCGCCTCACGTGATCAATTTAAACCAAGAAGAATCGGAGAAAATGAAGTAGTGAACTATAAGAGCGAAAAGTCAGGGAGGCGTGGCCGAATTGACAAACGAGGGAGCGAAGTCTAATTGTTTTAGTAGAAACAGTATAAAACCTACAATTTTATATACCTTTAAGCCAAAAATTAAGAATATTTTCATGCCGCTAGTTCAAAACCTTCACTCCGGTGCACCATACCACTCGGTTTCTTATCTCGGGATTAAGCTGATTTAGAAAAAAAAGAAAAAGAAAAGAAAAAAAGAAAAAATCCGGCGAGGAGCCGCGTGCTAAAAGCCGTACTTCGATTTATCAATTAGATATGACTTCTTGATTTCTGCGATAGTTGATTCAGCCTTTTAGTGGAGTTCTAACTAAATTTCCTTCAAATAATGATTTGCAGTTATTTAATCCTCTTCGTAAATTAAACTTCACATTTTCGCAAAAAGAAAAAAAAAACGCGGACTGAATTGTCATTTCAAAGTTGCAGCTGCGTTCCCGTGTTTATCAGTTTTCTGCTATACACTTTTGAGTTTTTTAAAATCGAGTAATAGCGAATGTCCTTCTTTTAGTCTTCTTAGGAATCTAATTCTCCTGTGAAATTTCTAAGTGTTCCTCCGAAACCTCGGAAAAACGAGGAAACGTCGCCATTTTGTAGATGACCTCCAGCTAAAGTAAACTAACGGCTGATAGTGAACAATAGCTCAGCCAATCAGATTGCAGCGTTTGCATTAGTTTACAAGTGGAGGTCTACTTAGACTTGATAGGAACGCTGAAAATGTCTTAAATAGAATTCGCGAGAACATCACATTCAGTTTTATAACTATCAAGTAATAATCATTTATTGAAAACGTGTATGTGTTGCTTAATATTTCTAAACGTAATTTTTGCATGTACATTTTAAACACAAATAACTATAAAAGAAGTCCGGACCTACATTCAATCGGACCTATAATCATTATTATTTTTATAAAGTACATGAACATCGGAAATGAAATTAAAAGCCTACGATTTTAATCAGTCGTGTTTTCTGTTAAATTTAGACCATTTGCTCGAGGCTTTGAGATACAAAGAAAAAAGAGAGACAATTCTCTCAGTCTTGCGAAAATGTCCAGCCCTTCTTCCTACTTCAACCAGAATTTTGACTTTATACTATTACTGGCATCGTATTTCGTTCAAGTTTGCCTTTGACAAAATAGGCGGGCAAAGAATTAGTGAGGCTGTTAGGTTTGTGGTCACGAAGAAAGCAAACAACCAACCACATCAGCGAAAGTGAACCATTTCAGAAAACATCAAGACAAACTCCTCTTGATAACTTTGCTATTAAATTGAAAAGGGTTGTCAGTTTTATCACCGCAAAGAAAATTGTATTAAAAGCCACACTAAGCCACATCAATCAACCAGTACCTTCTTAAATATCAGATCGAATTGTTCATGATTCGGTTTTTTCGCTGAAATGAATTTGTGAAAAATTTCCAAGATGTCATTGTTATCGTCACAAAATATTTTGTCTTGCTCAGGGCCACGAAGGCGGTTCTTTTGAAGCTACTCAAGCCACTCTAGCAAAACATTTTCCTTTAACTAACGTACGCTGAGAACAACGATCCAAAAAGTATAAATTTGACCTGTAAGAATATCAACCCAGATTGATTTAAATAAAAGCAAAATAAATGGACAACAACTTCACCAATGTTTTTGCTTGAACGGTGTAAGGCATCACATTAATAAACGAAATTTTACTACTCGAAATATATTTATTCCTTTCCGTTTCATATTACGGGTGCAATCGACATCATAAGTCTAACTCAAATATTCCTAGGGAAAAGAAAACACTGTTTATTTCCAAATAAAACAATGGAAAGGAACACGCTATTGTCGCATATACGTACATATGTTCTTCAGAGCGAGACGTTTGGCCTCTTTCGTTCAACTTGTACAGCAGTAAAAGACCTGCAACTTCCTTAACGAAGCTGAAAGCATTGCTGCAGGATTGGCTTATTGAATTTCATTAAAAAACCAGCAACACCTGTAAATATTAGCCTTTTTGCTTACCTTGAATTCTTTTCCTGTCAAGAACTACATTCTTCAGTCACGGAAGACTACTATACCACTGAATTCACCTGAAAATCATTAATGAGGTTGCAAAAGAATCAACTAAGCTCTAAATCAGTCCAATTTTAAATAATTTCTTCTTTGCTTTTGCCTCCGTAATGATCGTTTCGGTGATATCCAGAAACATAACCCACAACGGCTTTTGCTCACGCAAAATGTGATTGGACTGTATTGCTTCAATATCAAGAGTGTTCAACCAATATCTAAAACAGGTTTTTTTGTTTCCTCAGAAACAGGGCAAAAACTCTTAAAAACAGATTTAACTGTCACGTAGCAATGATTGACGCTGTTCAAGGACGTTTTAAATTTCACTAAAATTCAATTTGAAAACAGGGAAAAGAGCTGAATCGTTGGGAAAAAACATAATCTTTAAAGATTCAGATTAAGCAATCGCTAAGAAATTAAACTTTCGGATTAATCAACGTACATTAAGTGTGGGTTCGGAACTGTTTACAGCTAAATAGAAACTACAAAACAGGCAAGCAATGAATGATTTGCGGATCTGATCTAACCTTGGCCGTACAAAAACTGTCTGTGATACGACAACAGTGATCTTTGATTCGATAATAAAATTATTGTTGTCATTTGTATGACATTGCTACAAGTACTTGGTGAGCAAATTTGTACAAAGAAGCATATTACATCATCAAACGCCTGACACCTTCCCACAACAAAGGACTCAAATCCAGTAAAGAACTTTGCCTTTTCCCTTGAGTATCACTTTTTGTTTCGTTTCTTCATTGTTATTAACACCGCATTTAAGAGTTAGCTTGTATGCATATTCTAGTCTGATGATGGCGTAGCTCTTATAACTTCTAGTTTTGCCAATTGTTGTCTGAATTTCGACACAATGATCATTTTCGGATTATCATTCATTCTCTATGTACTAAAACTATCAGCTGATACTGGGTTTTGAAATATATCCTGGTTCTTTACTCCACTCTCAGAAAGTACATATTTTTAACGGCAAGACAAGATAAGAAAATGTTCCCCTGACTTTTCGTCAAAATGTCAATGTTCCCTGACTCAAAATAAAATTTCCTGACGATTTCCTGACCTGTGGCATATATTTTTTTATTGCTTCATGTGTGGCCGTGCATTAAAGAAAAGCAATTAAGTTTGATTTCATTTGAAAGAAAAACATGCTATTAAAAGCATGGCAAACCATTGTCAAAGAAAAATGGACACAAAACTTGTTCCTTTATGTTGCCAAGCTGCGCCGCGAAATGGAAAGAATGGCTACGACAGAAGGTTACAAGAGTAAGATAAGAGAGCCTTTTTTCTCCAAAGAAAACAACTGACAGTGCCATTGCTTCTAAGAAATACTAGTCAATTTTCGGGATCAAGCATTTCTGAATAGTAAGTACCTGTCCAAGTACTTAAATGGAACTGAATGAACGCTGAAACAAGCAAGAATTTAACATTAACAGCCTAAACATGATTTCGTGTGTGTAAACACCTTTTACACCATTTTTTAAAGTATTGTATTTCAATAGGCCATGCGGATAAGCTCCGTATCTCGAAAAATCTGGTTGTAAGGTCTAAGGGACATCAGATCTTAATCGGCCACGCTAAAAGAACCAAGCTTGGCGTAAAGTGCTTTTACAGAGCTAAGAAAGAAACAGCTTGTTCCGGCTGCGTGCAAAATTAGCAAACAGCGGCCATCTTGCTCTGCCAATAATAATAATAGGGAGTTTACGAAAACCACGCCGGCAACGACAACGGGAACTTCGGTAAACAAAAGGTTTAATGAGCAGAACAATGGCTGTGCACATGTGTTATAATTCTTGGGTTGTCGTCCTCTGCATTTGAATTGACTGGGTTGTCTGGAGAACGTGAACCACGACGGCTAACTTTTTAAATCTTTATTTCAAATTTATCGCCTTGTTCCAGATTCAGTTTCGTGATGGTTTTGACAGTGCTAAACAAAGTAAACAACTATAGAGTATCGCGAGATCCATAGGTAAAACATAAAATCATTTTTAGTCGACGTTGTCCTCCGCGTAGTCGTCATGGTTACTTAAACTCCCTAATAAGGCCCTGAAACGTTGTACCGTGCATAAAATGACAAGACGTACCTTATAAATGTGAAACTTGGAAAAGCCAAAATTTCCTCTGATAAAACTGAAAAACACGGATTCGGAAATCAGGATTAAAATTCATCAAATCTCGGTTATCATCCTGCTCTCCAAACCCCAAACTGAATTATTCAACTTTGCCTTGTCTATAATCTCCAACTGTGTGACTATTCATAAAAAAGCAATTTCCTCACGGCCAGAGAAAGCACTTAGAGAAGAGATACAGTGGAACACAAGCAAACCAATTGTCCATCTATACAAGGTCCAGACCAAATGTCTGCTTTTTCTAAAATCAGAATAAATGCTACGAGGGCATTTAATATTTTTTTCAGCTACATAATCAGGCCTTTAAAAAATATATAAAATAATAGTTTAATAATTACCAACGGATAAACTGAAGACTTCATCTGCTATAAAAGTGCTCAATGGAAAACCAGAGCTGTAAATAGATAGATTTATGGAGTCGGACTAATTCAAAAACATTTATTCGCTACTCCGAGTTTCATGCTTCTTGCGAAGCAATCATCAGGCAATAGTTTATATATGCGGGGCATATTTCCATTTATGGATAGCTAGCACTAATAAAAGGTGTCTGCTTTTTCTGTAATAAATGCCACGAGGCCTTTTTTACAATTACAAAATCAATCCTTTTAAAAAATTTAATATAATAGTTCATATTCGTCAGGGAATATTTGTATAGAATGGGTAGCTTGCTAGATCTGATAGAGGGTGGCTAAATCCAAGTGGCTTAATATCCAAAGGAGAAAAGGCAAATTATTACATATTTGATCTTCAATTCTCAATTTTGAAAGGAATGGACCAAAATTCTTTTACCTTGTAACTAGCTGCTATTTTGCTTTGATTCCACGAAATTTGATCTCGGCTTCCTTGAAGATTAGACTGTCTGCTTTTGTGAACTTCAGAGCAATCGGCTATACCTAACTGACATACAACAATGTAATTTGAAAAGAATAGACCAAAATTCTTTTATCTTGTAAATAACTGTTATTTCGCTTTGATTCCACGAAGTTTGATCTCGGCTTCTTTGAAGATTAGATTGCTTCCTTTTATGCAATAAAGTGAAAAACAAAAAGCTCCTTTATTTTGATGGTTTGTTTTACGGACACCTTAAAATAATAATTATTATTCGTTTATTCGTTTATTATTCAGACCTCTTGGCAAAGTCGGCCCGGAGCAAAATTACCACGAAAAAGAAAGAAACTAGCTCAAACATTAATTTAAAACTGTTTTATTTTGCTTTAGAAACTAAACATGCATATTTATATCTTTTTAACTCTGTAAACTTATCTTTGCTGGGTTGAGAGGTATAGTAAATGAAATTTACAAAGGAACGGAAAAAAAACCTTGAAAATTATTAAGTCTTGTTTATGTATACTTTAAAATTTTCATTAAAATTTTCTATCAGACTGTCTGAAACAAAATAAAAATTTTAACGTTAGACAGTTGTTGCTGGGGGAAAATTTTTAAGCTTGGCTTGAAAAGTAACTACTATCACGAATAGCATGAGTTTGGCACATTTGAAGGAAAATAAAAAATACATTGTTATTTAAACTGTTCACAGAGATTCTGGCTTAATGGCGCAATGTCAAAAATGTGAGGACACATGTTTTAATAATTTCGTAAGCACAATTTATGATTAATGGTATGTTTCGTGATATGCATTCGGGGTACCTTTAATATTGCAGTAACCATCTACTGCCATTGAAGACTTTTTAATTTTGCTGAGAAAGCTAGCGGGGTTTGGCAATCGCGAAATAACAATCAAACAAACAAACAAAAGACAAAAAACCTTTGTTAAATAAAATCTGTAAATTATCAACTGTAATATGTCTTAGATGCTGTAAATACAGAAAATCCATTCAAATGATGTGAAACTACTGGTATTGATATCAGAAACTCTGAACCATTTAAATCGCTCTTCATATTGGTACGGAAAGAGGAAATAATTATGTCAGCCACAAATAAAACATGCCTGACTCCTTCGTTATTAACATTGCTCTACCTAGACCCGGGTAGGGGTGTGTGTGTGTGTGTGGGACGGGGGGGGCACATCAAACACCTCGCTATGCATAACACGGGGTATGTTTCGGATTTGAAATAATTTACGGAGACGGAGGGTGAGAGGTTTGGCTGGTTGGGAACTTTTATGCCGTTGTTTTTCTTTCCTTTTTTTAGAAAAAGGGTGGTCTTTAACAACTCCCCCTCTCACTGCGAGCATGATTCATTCATCTTTTGACCCCTTTCCCCCGACCATCCGTCATCTACATGAGAAACAAGCCGGTACGTGTACCATTCCTTCTAATTAATCAATACAGCCGAAAACATCGGATGAAAATTCACAGAAGACTGACTCTCGATGTTATTTTCCTATTCACTTTTTGAAACATTTTTTACTGATAATGATTAAGTTCAGGAGCCATAATCGGGGACGGAGACCGTAAGCCTTGGGATCCACGCGCACCTATGATATGGGACAATTTTTCTATTTTTAGAACAAATTGCGCCATCCTGACGTCATATATCCGCGCGGATCCACGCACATGTCGCGGGCTCTCACGTGGATGTTGTCACGTTGCGTGATCAAATGGTGAGAGTTGAGAGACCTTGAGAGATTATCTTGCGTATTTTTCACAGCGATGGCAGGGAATAAGGCAGGGAATACGAACCAGGGCGCTTATATGTAGTTTTATGCTCTGAGCTAACGGAAAAGGGGGCTTTTTCAGGGTCGAAAACAAGACTTCAATTTCGCGCTGTGAATGAATAATATCTGCTCGCGTTAGTTGTACGAGTAAGATTTTGCGTTTGTTCTGTAAAGAAAAGTTATGCAATAAAACTCTCTACTCTGGTATCGAGTTAGTTTGTGAGTTTCTCAGACAATGGTTAATCATAACCAAAACCTGTTTCGATGGTTTCTTATTGTTTCTGCTTGTTTGGTGAGTTTGCAAAAGTTTTTGAAAGGAAAGTCTGACGCGTACAATTAGCTCATTTGCATAGTGCAGCTCGTGCACTTTCAAGTCCGAGTCGGTATTTTCAATTGTCAACAAATCTTGACAAAGATTTCTTTCGTTATCTTTTGTTCTGAGATGCTGCAACAAACGGAACACAAAAAAGGCTGTTAACATCATGTGTGTTTCTTCAACATAAGCATAGTGAAGTTTTACACTGCGAAAATGAAAATAGACAAGGAATTTTGATAACTCGATCAACAAAATCGAAATCGTTATTCGAAGTTGATTAAAGAAAGCGTCATCGTAACTTTGCTGATTATTTCTGCTTTATTCACATATTTTCAGCTTAGCTTTTAATATGTTCTCAAACATTTATCGATCTTAAACATATTTAAAAAATATAGAGTTATTGTTTGAGTTCGATGTACGCTTTCACACGAAAGTGCGGTGGAAGTACAATTTGTCATGTTTACTGACTGTACAAAACACGCATCGGCGGGCGCTCTAATTCATCGACAACAGAGAATTTACTGGATTTTTACACGGATAAAACTGAGCAGTATCTACGGACGTAAAGTTACTAGGCCTTGACGAAACATCAAGCGTTGCTTACAATTCAGGCGAAACTCAAACTGACCAAACTAGCCATTATTTTGTTTTACTTTTCAGTCGCGATAGACTGGCAAATTCCTCGCAAGCGTGTGGCAAGAGGAGCCAGGAAACTATGAAGTCCTGAAGCTCTGCTATATCTAAATATATCAAGCTGGTTTTTTGCAGTGTAATGGAAAAGCTGTTAATCTTCAACATATGTGAAATTTAAAGTGGAGTAATGTACAGCTCATGTAAAAGAAGCATCCCTCGGAACACAACTTGGTCAGCGATATATATAAGCTTAAAGCGGAACATACCTAAATTCGACACTGTCTTACTTCACTCAAACTGGAGCAGCTTACGACGAAAATACTTGAGAAAAATTCCAACAGACGCAAACGCGTTGAGTTGTGAGCCAAAAACATGAAAATTTTCGGGAATTTGGGACGCCATTTCCCCCGCGCGACATCCGCAAAAATCCTCGCAGCATGTACGCGCGTGTGCCGCAGGCGATGGCGCAATTTGTTCTAAAAATAGAATTATTGTCCCATATCATGGGGACAACCCCAGTACTAGAAATGGCGCGCGCTTACGGTCTCCGTCCCCGATTATGGCTCCTGTTAAGTTTTAAGTTATAAACAGTAAAAATTCGGTAGATGTGAGTCCACTGTTGTGACTATGGAAATTCATAATCTTCGACACCACAATACTACGCATAAACAATAATGCATCGCTACAGAGAAAAGTGCAAAAAAAGTGTTTTGAATTACTCTTCTAAACGTTTTGCGAGCCTGAAAGCTTTAACTTTGGCTATTCGTTAATTATCACACTGTCCAGTATCAGGGCTTTCGAAACCTGGTAAAGATTTTTCGTTTTATTATTATTTTTTTTTATATCATTATTTTTTGTTATATACCAGCGTGCTTAAATCCCCCCTGGTAGATTCTGGAGTCAAGTTTATTTCACTCTGTTGAGGTGTGCTTTCCATGGAAAAAATATCAAATCTATAAAAAATGTTTTTTTTTGATCGTCTGTCTAGCTTGCTGGGTTGAAAATCACTTTTAGGTAAGCCCGGGTGATATTTTCATCGAGTGTGCTGGGAACATGAAGGGTTCCCCAGGGCTGTTGCCGAGGAATGCTTTAATTTATAATATTTTGTTGAGGTTAGGTGATACTTGTATAAGTCAAGCTTGTATTTTGTGTCTTCAAACTGAACCCTGAATACGAAGTACAACTTTACAGGGAACCCGGAGCTAAAAACGCGAGACATTCGTGTGTGGAAATATACAAGGCTGTTTGGGTTATAGAAAATTGAAACACCGCTTACTGAGACCCTTCATTTCGACAAGATGAGCTGGAATCAAACAGGAATATTAATTTCTCTTGTGCAATAACATAAGATGCCACGTTCCAGATGGTAATTGAACTAAACAGTGAGTCAATTAAGAGATATTGTCTGTACCAATTTCTTTCGAGCTAAGCTAACTTAAGAAGATCCATATGAAACTCTGAAAATAAAAATATATCTGAAAAAAAACAATTAAAATAACAAGGTTTCTCTGAACTCATAATTATAATTCTTATCTCAACAGGGTTTTAATTCAAATACATGAAAAGAACGTAACGAACCAACAGAATGAACCATGTTCATAGCGTATTTGGGATTATAAATACAAACAGACAGAAACTTTTGTTATCGATTATTTTTGTTTAAATTGTAAACCATTGTGTTTCAAACATACCTGCGTTTTAAATGAAACTAGTAGGACTGGACTTGCTTCCTTTCAGTGAGAGGCTCGAAAACTGTACGCTACGTTCAGCGAATATTTAATTCGTGTTTAAACTTGATGCAAGCTACAGAGTACGAAAGTCTTTTTTTGGCTTCATTCCATTCATATTTAATAGCGAAAATACTTCAAGCAGATTATTCCAAAGAAATATAATAGATACCCAAATTTGTCCACACGGACTTTTCGAATTCAAACTTAAGGAAGCTTAGAGATACATATTCATCGCGACTAACTCTCAGTGTACCGGGACTTGCTACACAATTGTTACCCTGAACGATTCACCAGCAAATATATTAAATATGTACTTGTGCTATCCGGGGATGTGCGTGTAAAGATTGAATAAATTGTTCTTGAAAACATTTAAAGCTATCGATGTGTTATACTGCTTGGAATTTAACCTCGTATTTACCTGACAATTCCTGGAGGTGTTTATTTTATCTTTCAGGCGTCACCGATCAACTTCGTCGCGGCTGTGACATTAGGGTGCTTACATCGTCATTTCACCGCGATACACGGTTGCAACTCTGCCTCTTCGCTGGAATGTTGTCCGGTTTCTACGCTTCTTCGCAGCTGCCAGTTTGAGTTTGTTTATCCGAAGAGTGATCCTTTAAAAATTAATTAAAAGAGCGCTGTTGAATCTCCATTTATAATTGGAGCTTTTGCACGCAACGAAATACACCGACACAAAAAGCTAATGAGCTCCGACTATGCGAGAATGTTGAAACCGTCCAGTGGTAGGTTAATTCGATCATTTTTGACGTTTTAATATGCGGCCCCTCCAGGTGTTTGTGGTATAAGTTTTTATCGAGTTGTTTAACTCAGGAGACAAAGGTCAGAAAGGTTGAGACTCATTCTGGCACGTCTTCAGTTCGTTTTCTTGAATTTGTTAAGTGTTCATTCAAATAGAATTGCAGAACAAAACAGTACATAACACCTTTTGAAATTCTTTCGAAGGAACATCGTTCGGTTGCATTTCAATTGTACGGCAGGTCAAAATTTTATTTTTAACTGAAATACTTTTAATGAATAAAACTAGAGTATAGATTACTAGTAAGTAACTTCAGTGTGAAAGTCAGTTCTGCGTTGGAAGCTGCTAAGAATCAAACTAAGATGTATTTAAAAGGCTAAAAAAGTTAAAAATTAATAGAAAACATTTGAACCCTGTAACTGCTTTATCGATCTACATCTTCCTTTGTCTTTTTACGGCAGGGTTTATCTTTTTAAATAAAAATACAATAAACCATTGTCATGGTAAAAACAATGGTGTTACGGTATCTAGCACCGTTGTGCTTGTTGAGGACACTACATAAACAAAAGAATATGGTAAACTGAATAGAATTCAGTACTTGTCAAGGAACTTATAAGTAATGGGAGAATGGCCAGTTGGCTTTTTACATCGTGGACTAGTTGAATTCCAAAGAAGAATCAATTTCAAGTTTAGAGCCTTAACACCACCAGCTCACTCCACCCGCGCAAGCTACTCATATCCAGATTTTCAAATATCCAAACTGAAAAATACTTATATACATTAATCATAGTTAATGGAGGGGACTGGTTGTGAAGCCCGGCAAACATCAAATGAGCAAACAAAGATCTCAAGAGTTATGTTGGAAGGTCCACGACCGTGCACAAACTTTTGCGCTCATACACTTTGCTTGAATTACGTAACCAAAACGTTTCTATTGGTTAGTTCCTCAGTACGGAGTAAACGACTACTGTGTTTTGTGCACGTTCAAGGCCAAAAAAGCGAACAAAAACATACAACTAAGAACTTTTTCGGGTTTCATATACCATTCCCCTCCATTAACTATGATCAGGAGCCCATTAATGGGTAATGGGTAATGGGCTCCTGCTATGATACAATTCGACTGGAGGTGTTTTCTATTTATCATGTACTCTGTGTTTTTAAAGAAAACAATAACTGAATTACAGCAAACAGAAACCACAAAGCAAACTGATTTAAACCCAATATAAAAGCTTGAATGGCGGGGAAAAACCGTCTTAACCCTCATAGCCTCTTACTAGTTCGTCACGCAATCTTGGAGAGGAGGTCTTAATTCAGATCGTCGTATTCGTATCGTCGTACTGTGCTATTAGTTTGGTGAAAAGGAAGTGATCGCGAGGATCACAGAGAAAAGATATATCAACGGGAGCAATTATTCACTTCAAGAAATGCGTTACACCAGTCACGCGCGACTCGGTCGCATGCCGGACGTGTCACAGAATCCTCGATTTCTATTCCGGCGCCGGTCAAAATGCATATAAGGTCCAAGTGTAATGGGAATTTAACAAACTTCTGTCGAGGTCGGTTTTTTTTCTTATCACGCAATCGTTGCTTCACAGCCCAGCAAGCAAAAAGATTGTGTGATAAATACCTGCGGGAAAACTCAAGTGACCACTGCTACAATCGTTTGTTCGATTCTGCAATAGGCACGATTTAGACTGTACAACAAAATACTAGTAAAATGCGCACTAAAATAGGAGAAGAGCTTCAGATTTTCCTTACCTGCTTTTTTTGCCTTTCTTTAGACTCAAGTCTATTAAAAAATAACAACGAAGATTGTTGTACATCTTGACAGCCGGTTAGTCTCGTCAAAAGAAGGTGATTTACAAAGGTCTTTGTAAGTGAAGCACCTTAATTTCGCTTTCTCATTCTTAGACTACTCTTTGTCACCCGGCGGGGAGGGGACTCCCATATGGAGTGGACGGGGATGCTCGTCGGAAATTTTGAATTTAACCTCTAAAAGAGACCAATCTGGGCGTGGCCGAAGCTTATGCAGACCCCTAAAAGAGACCAGTTTATAAAACAGACAAATAAAAGGTACAGTGGCTTTAAATGATGGCGAATTTGTTTATATCAATTGAGTAACTATAAAGAATCAAAATTCTTTCTGTTTTGTTACTTCTTCACGTGCAACCCTTAACGAGACCTTGACGGCTAAAAATAGTGACATTTTGACCAGAACACCCTGAGCGAGACCAAAATCCGAAATTTACACCCCTAAGCGAGACGACGAGCATCCCCGTCCATTCCATATGGGAGTCCCCCCCCCCCCCCCGGGCTTTGTCACCAGTCGGCTCAGTGAAATGCTACGAGAAGCTACATACATCGCAAATGATGTCGATGTAAGCCTTGCTGTACTATCCCCAGGCCCCTCAGTTCGAAAAGGCGCAACCACTGATTTATACATCACGCAACTCGCGGTACCACACAACCTCAAATGTATTTCATTTCGCATTCATTCAACAAATTTTGCACTATGAAAGGCATGGCTTTGTGATCCAACGGCCAGGAAAAACTAAACCCTCCGTCAAAAGACGAGGCATGAATACTAGCACGACTCCATTGCATAACTAATTAACTTGTCACACCTCACTCAAAGACTCTTTAATAATTTACAAAGCGCCGTTGAAATAACAACGGGTACCTTGACTTTGAAGAATGCGTTACCATCCAGTCTTTGAAATTGACTTGTTTTGACACAGATTTGTATGTAAAACTCTGCATTTGAAGTACTGGTTTAAATTTATTTACGTTCAGGAAGTTACGGGACATTACGGATTCTCCTATCAAGGAATTAGCTTTAGGCAGATCAAAGAATTCCTCAACACTTTATTTCTTGGAGCATGCGTGATTTCGCTGTCGGGAGATAAACAAATGGCTATTCACGACCGCGACCAGGCCTGAAATGAATTGAAGTTATCTCTGCGTAAAGTTATTTAAACGCGGCATAATCTACGTTATGGCGGCGAGACTTATGCTTTTGACTGCGCTCGCTTATTTTCTATCGACAACTAGATTTGTGGACTCGGAGATCTTTACCGCGCTGTCCCATGTGGAACGGTTAATAAATATCGAAATGGAACTCTCCGACGCGCTCGAAGATTACCTCTTTGAACAAGAATCGCGGCTGAAGAAATTACGATCCTTTAACGAGGACGTGAAGAGGGCAATGGGCAGAGCGATATCTAACAGGGATGAATATATTGGACACCCAGTGAACACTTATTTAATGATCAAGCGACTCGTGAAAGAATGGACGCAACACGTGAAATCGATTGAACAGGAAGGCGACGCAGAAGGTAAATTTGTCAGATTGTCAGTAAGTATAAAACCACGTCGAGGTAGAAAACGACTTTATTAATAGGTCACCTTGAAAGGGCGAGAAAGGTAATTCAAAGGAATCAATGCTACCAACAAGAATCGATTCAACGAATGGGACTGAAAAAATGAAAAACACTGAACTGTCGGACGGATAAATTAAACTCTATCGATGCGGAAAATGTTAGATATTTTGTTGTGTGAAAGGGCTATTTGCATGTACAAGTATAACAGCGTCCCTAAAAAGTGACCAAAATGCAGAGGAAAGGAAGACATCTTTTTGAATAGAAAAGGAAAGGTCTTGCGTGAATGTTGTTCAAAAACGCTTGTGATTGATAGATGAGGTTAATGTGACTGATGTTTCATTATTTCCGGTGAGAAGTACCAAGCGTTATATTTCGTTGACATTGCAAAACGCTAGATTAAAATCGTTATTATCTTATATATGTGATCAGTATATTTACAAATTGCTACAGCTTTCTTTTCCTTTTAGCCTGCGTACTTAGCTTTCCATATTATGTTTAAATTTAAAACGAATTTATATAACTACTCCAAATGCATCGATGCGATTCAATAACCTTTCCGATTCTTTCAAAAGGTTTTTAACAACAAGGTGAGTGTTTTAATCGAAGAGCTAAGAAAAACAAACACATTATTTGTCTTAGCCTTTATTAAATCTGGGCGAGAGAAGTTTTATTTAATCTGCATGCTTCATTTAACGTTGACTTTTCAGACGCAAAGCTTACGGTAAATTGAATGTTACAAATTTGGCACATTTCTAAATTATTTCCGTCCATCAACTGCTAAATGTAATAAATTGGGGAACCTATTATCGACGTATAGTAATAATTAAATATTGCTCCAATTTCCGAGGTCTCTAATGAGAAGTCCTTGATCAAAATTATTTTTTTGACAAACGCTAAAAGGTCCGACCGACATCTATACGTTATGTCACAAATTACAATTACTGCTATAAATAATAAGAAACATTAAATAAAATAAAAACCAGCAATATTTATATTTGCTATTTAGGTGCTAAAAATTGTTTATAAATCGATCGTAAGAGAACGCTTTCTTTACCGAAACGAAATTTCGCTGCAGAACTTTTTACAATCAGAGATCTAAGATCATCGGTAGTTGAAAGATGCGTTAGGTTAACTTTGACATAACGATAAAACCAAACCATACGAGATTATAACAATCTTTGGGTTATTTAACAGCTAAAATAGCTATTTTCATAAACACTGTAACCTTATTTTATAGAAAAGTGAATGATTTACTCCAGATTACGATCCCATTTTTAGATTCCTCATGTTCACATCGCGTGAGTCCAAGCGTTTTCTCTCGTTTGGCAAACCGCAATTTCCATGTGCTCTCGTTTTCTGCAAATTTGACCTGAGCAAACTTTCACGGGGTTCGGCTCGACTGTAGTTTTGTTTTTGTTTGATGGCAAGATCAGTGATGCGAATTCTCGTGCATTCCAGGTCGTTTGATCTCGCGTTGTAATGATAGACATTTGGAGTGCAACTCCCATGTTACGACACAGATCAACTAAGCATATGGTTCAATACAGTAAAACCCTCATGTGAGCTAAAACTCTGACAAAATAGGTAGTTGTGTTTTGGCGTAGTTATTGGCAATTTAGGCTAAGTTGATTGTTATTAGGTCCTTATTTCTATGAAGGATGTATAGTTGTTGATGACCAGAAAAATAAATAATCTTGGGTTTGATCCTTTAATATACAGTATTTGCTGACAATTGTATTTATGTACGTGTATCTTCTTGCGATATATATTTGCAATTTCAAGAACACACTCCTTGATTAAAATGTTTATCATAATTTAACTGTAACCCACATATAAGAACCTGCTCGATCTTGGTTGGCTAAACATGTTCTTATATTTTTGGGTTTTAAAATGGCAAATTTCTGCCAGCAGGTAGACTGCAAAACAGTCGTTTTCGGACGTTTTCGGAAGGCGCGAAGTGCCGTAAGCGCGCGATCCTTGCGTGTGAAGCGCGCGAGCGTCACCCGCCCGTAGGGTTCTCTCACCATTCTCCCTCGCCGTTTTTACACTCGCTCCAGACCTTTCGTTCGAATATTGACCGTCGCCCGCATTCGCAAAAAATACGACTGTTTTGCAGTCTAGGCAGGAGGTTCTTAAACCACTAAGGTTCTTACACGCGGGTTTTTACTGTGTTGATCAGGGTTGATCATTATTCTTGTGCGCCAAAACGGCACGGAGATGTCTTGCAAACGCAGCAAGTTCTTTCTTGAAGGTTTGTCATCATAAATGTAATTATTATATGGCTAGCTCCGTGAGCGGGCAAGATGAATCAAATCCTGCGCTGTGATTGGCTACCCGAGCGGGCAAGATGGAGCTATCTTGCCCACTCGGGACTACCCGCCGTCTCCCGCAAGATAAATTTCCCCGAAAACCATATAATAAATCCTTTATTGACCAAGCTTGTTCGGCCAAGGTGGCTGGATATTGGCCTCGTTCTTTTTTTGCGTGTTTATGGACCTCGACTCCGTCTCGGTCCATAAACACGCAAAAAAAGAACTTGGCCAATATCCAGCCATCTTGATCTCACACTTGGTCAATAACCCATATTTACAGGTCTGCTTATTGACAAGCTTGAGAACTATCGTCAGTTCTTCCCTGGACAGGATGATTTAGAAGGGGCAATGGCCGCCATCAAGAGACTTCAGGAAGTCTACAACCTGAAACCGTTCGACTTCACTAGCGGTAAATACAGTATTCGTACAGCCTCAGGATCTTTGCTGACTGCTACGGACGCGTTCAATTTTGGTCGCGGAGCGTTTGTGTCCGAGGACATGGAAAACACTCGGCAGTGGATGGCCGAGTCACTGAGGTTGTTAGACATGGAGTCTAGTAGCCAGAAAGAGATCCCGAATCGATTTTCTGTGCTGGATCACTTAGCTTGGTCTTCCTATCAGGTAACTATGGCAACTGAAGATTGTTTGAAAAGAGGTCAAAGTTATAGGCCAATTCAACAATCCTACCTTTAATCCTGCCATGCATTCTCCGCGCCGAGGGAGGATGCATTCTGGAGGAAAGGGGGTAATACCTTGTTTCACATACATGGCTCTTTAAACTCGAACAACTGCCGACTTTTCGTACATCGTTATTTTCTGGTAAAAAATTTCATACTGAGTAAACATTCCTAGATGTGGGGAGCTTACAATACCACATACTTTTTAACGAGGAAGGAATTTCTATGTCAAAGACATGAGAATGGCCTCAGTTTACAGAAACATTTTCCTTTCTTTCACACAGCTCGGCGATGTAAGAAGTGCTATAAATTACACTATTGAAGCCCTTAAAGTCGGTAAGCATATCACATTATTGCTTTTTCTCTCAATATTTGGTTAGTTTCCTTGTTCAAGGCTTATACTTTTCAAATCTTGTCGTAGACCTATTCCACTTGTCGACTCTCGACTAAGGAGGCTGCGTTCGAGTGATAATTCAAATTGATAAGTTCAATTTTTCGTTGCTCTCGTGGACTGCTGTCGGTGTACTACCGATCTGGTTATCACTTAAAAAACGTGTCTTTTCTTAGCTGGCAGTTAAGATTTCAATTCTCAGATATCGGCGAACACACCAACCAAACTTCCAATTAGCCTTTGGTTTAACCTTCTTCACGCCCCCTTTTTTTGTTTTTTTGTTTTGTTTTGTTTTGTTTTTTCATTTCAGTGCCAGATCATGAACGATCCAAGGTGAACCTTGGCAACTTCAGGGAGTTACTAATGGAAGCTGGAGAAGAGAAATCAAAGAAACCAGAAAATAAGGAACGTGAATTCCCGTATCTGGCGAGCAAACTTCCTCAGTCGACGCTGAAGAACTTCGACTGGTTCGAGGAGAGACGCATTTTTAAGAAACTCTGTCGAGGAGATCCTATGCCACACGTAAGCCATTAAACCGAAACACTTCAGAAACACAGTAAGAGTAATATTCACTGTTAACTTGCAGTTAGATAGGTCGTTTGTAATGAAAACGAGGCGCGGTGTCCTGGTGGGTAGATCGTGTGTTTCAGTCCTTGCATTGCATATGACCGGTGCGCGTGAAATTTGAATTGTCCAGGAAGAACTGTGCTGTCCTTTCGCCAATTGTATGTTAACAGGAGAGGTATATCGTATTGAACTAGGGCAGCGTTTGTCACTGGAGACGGCACTGAATATTCCCGAAAAGGGATTTATAAGATTTTTAAAACATTACGTATCAGATTATAAAAAGTAAAAAATATAAAACATATTGTGTCCCCAAGCTTCTACCCCGTCCAAAGTCACTCCTGTTTTCAGAGTGGACTCCTGTTACTCCGGCTTAGAGTTTGGCTACTTTCCAGTGGGAGATCGAGACCTAAATATCTAAAAGGGGCTCCACCATATAAATATATATTTAGGGTTAGGGTTGGGATGGTTATGGATGGCTGTAGACTTGTGCTAACCTACCTTACTGGCCTACGTTTTGTTTGGTCTTCGCATCAGGCGCCTCAAAGCCCAGAGAGACTCAGGTGTTACTACAAGACAGGCCATCCTCTCTGTACCATTAAACGGTGTCCCATTGAGGTGGTCTTTACAAACCCGGACATCATGATCCTGCGCAATATAATGAGTGATGCTGAAATCGACAAAGTTATAAAGATATCAAAACCTTTGGTAAGGACGCTCTTTTACTTAACATTTAATTTCCTTTAGAGTTCCTCTGCGGAACTTGTTGGAGACAGACAAAAGTGCAGTTACAACATGGTCTTTTGAGGAAAGAAACTTTACTCCCTGATATAATTATGTTACTATTTTTTTAGCTCAGTAGAGCAACTGTTCATAACCCAATAACGGGACAGCTGGAGTTTGCACACTACAGGATAAGCAAAAAGTACGTAAGTTAAAAAATATATATCAGTTAAATCAGTAACTAAAAGTTTTCTTTTAAAAAATCATTTTTTTATAAGTAAAAGAAAAGCGAGCAGTTATAATTAAAGTGGTGATACTTAAAAAAAAAAAAATGACTGAACGACGTGAATTACAGAGCCGGGAGAGACGTACAAATGTTTGTCCATTTTATAATTTTTTTGATTTGACGCTGTGATTAACTTCCTTCATAACTAAAGGTCCGTCCACACTACTCCAAAGAAATTTCAAAACGCGGCTTTATTTCTACCGTTAAGCCTACCGTCCACACTGATCCGTAAGAATTTGAAAACGTTGGCCCTGCGCTTTAGTGTGGACAGAAAGCATTTTGAAAACGTAGCTTTTCGAAAACGATGGCATCACGATAGTCATGTGATTTCCTTGCCCGAGTTTTGCTCACCGGTGATTGCTGCGTTTTCAAATTTCTCCCGCGTAGTGTGGACGGAAATCGAGCCTAAAAATTGACGGAAATGAGAGCGATTTTTAGTTGTTATCTCTTCGAGTGCACCCTTAAAGATACTTTGACAGCTAGAAATAGTAGCGTTTTGTGCTGAACACCCTGAGTGGGACCAGAATCCTTGACTTACACTATGCGAGACGACGAGCATCCCCGACCTTGTCATATGGAAGTCCCAACACTCCCCCCCCCCGCCCCTCCATTAGCCAAACTCTCATCTATGACTGCACATAGAAGTGAAAGCTACTTTTGGTATCATAAGATCTAAACTAAGAAGTTAAACACTGAAGTTTATTTATTTATTTATTTATCCATTCATTCATTTATTTAATTTTGTTTTTCAAAGTTGCTGGTTAAACGGTGGCCATGATGAGCTCATCGATCGTGTGAACGCACGAATGTCAGCATTGACGGGATTAAATTTGAAAACCGCAGAGGATTTCCAGGTGTTTGTTTTGTTTCTTTCTAACTTTCCACTTATTTTCCATTTCTTGTCCTCTTCTTTGTGATGAATCGCATAGCTGAGAGAATTCTTGCACCCTCATTGGCTATCGATGCGATGTTTAGTGGGAACTGAAGTTTTGCACGTATCGCACACTTCTCAAAAGTGTTTGTTTGGCATTGCCGGCAAAATATTTAAAAAGAAAAACTCGAGTTTATGCATTGAATGTAAGCGTCGACGTTAGAAAAGCCAAAAGAAAGGAGTTTTGGAAAGGCGTGGGTTGAACTCAATTTCAACTTTCCTCAGTAATTGAAGAAGAGAAGGAGTTGTTTTCGCTATATAGCAAGTGCAGGAAACTGCTTGACTAAAGTCTAAAGAGAACTAGAACTAAAATGCCTGAAACGACCGCAGAAATTAGTCTTTATTATTGGCTTATGTTTTCAAAGAAATGAGGTGTAAAAGCAGCGGTAAAACTTTCTTTTTCACTGCATCAGTGAAACAAGAAAGAAATTAAAATGTCCATTTCGCGTGAACAAACTCCATCGTCAATAAATGGTAGATATAAATATAAACATTGCTCAAAAGCAAACATGCACATACGCTTGAATTTCATGTAAAAGAATAGCTTCCTGTTTTTTGAAGTTTATACTGTCGATAGTTTTGTGTCATTTTATCTTTCATTTGATGTACATTTAGCTTACATATAGCCAAGTGTATCACACAATAAACTGCTATTGATTGATTGATTGACTGAATGATGGATAGTTTGATCGCAATGCGGTAGTTGTCTTTCATTGAAATCCTATAAGACAACTTCTTTCAATTTGTTTGCACTGCAGCAAAATTTATATATGCTCCAAACTTTCAGGAAAAAATAACTTGTTACATTCTTTAACTTAAACTGTCGATCACTTGACTTGTACATGCAGTTACTGTTTCTAACATTTGCAATGCAAAGCAAAGCAACCGCTCTAAGCAGTTCGTGGAAATCAACAGACGTTGGCACAGCGAAGTGATCATCATTTGCTTAGCGAAACAAACAACAAATGAGATTTGAAAACCGGCCTTGCTCTTAAACGTAAAGAATTATTTGTGACGCTCAAAGCCTCGAACTTTTGAGTATCGTATTTTTAATGTTACGTACATTCAAGTTTAAGGTACTTACTTGATTTCGTCTTCTTCAAACCTTTACCCGCGGCATCGTTGAATGCTTTCAGCTCGGATGCGAGCTCGAATTTGCCGCGATCGAAGAGCGAAAAAGGAAGTAGTTATGATTTTTTTCTTCATCTAATGGATTGAGCCTGCAATAGAAGTTGTATAAACCAAGGACGGTCTGGCAACTACCAGCATTACGCCGTTTAAATAATACAAAGCATGTTAGAACAATTAGAAAACGTAGCTTCGCCGACCACGAGGTTCAAATGATGTTTTCTCATTCAGCTTTATTGCTATTCGCTGACGCCTCCTGACAATCATGACAGTTGCTTTGTAATGGCTTTTCTTGAGCGGACGTTGCAATTGAAACATTCACCCGTTTATGTCTGATTTGTTTTATGAAAAGGCTATGAGGTTCGAGGAAAATACGAGTTAAATTGTATTGAAAGGCTAATATTGTTTTCTTTTTTTGCGTGAAATTTAACGAGAAATTCCCTTGCCAGGAAAGGAATTTTCTTGTAGAATACACTGTGTGGTTCGTTGTTGTTTTTCTTTGTCTATAAAAGAACTACCAAAAATGACTGTTTAAAGCCTCCAAAGATACTAATCTTAGACCTTGGTAGATTTCTAGGAAGTTTTCCGTTGTTACGTTTGCAGCATTTTTCATTCGTGTTTAGTGCAAACGCTGTGAGACATATTGCTGGAAAAAGCCTCGGGGGTGTTACTGGCAGTTTTCAATACCAATATCTGTAAATTGTTATGAGGTCTTTCACTCAGTCCAATTTAATTATAATTTAATTTATTTTGATCTACTCTTTGCCAGGTTCAAAATTATGGATTGGCAGGACACTATGATCCCCATTTCGACTTTTCAAGGGTATGTTGCTTATCTGGTAAACCTCCACTGATTGCGTTGGTAGAAATATACCTGTACTCTCATCTTTCTTAAACACTCTTACTGCGTTCTCTCTTTAGGATCTTGAGAATTCGACACTGGGTCGACTTGGCACCGGAAACAGGATAGCTACAGTTCTTCTCTACGTATGTGATCCCCTATGCTTTGTGTCACTTAATTTAAACCTCGTTGCCAGGGTCTTCCATTTCCCGCTCTAAAGGATGAGAGACCCCAGGAACGAGGGTGAGAAGATGTGAGAACCTAGGAGCGAGGTTGACTTAATTTCAGACATTGAAACTCGTTCACTATCGCAAGAGAACCTGAATTTGTTTGCCCACACGCCTTTTCCTCACGATTCCCCCATTTGATACGTCTGCGTTCGCACGCTAGCTTCCTGTTTGATTGCCCTCACGACATTTCAACTGTTCAGACAGCAAGGCAGTGTACGTCCCTAAGACAAAATTCTAATTGCTTTTCAGTCAGCAGAAACTTGTCAGCCGAGGATTTATTGCAAATTCGCGAATGTGGTTCGATCTCTCCCCGTTAACGTAATTTAGTTAGCAAATTTTGGATTTTCAGACAAGTTTTGGTGACAACTGAAACTAGCCTTTACCTTAAAAGCTTGAGATTGCTAAAAACAAAACCCCGACTTTTCATGACCTGCAGAACACTAAGCTCACTGAATTAAGTTTTTACTTGAAATAGTAACCTTAAGTAAATGCACCGAAAGTTTTCTTTACCGAATTTTACGTTTACTTACATTAACAGATGACCGATGTGGAGGCCGGTGGAGCTACCGTGTTCCCGTATGTGGGTGCCAGGGTAATGCCCAAAAAGGTAAGAAACACATTCACAGGTGATATGCTAAATTTGGCGCTCAAATAAAAACCATGTATTATACTTGAATGTGACACTTCATTTGGTGCCTCACCGCAAAGCAAGATCGATACGAAGGTTCCCCTTTCTGTTGATCTTGAATTTTCTAACTTTCTCTTTGGAGAATTTGCTTCTAGGCCGAGAACATTATTCTCATGAGGCAGTCTAAATTTGGTAATTTGTTATCAAACAGGATTTAGCATATTTTATCTCAAGGGAAGTAAGAGTTGTAGGAAATATATAGGGTGGGACATTTAACGTAATAAGCCCCAAGGTTCTACTCAATTCAATCAAACACCGCCCTCAATATTGGCACGTCTAAACTAATCGTTGTAACGAGCGAGTACAAGTTCAGGAACTGAGCCCTCTGTCTCCGAACCGAAGTTGCTAAGCAACATGACGTACACAGATTACGTCATGCTGGCGTCACGATTTTGCAACAACCGGGAGTGGTCGCGCTGGTTTGAAAGTGTGAAACGAATCGTAACCCTCTGAAGGCCTCCACAAAGATTTGAATAAAGCGCCATCGGTCTGTCCCCCTCCCTTCCCCTGCTAAAGCACGTCTTATTCTCTTGTTAGGGCGATGCTGTGTTCTGGCACAATCTACTGCGATCAGGCGATGGTGATTTCAGAACACGTCACGCTGGATGTCCTGTTCTAAAGGGCTGGAAATGGGGTAAGTTCCTAAACGCATTTGATGCTCTTTATCCCGAGTTCGACTTTAAAATTCTCAGCACTGTTTTCCGTATTCTCGTTTGGTAGAAGTTGGTTTAGGTCAAATGCATTCGCCCCCATTCAATGGTCTTTCATCCCTACGAGATGCTAGCCCTCTATACTCTTCACGCAATATTTTTCTCCAAACGTTCGTGACAAACCAAAAGCGCAAAAAAAAAAAAAAATCAAAGGTCTTAATAAGAGGCTCATTTTAACGGAGGCAATGAGGAGAACATGTCAACTCATCACTACTGAGCTAAGATGTTATTGGACTGACAGTACAGAGAATAATTTGTGACAAAATTTACGAACAGAACCAATTCACTGCAGTGAGCTATTTGTACTTGTAGACATTGGACCACTTGTTTTAAGATCGATGATATATCTGCAAAATAAGGCAGCACAGTTAGATTTATGGTTACTAGTCGAGCAGTCTTAGTATACCAATTAACATCTTGACTGAATTTTTCCTTTCCATAAATATTTTGGTATCGTTGTTCACGAAGCAGCTTTACAGAGCTTTATCGATGGCCACCCCAAAGCTGCAGCAGTCACATGCACGTATTGCAGACCTTTTTTGTTTCTGATGCGACGTTAACATTCTTTTCCAGTTTCCAACAAGTGGATTCATGAGTACGGAAACGAATTTAGGAGACCATGTTCACTGTCACCGGAAGTGTGAACTTTGAGGCATCTCTGAAAGGATCATTGGCTAGTATTGGATTAACAGGATAGGAGAATTCGCTTTAAACTCTCAGAAATTTTTATTTTTTTGTAATTAATTTCTGCTGGTCAGGTTTAAAGAAAGAAAATCTTAGCGCAGACATTGCTTCACGGAGCATAGAAAGTAAATGCCGGCCTTTACACTGTAGAACGGTTCATCCAACTTCCAAAAAGTGTTGCACAAAAAAAGAAAAATAGGAAGTCTAGAGTGCCACTGATCATATATCTGCATATAACTAAGGTGAAGAATGCGTAGTGGGAACCGCTACATCTAGCTAATCGCTAATATTAAACATAATCTGTAACTAAAAGAGTAATAAGCTCACAAGTTATTGTGACGTTATAATTCCATTTAGTATAAAATGCTATGTTTCTTGTCAATCGGTATGCAGTCTAAAGCTCTCAGATTGCCAGGGACTGGGTAAGATTTGTCATGGAAAGAGCGAAATAAACGGAAGAAGGATATCAGTAAAGACGATATGGAAAATTTTTCTGAATACATGTATTACGTGGTCCTTCTTTAGTTTTCCACAATTCGCTACTAACGAATGCACTCAATGCACGCAATTTTTAATATGTGTTGCTGCGGTCTCGCTCAAGAACGGTCTGGATACGCGGTACTATAATCCATCAAATATTTTCCCTCGCACGTCTAAACATGTCACGTGAGTAAATTTGCTTCAGCTAAAACTGAGGAAAATCCGAGGGATAATAAACATAGCCTCCATCTGGCGCGTTTTCGCGCGTTCTGATTGGCTACTTGGGATAGTGTGTACTATCCACCTCCCATCTCGCGACAGTCGTAAGCAAAATAGTTTCTCGATTTCCTACTGCAAAAGGGGAAGAAATTTTAGCAATCTATAAAGCAGCCGTCCCTGCTAATACAAAGAAAACTACAAAAGTCGGTTTGGCAGCATTTACAAGTACGGTTTCATTACTTTTGCAACTGACAACTTTAATAACGCTGCTTAAGGGTTATTGTTTAGAGGTTAGCGAAATTTAATCAATGAAATTTATAGGAATGTTTCAACCAAAGTTACAGTAGAAAGTATATATAAAGTATATAGAAAGTTCAACATTTGTTTTCGACGTATGGTGTTGCTAGAAATGATTTTTTTGAGAAGATATTTAATACAGTCTTACAGACGTTTGCAATACGATGTAAATAATATTGGTACTAGGTTTTTGTCCACTTGTTACTTGAACTTCTGGTGGATTCCGTCTTAAAACGATAAGGTTATAACTCTGTAGCGTCGGCACATTAAAATAAATACTTTGTTCAATGCAAGGACTGTTAATCTAGCAAAAACATAAAAGATAAGTCATCTATTGACCTATGCGACAGCCTTCTCCGACATGCCATTTCAATATCAGCTTTATTACAAAACGAAGAAAGCTGCGATGCTACAACCTTGTAAAACGTCAAGTTCTCCGAGGGTCTTATGTCTGATAAAACTAAATCTTCAGAAGGAAAGGTAAGTTTTAATTTTGGAATGTGTCACGTCACATGAAAACCGGCAATACATTTACTTGTGATAAGATTCCCAGCCTGGCGTGATCCATGAAGAATATGCAGAAATCAATTATTTCTCAAGAAATTTTAACATAAAATTTACTAACAAATTACGTTTTGGAAATCTTAAATTAAACCTTGAAATGAAGCACCTGTTTGAAAGCATTTTTCTGGATGTTGTTACAACTGACACTTTTGAGTTTTATATGCAAACGAAAAAATAGGAGCTTCTACATACCTTTCTAAACTATTTCTACAAATCTAGCCACGACAATAAGAAAAATTAAACTTCTGACCTCACACTTCCTTCTGATACGATGAACTGGATATTTTAATTTATTTTCATTCAGTACTCAAGGCCAGAGTAACAGTAGGATTTTAGGGAAAGTTTACAACGTTAGACAGCCTTGACGTCGGGCAATGTCATATGATGTCAGTGGTGATTTTTTTTTCTTGCGTTTTTTGCACAACGTGAACAGCGGCGCTAAAAACAATCGCACGTGACTAAGAGGTCGGCCCTTGATTGATCAATTCAATCTCTCGCTTGGTGTTGCAGTGACTCTCTCATCAGTGTTACATCTTGAACAGTGTCGATTTTTTAAGTTTAAAGTATGTCATCTATGACTACATCTGAAATACACAGGCATCGGAAAATGCAATTTAGAAGCTGATTGTCGGCCCGACTTGATTGATCAATTCAATCTCTCGCTTGATATTGCAGTGACTCTATCTCTCATCAGTGTTACATCTTGAACAGTGTCGATTTTTAAGTTAAGTTTAAACCATGTCATCTATGACTACATATACATCTGAAATACACAGGGATCGAAAAAAGCAATTTCAATCACATGTCCAAGCTGATTGTCGGTCCCTTGATTGATCAATTCAATCTCCCGCTTGGTATTGCAGCGACTCTCTCATCAGTGTTACATCTTGAACAGTGTCGATTTTTAAGTTAAGTTTAAACCATGTCATCTCTGACTACATATACATCTGAAATACACAGGCATCGGAAAAAGCAATTTCAATCACATGTCCAAGCTGATTGTCGGTCCCTTGATTGATCAATTCAATCTCCCGCTTGGTATTGCAGCGACTCTCTCATCAGTGTTACATCTTGAATAGTGTCGATTTTTAAGTTTAAAGCTTGTCATCTCTGACTACATCTGGAATACACAGGCATCGAAAATAGCAATTTCAATCTCATGTTGAGCCAGAAGCTGATTGCACCTCAGGAAGCATTCGACTTGATGGAAACAACGTCCGCATGTATTTAGGTGCGGAGAATATGGGGGTTGAAAAAGGAGACGAATTCCATACTCGTTTAGCATAGTGGTTAACAAGGGCTCGACAAAGTGTCCGTGATGAAATCCGCAGGTTCCATCAACACTGTATCTCCCCTTTCCAGAACCTGTGTTCCATCTCCTCTTACCAGTACAGTGGCCTCTTCGAAAAACAGAAGCAATTCATTACCATTCCAGGGACCATCCAGGATATTCACGTGATCCACACCTCGAATAGAATGTCGTAAGTTCACTGTAAAATTTGCATTGGATGCATTGAACTTTGAATGTTGGTGTTCCTATATAGCTGTTTCCAAACATACGATTGCCGGCTTCTTTAATTTTAACACTGCACTCGTCAAAAAAGTGAAGCGTTACCGGATTAAGGTCACTTACTTACTTGAGGTAAGCGTCAACTAGAGCGATATTATCTGCTGTAGTCGATTCCAGCGGGATTACTTGAACCTTCTTAAATACGACATACAGAGATCAGTTTTGATACATTGGGATATTGCCGCTTTACTTGGAACATCCCACGTAACCACATAACATAACCACTCCATCGAGCACCATTCTTTATGGCAATTCGGATAAATGTAAAACTAGGTTTTAGCAGTTTTTCCAACTCCGGCAATAAATTTGATAACATGGGGAGTGCCCTGGATGGAATGCTCTGGGAGTAGAAATAGACGAGCTTGCGTGGTCATGATCACGAAGAACATTTTGTACAAAATGACGTCTGGTTCTCGTCAGTTCTGAAATTTGTCGCTGCGATAAATGGACGTGGTTCACATCAAGGTCTCGCTCCCGGAACGACGAAGGCAACCTTCTCCCGTTAACCTACAATCCGCCACGTCTGTTCAACGCAAGGTTAACGACTGGCAGCATAACAAGTTATTTATCTAGAACATAATATTTCAACCAATTTCCTACGAGCTCTTCTCATTCACCGGTTTTTTAACGAATCACATTCGAAAGGCATTTTTAAGACGCGACAATATTCAAACCAGGAGCCATCATCAAACCCACCTTACACTGCTTTTGTTTTCATTTATTTCCTAAATCAACCAACTACGCAATGATAATTAAGTGCAGCATATAATTGTTCCTAAACCCGCAAGCACACGAAAGTACTGTTTGAGTTTGACATTTAACCGATACCGTTGTCCGCGTAAGCATCACCGGTCAACGATCAAGTTGAGATTCATTGTTTTGTACCGGACACTTGATTGGCTGGATTTGAAAATGTTGGAATCTATTGTTTCAGTTCTACGTATACCTTCTGATTATTTTTCATTGTCTGGCCTGGGTGACCCCGGTTCAGTAAACGCACTGTAAATATTTCCTTTGTTTTACAATGCAAAATGTTTACTAATCTGATAAGGTAACATCGTCTTATTCGATAGTAACTCAATGCAAAATATTTCTTATCCCTTGTTATTATCAAGTTTCCATATAACGCGCGCTCTGATTGGCTGAAACAGCGTGCTTTATCAGAGAACAGAGCACGGGTTGATGACGGTAAGTTGGCTTCCAAATTTTTGCTTCGGAATTTTGACAAATTTGACCCAAATTAAACATCCCCTGTGACTCAGACAAACGCACTGGAAGCGAGCTATTTTTCTGCAGTAAATATGGCTCACAGAGACCATTGTTAGCAACAGTAATGTTAAAACTGTACTAAAATAACAAGTTTTGCTAGATTCCCGCCGACAAAACATGTACAGCTGTAGCGAAATTCACAAATTCTCAACCTAAGCAGTGCTTCAATAAAGACATTAATTTTGTTACGAAGGCAGAAATTATACTAAGAAGTAAAACAACGACAGAAAACAATTGAACTGTCTCTGTTTATGATGAGAAGCTTTATTTTTGTAAATTTACAATTAAAAATGCTCATTTGCTCAAACAACACTTACATGCAGTGTAGTAACGCTCGTTCTCCGGTCATCTCAACGAAGTAAACCGACGAGTGGTCAGTGCAAAACTTGCTCTGATATTCTCTTCTGTGTTCGAAGTAGAACCAGTGGGAGCCGTTAAGTCTTTCTAACTTTTACGCTAGTTCGGGCAATCTTGCTGCATGCGGCTACAAGCCGTAAATAACTGTAGCTCCTTTCAAATTCAACCCGGCATTTCGCATTTACATCCACGTGCTTTGAGCTCCGCGTTTCGTAATTTCCACTGGAAAAGTGCTCGTTTTCATGGGCCACAATACGGCCGGATTCCTCTGGACTATAAACCTTTACCTGCCTTGAGATCCGTATTTAAAAATTAACTTAAAAGCGAACTTTGAAGGCATAGGTCTTCGCTCGAGAGCCGCTCAAACTTCTCGAAACTGAAAGCTTAGCTGAAGTCCAGTTTGTGATTGACAGCTGTCGCTTCGTTAGCCAATCAAATTATTTGAACAATTCTAACAAGGATTGTGATTGGCTTATTTTAGCGTGCTTTATCAGAGGACAGTGCACGGCTGACGCGACTTTTGCTCGTTTGGAAAATAAAGTTTGGTTTGAAAATTCAGCCGAATGCGTGGGGAAATTATCTGATTCTTTATCATAAAACAAATAAAGAAGCCTCGACTGTGCTCTGTTCTGTTGTAAAGCACTTAGGAAGCGGTAGAACACTCAAGAAGTAGGGAAAAACACTCGACTACGTCTCGTGTTTTCCCCTACACTTCTTTCGTGCTCTACCGCTTCCTGCGTGCTTTACAACAGAACAGAGCACAGTCGGGGCTTCTTTATTTGTTAATTAGTTTTCAGAACAATAATTAATGTACAAAGGATCTTGCCATTTTGGGAATCGACATAAATGTAGAGTTTCTGCAGAAATGTGACTGTACAATATTTCCACTGTTATTAATTTTGTTTAATTATTTGTTTGTTTCTTTGCAATAGTTTTTTCCGTTGACGCTGCAACTTCATGCTGCAAACTGAAGTACACACTTTTTTCTCCGTGTAATTTCTTTTAGCTGCTGATAAGGACAGCCATAAATTAATAGTTTTGATGAAAAGAAACCCCTTTATCAGAAGTACTCATAATGCAATACTCTCCAGAGGCGGATCCAGGGGAGGGGTTGAGGGGGTTCCAACCCCCCCTTTGAGCAGCTTTTTTTTTTGTTATTTTGTTTGATTCTTCCTACAAATAATAGAATAAAATTGTTTTTTACAAAGTTGTTTCACTTCCACCATTCGACTGCTTTTCAAGTTTTGAAAAGATAATGTACATTTCGCGACTGCTGTGGAGGATATTACTTGCAAGAAAGTCGTATCAGGATCGCGTCATCAGACAGGATCAGATATAACAAGCGACATGTACAGGTGAAATTCATTCAAACGTAAACGAGTGGGATTGGGACCAAGCGAATGCTTGAGTATTGTTGAGGTGTGTTCAACGTTGGACGGAAAATGAAGAAAATAACAGATTTTTATACAAAGAAATCAGGTGAGTTCGTGGTTCAGAACAAAGAAATATTAGACCTTGCTGAGAAACTGGGAATCGTTGAAGCTATTCCCAGAAAGACAAGCATACAGAGGAATCGCTCAAACATTCCCAGTTCTAGTCCAATTGATCATTACAAAAAATCTATGGCTATTCCCCTTCTTGATTCCCTGATCAGTCAAATGCAAGACCGATTTTGTGACGAGGATCGCCACGCCCGTCACTTGCTTTATCTAGTACCCTCAATCATAGTTACAAACACCCTGGAGCTATCTGAAGCAACAGAAGGCATGCTGTTCTGGGAGAATGACTTTCCATTTCCCAAATCCCTTGGGAATGAGCTGCGAAGATGGCAAACGATGTGGCAGTCAGCAGAGAAGGAACTTCCAAGCAATCTTCTATTAGCACTTGGCGCGTGTGACGAGGATGCTTTTCCAAACATCCATCGTCTTCTGCGCATTGCGTGCACCCTACCAATCAGTAGTGCGGAAGCTGAGCGGTCCTTTTCGCTCATGAAACGGATCAAAACCTGCACCAGATCAACGATGTCTGAAGAGCGCTTTTCAGATCTCGCTGTTATTGCTATGCATTATCCTGAGAGATTCGAGGTAGACGAGATATGCGAGGCCTTTGCAAAAGCTCATCCTAGAAGACTATTTCAGGCTACGTTGTTTGATTAATGAGGTATGCAGAGAAACGACAAATAACTATTGATGATACTGCTGTCCCTTTCAATCATGCATTATTATTTTTGGGTTCCTGGCTGAGAAATAAGATAAATTCCAGATTATATATCATGCCTTCACAACTCTTTTGAAGTCTCGGGAATGCTGCAAAAGGCGTTTTAGAGGGAAAAATCGGAAACATTACTTTTTTGGGAGAGGGGCATGGCTCCGGACCCCTTAAGAGCTCGTGCCAGAGGTACCACTGCGTGAAAGCCAAAATATTCTAGAGTATTCTAGACTCGAATATGTGATTGTGACGCAATAGAATCCTAGAGTATTCAAGCCGCACACAACACGTGACGTACACCTGGAATATTCGTGTCGAATGTGGTGGAATACGCTCCGTTCATAATCGTTCGAGGATTTTCGTTAAAATATACCACACATCTGTCGTACTCCTAGAGTATGATGGCGAACCCTTTGTAAAAAGAACTTTATAAAAGAAGGTAACAGTTCGGGTGCATAGCATTCTCCTGGAAACAAATTTAGACTATGAATTCAAAGTATGTGCGATCTGCGCGTGTATACGTTTATCCTCGAATACGTGATCTTGACGCCAAAGCTATAGAATTCTAGAGTATTCATGGCGTGTACAACCGTGACGTGGACCTGGAAAATTCTTATCGAATATGGGCATACGGGAGGAGCACGACCGTATATTCGTTCGTTGACCAGAACAATTGTACTTTTTTGGTTCATGTTGTCGGCGCAGCGCATGTGTTTCGCTTGAGTCAAGAAATTTACACACTTTGTTGTAACTTCGAATTCCCGTCATTCGGTTTTGACCGACGCTTTCGGGATAATCACTACAAAGCGATTTCTCTTTGTGTGACCCGTCTCGTCTGAGGTGGTTAAGTGCTGCACAGCACGAAACCACAAATTGGACACTACGGGATACGTAAAGTTCCGCAAAGTTAAACTGACTAGAGACACGTAAAGCTGCGCAAAGTTTGGTTAGTAAGAGGAATCAAGCTCGTTTCGGAGAGGTTTTGGTGTATTCAGCGGAGAAAGTCCCGAGGCCTTCAGAAAAATATCTTTTCTCTGTGGGATGAGTTTATCTCCGGAGCCCGCAGGGAAACGGAACTCCTAAATAACGGCCCAATAGCTTCCTCAGTCGACTCCCTGCCATCATATCAACATTGCATTACGTTTGAACAAGAAATCGCAAAACGTATTGCGACGACGAAAACACTTTAATCAGATTTTTTCCTCGAGGTTACTTTTGAAACGAAATTGACGTTAAATGTGTTTCGAAGCGACTTGTAACGAAATGAGAGAAACGACATACATCAGCATTCTGAGTGTCCGACCTTCAACAAGCACGGATCAGCGGTTTTCCACATTAGATACCATGTTCTCTCGGTTCTCGCGCCATTTTTTGGCGTTCTTTTTGAAATGTGTGAAATGTTGAAGCTTGCATCGATCTCTTGGTCCTTTTTCACTGTTTAAAAACTCTACTTTGGCGGACAAAATTCAGTTTACCTTCACTTCTTCTCTGTGCACGATTTCAAGCAGTTTTTGGTGGCATACAGCCGGTGAAAACATCGATACATACGGAGGTACGAGTCAACAACAACAGGTAAAACGTAAGCCATTGTTGTCTTCCCGGGTTGTCTTGTACGTACGAGTGAGTTAAGCTTAAGTTTCCAGGGTAAACTTCAGTTGTAAAGTTTGCTTAAGATGTATGGAATTGCCTCTGGTTGTAAATGTTTCTTTATCAAGCAGAAGCTATACATTGGAAGTTAATGTAACCTTGATTTCAAAAGGGACAGCAATGGGAATGATATTGAATTAAACCATTAAATCAAACTACTGTGTAAAATTTACTGATTGATTTATTATGATATTTTCCTTAGTACTGCAAGGTTGATTTGAGGTTTCCCAGTATGGATGTACACATAAACTTAACTAACCTTTTATGCGTATTGTATTTTAATCATAGGATGAAGTAAAATTGGTAATGCCTTACATGTATGTATAATCCCTGACATCCTTACTTGAAGAAAAAAAAAAAAGGAGAACCTGTGAGGAAGAACTCTGGCTTACAAGATACATGTATGTATTTATGACTATTTAGGGGGCCATGGAGAATTTTTAAGATTTATTTTTGTAAGAGCTTTTGAAAAATTATATTGGCAAGCAAATTTTAGCATTTCACTAGTCAGTCTCTATATATTTTACATATAAACAAGGTGATTTGCAGATCTGTTTTCAGAGTGCTCAGTAGTAAACTACAGCGTGATTATAACAGATGATGAACTGAGCAACTGTAGATCTGACTTCAGTTGACATTTTATTACTATTTAGTTTGTAGTACACAATTTGTGTGCAGCACTCATGAGATAAAATTGCCAAATGTGAATTTACATCATTACACTGATTTGAAATACACATGCAACCATTGGAAATATGATAGCTACAATAAGTAAATGCTTTTACAAAAAAAAAAAGTTGGAAATTATAGATAAACGCTGTTACTATTGTGGAACAACAGAAGCTTTAAAAGTTAAGATTAAGCATTTTTTCAGGAAGAATTTGTTTGCGCGTCTACATGAAGTTATCAGTTCATTCCATTTATTCAGAGAGGCTAACTCAGGTTTACAAAGGTACTTCTCACAGAGGCATGGGTTACATCGATTTGAAGTGGGGTTATATGGGGCAGCTTGCTTTAAAATCTTTCAAGTGACTTTGAACTTTGATTTATTGTCAAAGTCACTTGGAGGCTGCCCAATATAACCCCACTTCAAATCGATGTAACCTACGCCTCTGGGAGAAGTACTTTATTATTTATAAACCTGAGTTAGCCTCTCTGAACAAACAGAATGAACCGATTAGATAACTTCATGTAGACATGCAAACAAATTTCTCCTAAAAAATGTTGACTGTTAAATTTTAAATTTTAAATTTTACATCTTCTCTTGTATTTCAATAATAACAGAGTTTATTCGTAATTTCCAACTTTCCTTTGTTTTGTAAAAGCATTCGCTTATTTTAGCTATCACATTTCCGATGGTTGCCTGTGTATTCAAATTAGTGTAATGATGTAAATTCCCATTTGGCAATTTTATCTGATGAGTACTGCAGACAAGTTGTGTTGTATGAAACTAAATAGTAATAAAATGTCAAGTCAAATCTACATTTGATCAGCTCGTCATCTGTTATTTTATATATACATTATATTAAGGTACATGTAAACCCTGTTTCATCGATGACTACTACAAATTTCAAGACAATTTGCTATAGTAATGTCAAACTACAGTGGAACTTTGATATAATGAAGTGCCAAGGAATTGGCAAAGCATGTTCACTATAACAGGGTTTCGTTGTATCAAGGTTCTTTTCCGTATAGTCTACTATTACTGGGGCCATAAAAATCATTCGTTATACTGAGGACCTCATCATATAGAGGTTCATTAAGTCGAGGTTCCACTGTACTAACCATATTCCTTCCAAAGGTAAATATTGAAAATTGAGTTTTATTACTCATTTAGGTTATTAGCCTAAGGAGGAATTTGTTTGCATGTCTACATGAAGTTATCTAATCAGTTCATTCTGTTTGTTCAGAGTGGCTATTGGCTATTAGCCACTCATTTCAGGTTAAGTGCTGAAAATTCAGAACAATGTTGAATTTAATAGTCAAATTTTGATTGGATTAATTAACGCATAAAAAGTTTGCACCATATCTAGGAAAAAATTAAAGGCTTCTAGAGCTTGCCTACCTTTTTCAGTGCAAAGTGAAACATAATCATTCAGTAACCTTGAACATTGTTGCTTGAATCGTTTTGAATGTTTTTAAGCCCACAAACTCTGGCCCTCACATCCTTTCATACTTTGTTTGCACTGTAAACTTGATTAATGTGCAACACAACTCTCTCTTCTCTCAAAGGCATCTTAAGTATGTTTTTGCATGCAGTAGAAACCCAGGTGCTTACAGTGTAGCTTTCCAAATGTGATAAAACCTTTTGGTCATCAATTCTGTCGACACTTAGTGTTGATCTCAGGTCTCAGTTTGAATTTTCAGCTCTTTGTCTTAGGTTACCCTATATATTTCAGAGTGTTTTGCACCCACACCATTTAGCATGTCTAATTAAAGCCAATAAAGCTGGTTATCAATCTACACATACATCTACATGTACACCAAGAATTTTGAAATAAAATGAATTGTCAAATTTTTCAGGGTTTCTCTATGCGAGCATCCAAATCACTTTTTGAAAGCTAAGTCAAAGTGAGTCTGCCTCAAATTTTGGACAGTAGCTAGTTTATCATCCATGTCTGTTAATTTTTATTTTGAAATATTTTTTCTCTGAGAGTGATTTTTGAATGATCACTCCACCATTCTTTAATCCTGGTTTGGAAATGTTCTGTAACTTTTTACTGCGATTGAATATGGTAACACGCAGGCAATTTTTTTAGTGTTTTGTGTCCAGAAACTGAGAAACAAATTAAATTAACAAGAAACAAAGTTCACTTTGACTTGTACATGTAGCTTTCAAAATGTGATAATAATAATAATAATAATGGTTTGGACGCCAGCACTAAAATGTCTAGAAAAATTTGGCGATTCATTTTATTTGAAAGTCCTTGGTATAGTTTGATAGCCAGCTCTATAAGTTTTAATTTGATATGGGGTTTACATACAGTGTCTACAGATTAAATCGGATGCACTACATCCCTTTTGTGTGAGACACTTCTAAAGGTATATGGTAATGTTAAGAGGGTTCCAATTGTTGAACCAAATAATAATGATGTTAAATATGCAAAGTAGCAATTCATTAATTCATCCTTAATTCTCTTTCGTAACATAGCAGCATCTAGTTCTAAAGTTTGCATACAAAATGTAAGTGTTTTTTAGACTGCTTCTCAGATGATTCCTTCTGCTTTTTCATAGTATAGCAGCATCTAGTTAGAAAGTTGTATGCAAAATGTTATAGAAGAGTGGTTTTCAGACTTTGCTTCTCAAATGCTTCATTTTCCCCTTTCATAACACAGCAGCATCTAGTTGTAAAGTTTGCAAAAAAAAATGTTCTAGTGTTTTTTAAAGACTTTGCTTCTCAGATGGTTATGCTTTTTCGTAACAAAGCAGCATCTAGATATAAAGTAAATGCATACAAAATGTTATGTTGTTTTTTTAGGTTTTGCTTCTCAGATGGTTCCTTATACTTTTTCATAACATAGGGTCTTGGCAATGTAAATTCTTCCATAGTTCGATGAAAATAAACATACACGAACAAGTAACAATATAAGTTTTATTATTTATAAATAAAGTATAAAATTTTAAATGAAATGAAGATGTCATAACGGCAGTTGTTCACTTTTGTTGGAATAACATACATATTAAATAAATAAATCAATCAATCAATCAATCAATAAATATTGTCCTGGTAATTTTCTTTCTTTTGGGTGGGTTTTGTTAGGAATCCAAAGGAATTAAAAAGTGTGTCAGTTACACATGGCAGTTTGAACACAGTTTGGGGGATATACAAGCTTTGGTAAGGGTCCTCAGTACTTCACGTTGGCGTCAGTATTCGATCACGTGTTCCAGTCGAACAGGAGACATGAATTGAAGTGTGTCGTTTAGGATACCTTAAAACTTCACGTATGCCTCAGTATTCAAACATGAACACGTTTCATGCTTCGCATGAGTCTCGTGTCCCAGTCGAACACCACAGAACACTTGAAGTGTGTCGTTCAGAATACCTTAAAATCTCACGTATGCCTCAGTATTCAAACATGAACACGTTTCATACTTCGCGTGAGTCTCGTGTCTCAGTCGAACACCACAGAACACTTGAAGTGTGTCGTTTCGAATACCTTAAAACGTCACATCTGCCTCAGTATTCAAACATGAATACGTTTCATACTTCGCGTGAGTCCCGTGTTCCAGTCGAACACCACAGAACACTTGAAGTGTGTCGTTTCGAATACCTTAAAACGTCACATCTGCCTCAGTATTCAAACATGAACACGTTTCATACTTCGCATGAGTCTCGTGTTCTAGTCGCACGCTTCGAAACACACGCGTGTTGTCTGACTGAACTACGCGGTAGCGTATATTACCTACATAAAACCCGTTCTTGGCGACGCAAGATATCTTTGGTTGTGAAAAATGTGACATGACTTTCGTATTCATAGCGTGCGATTCTCGAAAATTGGAGCATACTTGACGTATTCATTAGTATTCGAAGACGTTCACGTCAGAAGTGGCGTCGTACATCTCGTGTTCCGGTCGCAAACTCTCGAACGACTGAGAGTATTCGAAAATGTTCGAGTCATAAATGATCGCTATATCTTCGAAGAACATCTAATGCAACATTAATCTACCAAAACATGGCCCGTATGATTTATCGAACACTTCGAGTCATTCACGAGTATTAAATTTGAATACGGAAAAACAGGCCGGATTCCTATAGAATATTCCAGGTGTATTTCGAGTCAGCCGCAATCGAATACGTCAGAACATTGCGGCATACGCGGCGTGCGCCGATCCGTATTCGAGCGAATTCGGGCCCGAATATTTGGCTTTTCGCGCAGTGTACGGGGCCGTAACTCGCCTTCCACACCATTGGCGTTAAAGGTTACTACAATAGTGTACAAGCCCCCCTTTCAGAAATTCCTGGATCCGCCCCTGCTCTCACGGTTGTAACAGTCTAGACCGTATTTGAATAAATGTGATATCATCTTATATATCGTTGACAAAATACGAAATGGACCTCCAAGGGATAACGCACAAGTAGAAAATCTGTCAAGTTGCACACGGAAAGCAACTATGTATGCTTCCATTACAGTTATTATGAAATATCATGATTCACCTAGTAGTCGGCAAGCTTAAAATAATCAAATACTCCGATAAAGCTGAAACATCAGAGTAATAATTATCAGTATTTCCCTGAAATGAAAAAACAAAAAAATCAGTTACAAAAATCATTTCTTACTATATCAGTTATTCGAAACAATTTATATTTCGCCTCAACGTGATATCAGTTGGGTTGCTATGGGAAAGTATAGTAAAAACACAGATTTTCTGTCATCTTGCGTCGTGAATACCCGGCACCCCGTGTATGTTGTCATCTAACTGAAATGATCCTCGCTTATAAAGGATAAGCAAAGCGATTTTTTAGTAAAAATTTTCAAGCTTTTTGAATTCACGGTCAGCTAAGCCGACATACGAAATGAACTCGAATAATTTGACTGAACTGTCAAGCGCAGGCCTTTGCATTTATCATTTCCTGGTGAGGTGCTTCTGCTATAAAAAAGTCTAAGAAAGGTGAGTGAAGCAAATATTTATTTGTTGAAAGTTTAGTCGGGCAGTTTCCTTGTATATTTTATAGTTTATACCTCGCTGGATCTAGTAATGTATCGCAAAATTGTTGTATATTGATATTTTTTTTCGTTCGAAGGGTGGCCTGCTGTTTTTGCTAAAATTACAACTTGACTTTCTGCTAAGTTCAGTTCAAAATGATCTTTCTTTGATCGATTTGGGCTAAAATTCGCATCCACATACATCGTTTTAGTTAGTAATATTAACAAGTAAATTTGATTCCGATAAACCAAAGTTTTCTTCGCCAACAAAAGCGCGATACACAAAAATTTCAATTTGATGTTGTTCACAGGAGAAAGAAGCAATGAATAATTACTTTTAAAAACAATGGCAGAAATGATGTTTGGGTTTTTGATTTCACAATTACTTCCAGTCCAACGTGCCATATATTTTGTTTGCAGTAACCTAAAAGGCAATATAGTTTACATCAGTTTTTATATTCCGTGACATAGGATTTGTTACCGCGCTGTTAGTTGTGAAAAAATCACCTGCCACCTTAGAGTACTGTTTCGTTCAACTTATTTACCAACATTGGTTTTTAAGTTGTCTCCGTGGACAAGAGACGCAGATTTTCTCAAACCTGCAGGAAAAAACAAAGCTGCAGTTTCTCTGAAACACTTGCCAAAAACTATTTGAGTTCTGAAGACATAAAGGCTGCAAATTTAGACTTCCTCTGAAAATCTATAGCAAAAAAAAAACAGACACAATTAGATTAATATCTGTATTACAATTGTTACGTTGTGAAATTTTCTACAACAGACATAACGGAGTACTTCTATTTTTAAAACGGCTTTGATGATTTTAAAAAAATATATTTACCCTAATTAATTGTAAAACTGCATTATTTTTGTTATACGCTTTCTAAAGCCATTAAGATATTTTCATCCTGATATTTGCTCACAAACATTATTTGCTCTACACCGGGTATAAAACTCCTTTGTCCCGAGGACTTATATTTATATCCTATAGTATAAAGTAAAGTGAAATACTCCAACGCTATTTAGCATAAGAATAGCTATTGGCCGGAGTTTTTAAGAGAGCTGTGTCCGTTTCTGTTGAGCAGCTAATTATTACGAACGCAATTGCGTGCCTTCAAATTTTGATGCAAAGCAACTTGCACGAAAACTGGTGTTCGAGCACAAAACTAAGAAAGCGACATCGATGTGTCGAACGTTTCTATTGAAGGAAGTTACTAGAACCAAGTTATAGAAATCGCCCTCAGCTACAGAATAATGAATACGTCTTGGAAATTTATTGCGAGAACCCTTGCACGAAGCATTGCCACAATCAGAACAAAGTAGTTTTGACATGACATTTCATAAGTTCATTTATGTTCCGGTTTTGTTAAATATCTTGATGAAAGTCAGCGTTTTTTAAATTCTAAAACATACATCGTTCTGATTTCGTTTCACAAAGGAATAGTTCTATTCCAACTTTTAATGACAAAGTAACAGTTTTCACCGCTTAATTAAGTTTCACAAACAAATAACAAAGCATTTCAAATCAATTTCATAAACAAATTCTTCCCCAAAAAAACCTCAAATTAGAAGTTCTCTGAGGAAGTGAATCCACAGCATCATTGGGCAATTCAAGCTTCTTTTAACAAAGAATTCTAGCTTAATGAGGCAATACAGAAAGGATATTTCATCATGTAAGGGTTGGGAGGCAACAGTTTTATTACTGTCTGGTATTGGCGTGAGATACTTGAGAGCAGTACTGTTTGTTATTACTCTGCAAGCTGGTTTTAACTTTTCGTTTTGTGGATGAAACACCAATATGTGACTGTTTAATTAAATGAAAGTTATTGAGTAGTACTTTCATATGTTTATCTCTATCACGTTGTATAAGGTGCTTCTAACTTTAAGTCTGGGAATGAAACCTAATTACAAAACCATTCAAATGAAAGCTACTCAGCAATACGTTCATTTTGCACCACTTATCACTCTATCTAAGGTTATTATAACCATCGACTGTGGGTGATACTCTTTCGTGAGACCGTTGCAATAATTTGGCACTATTAACTATGCTGACGTTTTTCTGTGAATGAAACAATTGTAAAATTTTGAAACCACTCATATAAAAGCTATTCAATATTAACTTGATGTAATACTGTTTGTTTTTCAATTAACACTTTGCCTACGTTGTCTGTTCCAAATTGATCCAGTATGGTTAAAAGTTGGTAAATTTTAATGACAAAACATTGTTTGTAAACATATATTTTTACGATGGAAAAAGGTCAGAAAAATGACACTTTTGACTCTTGGCTTCACTTTCTATAAAGAAAAAGTGAAATCGATTTGGCCATAAGCCAGTGTTGTTTGCTTTATTTTGCTCTTGGAGAGTAAGAATCCTTCGAACGTGATGGCACGAGGACTGCATATAACAACGTATTTATATTGTTAGCAGGTATGTGTGAATGGCTGTGCGCGTTTTCTATACGCGTTCGAATGCTTCGTCACTGTACTATAAAAAAAACTCCTGAAATTACCAAATTTTATATTTTCTTTTAAAAAAACAGTCACTTTTTATTATATTTTTCATGTTTGAATGCTCAGTAGTAAAAATCTAAACCAATATTAAAAAGCATCGTTACTTAAAGTGCTTAATCCATAATAATCAGCAAAGGCTTAAAAATAGCAAGAAAAAAACTGTTTGCATGTTGTCATTTTCTTTAGTCTAGAACAGGAAACCGCAACCCAGGTATTTGAAAAAGATTGAAAAGATAAAACTATTCATCCATTATATTAAAATGACAGCACAGTCGTGTATGGTGAAAGTGAAATAAGATGTTTCATGAGATACTTTATTTGTCTTTCAATCGTTTCAAGCAACACTCAATTGCTATTTTAATATTGTTTATATTTCGATGTACTGCAATAACAATCGTTCACTGACACACGAAAAGAAAAACAGCGTCACTCAGTAGGATTTGGGACCTACCACGTTTAAGTCGTGTATGTACATTTGTTTGCGCACATTTAAGCTTTGCTTTGAAACCACTGGGCGCCAACAGTCTGTCATTGAATAAAAGAGATGTCCATACATCAATTGGATAAAATCGATTGTAATTTTACGTTCTTTATATTACCGGACGAGACTTTGATGGCTACAATCACACTTGCTTGCAGAATATAATCAGAAAAGAAAGTTTGTTTTCTGGGATTGATATAGAAAAAAAAAACAGATCAGGAGAAGATCTAGAATTTGACAATATTTTTTGTTAATAATTAATCCAAATCCAAATAAAATAATGATAAGCGTTGACAAAATGTGAAAGGAGCTGTAAACAATGTGTGATAAATTGATTAGTTGAATGAACTGGTAACAAAGAGTAACTATCTCGTAAATGTGACTTATATAATCAAGTGTTGCAAGAGATTGTATTTGCGGAGGACCAAGCTCTACGCACGCAACCCGATAGAAATCAAATGAAAATAATCTCTTTTTATTAAAAACGTCTGAGATGAATTTCTTCCCTGATAGCTGATGGAACTTGGTGATTCGTATTTAAGCATAGAAGCTGTATATGTTCAGTCATTAAATAGCCGCATAAGTATTGCATAATAAGTGAAAAGTATGAAAGCTTCCCGCAAGATCAAATGCGGTAGCGTTTATTTTCCCGCCATTTCTAACAGGAAGGAAGGAGCCTGTGGCCCAAGCAAAACAGGAAATATCAAAAGAAGAGTATCATTAATTTCTTATATTAGAATATCTAAAAATATTTGAACGACGCCGACAAATAGCCCCAAGCGCTCTTTAGAAAATTTCGCTGCGAAAAATATTGATTTAAATATTCAATACAAACCGCACGTCTTGTTTCAGGCTAAAACGTTAAGACCATAGATCGATAATATTATACTATTATTTTAAAGAACTTGTTGAGAAACAATTTGATAATTAATTCTTCCTTTCCTCCTTAATTGAACGAAAGATCTAGCTGCCTTTCAAAATCCTGTCGGTTTTTTATTTTTATAAATATGTTCGTTTATTTCTTATTTTAGCTTTTTTCACGGTGATTTCTTCAAACAGTGCTAATTTTATAGACTTCAGGATGAAAAGATTTTCAAGTTGCCGTTGACCCGACTGTGATTGTGTTACATCGGTAAAGTTAGAGATGTACGTATGTTGCGGGGAAAATGCGGTTAAATAAACCATATTGTCTCTCGCTGAGCTATTCGAGACATACAAGCTACTTTCTTAAGGGAAATATCGCTGTAAATTAATTCCATGACCACTTGGGCAACTACGTTTTTCTTATTTTGACTAATTTTAAAACGGAGCTGAACGCTAATCACCTGAAGCTGCTTTGGTACGCATTTTCAAAAGTTCGGCTTATAGTATTACCGATCGGCGTGATAATTATCCACGTATTATCAATTATTAATAAGAGGTTTTTCTTTTACATTGGATACAGGTTACTCGAGCCATGAGAATATTACCGAATGCAACCTCGACCTTGGCGCGGAACAGCATCATGCCTGGTTGCCTGAGAAAAACTTCAGAGACCTATCCATAGCATTATGACTATGAAGCGTATGGCTAACCAGAAGTGAAAGACATTTTGGGTCTTTAGCGGAACGAAGGAGATGGTTTTTGGAAAGAATTACATCCTTGCATTCCTTTTTGTGCTGCATCAGGTACACTGTTGTAACTGAAAAAAGCGAATGTTTGAGATTATAAACGAGAAACGTTTTCCTTTGTTTATCGATTCTTCTCAACCGTTCTGTTTGCTTTGTTCTTCTTCCTAGTGTCTTCGTGTTGCAGACGGGCTAAACATTGCTGGTAAGACTTTTCCGAGCAAAATTTGTGTTTAGCTTTGAATGTAATACAATTAACATTGTATTTAACAATTTATTTAGTAAAGCATGAATATTCTTCTGCTTTGCGTATCGAACTGTTTGAAGATGATTTCGGATATTTAAAAATCTGAAATTGCGCTTAAAAATTAGTGAAATCTATGATGTATAAATAACAAGTTGTCATGGTCGGGATTCTGTTACATTTACGAAAAATTCCCAATATTGTTGAGTTAAATCTAAGTTACATGCAAAGACACAACGTAACACTTTCTTTTTACCGCATGGAAAGTTACTTTCAACATTAACTCCAATGACCTAAAACTCTATATTTTGTCTGTTGAACCGTAAGTTATAGCACCATCTGAAATCTAGTTTGAACTGAGGAACGTTTATTTGCATTTCAAATTAACACCATCAATACCTCACCGGTGAAATATCACACGCAAAGTCGTTTGTTAGCTGCATATCAGACTGGCTTTACCAGAAATCTGATGGAAATTATTTATCTCATTTCACAAAGGACACAGTGCCGTAAATCCCGTACTTATTACACGCATTCTTTTGTTTTCGCGCCGCGATAGTCAATCGATCTGCTTCGACTGATGCAAACTTCACGACAGGCGACGAATAAAACCTGACAAAACCACACATCAGGGGTATTCAACCTTTTTCTAAAACAAACCATCATTCTTTTAAAGAGGACTTCGCGAGAAAGATATCACGATCTCTCTATTGTTTTCATCTGAAGTTCTTTACAAAAGCTTTCGCTTGTGTTTTTGGAATAAGTAAGAATTCAGTTGAACTCTGCGAGAAACACGCAAATAACCTGCCGTTTTGGAAAACCGCCAAAAACCAAATAATGCCAATAAAACCATTAAGTTTTCGTCACATATAATCCCTTTTGCCATCCAAACGTGTGCTACGAGTGAGTCAAGAAAACAATCAATGTTGTAAACAACACTTGCAACACCGGCTTGCTGTTACAAGTCACAGATTTGAATGAAAAGTGATCAGCGGAATCTATATAATGTCTTCCGTCACTGATTCTGGGAGTCTCTTTGCGCCGATGTTTGTTGTGAAATACCGCATACCGTTAATTGCCACATACCACCGTTTTGCTTTGTCTTCAAACTGATATCATGTTTGTGACATATGTATTTCTGTTGCTGTAATATCTGCCAAACGTAACTTTTTCAGCAAATTTTGGCAAAATTTTTAAGTCTTATTGCTAAATAATACTATACACAGATTTCTGGTGTCGAGCAAAATGAAGGAAGCCTTTCAATCACACTTTGAGAGTTAAAATGCAAGACAAAATAATAGCGAAATGAATTCTTGTTGAACATGTCTTTAATCTTATTTTTAGCTGAGAGTACAGAACTCAGTTCTAGACAAAGTGCTCGAACTCTTCTATGGTTGTTTCCAGGAGCCATAATCGGGGACGGAGACCGTAAGTCTTGGGATCCGCGCGCACCTATGATATGGGATAATTTTTCTATTTTTAGAACAAATTGCGCCATCCTGACGTCATATATCCGCGCGGATCCACGCACATGTCGGGGGCTCTCGCGTGGATATTGTCACGTTGCGTGATCAAATGGTGAGAGTTGAGAGACCTTGAGAGATTATCTTGCGTATTTTTCACAGCGATGGCAGGGAAGAAGGCAGGGAATACCAACCAGGGCGCTTGTATGTAGTTTTATGCTCTGAGCTAGCTTTATGCTCTGCGTTTGTTCTGACTTAAGAATATAGCAAGAAAACTCTCTACTCTGGTATCGAGTTAATTTGTGAGTTTCTCAGACAATGGTTAATCATAACCAAAACCTGTTTTGATGGTTTCTTGTTGTTTCTGCTTGTTTAGTGAGTTTGCAAAAGTTTTTGAAAGGAAAGTCTGACGCGTACAATTAGCTCATTTGCATAGTGCAGCTCGTGCACTTTCAAGTCCGAGTCGGTGTTTTCAATTGTCAACAAATCTTGACAAAGATTTCTTTCGTTACCTTTAGTGCTGAGATGCTGCAAAAAATTTCACGAACGCAAAAAAGCCGCTACTAACATCATGTGTGTTTCTTCAACATAAACAGAGTGAAGTTTTACACTGTGAAAATGAAAATAGACAAGGAGTTTTGATAACTCGATCAACAAAATCGAAATCGTTATTCGAAGTTGATTAAAGAAAGCGTCATCGTAACTTTGCTGATTATTTCTGCTTTACTCCCATATTTTCGGCTTAGCTTTTAGTATGTTCTCAAACATTTATCAATCTTAAACATATTCAAAAACTATAGAGTTATTGTTTGAGTTCGATGTACGCTTTCACGCGAAAGTGCGGCGGAAGTACAATTTGTCATGTTTACTGACTGTACAAAACAAGCATCGGCGGGCGCTCTAATTCATCGACAAAAGAGAATTTACTGAATTTTTACACGAATAAAACTGAGAAGTATCTACGGACGTAAAGTCATTGGGCCTTGATAAAACATCAAGCGTTACTTACAATTCAGGCGAAACTCAAACTAGCAATTATTTTGTTTTAACTTTTCGGTCGCGATAGACTGGCAAATTTCTCGCAAGCGTGTGGCAAGAGGAGCTAGGAAACTATGAAGTCCTGAAGCTCTGCTATATCTAAATATATCCAGCTAGTTTTTTGCTGTGTAATGGAAAAGCTGTTAATCTTCAACATACGTGAAATTTAAAGTGGAGTAATGTACAGCTCATGTAAAAGAAGCATCCGTCGGAACACAACTTGGTCAGCGATATATATCTAAGCTTAAAGCGGAACATACCTAAATTCGACACTGTCTTACTTCACTCAAACTGGAGCAGCTTACGACGAAAATACTTTAGCAAAATTCCAACAGACGTAAACGCGTTGAGTTGTAGGCCAAAAACATGAAAAATTTCGGGAATTTCGGACGCCATTCCCCCCGCGCGATATCCGCAAAAATCCTCGCAGCATGTACGCGCGTGTGCCGCAGGCGATGGCGCAATTTGTTCTAAAATTAGAATTATTGTCCCATATCATGGGGACAACCTCAATACTAGGAATGGCGCGCTTACGGTCTCCGTCCCCGATTATGGCTCCTGTTGTTTCATAATATCTGGAGTCTCGATGCATAATTTAAATGCCAACATAGGCACGTAATGCGTGCCTAAAATCTCTAGACTTTAAAGACCAATGTTCAGGATAAAATATACCGACCAATTTAGCGATCGCAAGTGTTTTTTATAGTTTGCTAGACTAACAAGGATGCATTTGTGAAATCAACATCACAAGCTTGAACGTCCGTGCTTTTTGAATCAGCTTATATATTCCTAGGATGTTCTCTTTTAGAGATACACTTCTTCAATATGGTGTAAGTTTGCGTAACCTTAATACGATTATTTGTTTCGTTAGGTAAATATGTCTCAATTAATTACACCGGTTGAGTATTTTGATCAACGTTTCCTTAGCATTTCTCCTTTACAAATAGTCTTCTTTAATATGGTGTAAGTTAATTTGTTGACTAAAAAACTGAAATCTTAATACCACTATTTGTTTCATCAGGTTGAATTGTTTCAATCAATGGAACCAGTTGAATACTTTCATACAATAAAATAAAATAAAATAAAATAAAATAAAATAAAATAAAATAAAATAAAATAAAATAAAATAAAAACACGGTATATTACTATTATCAACTTATGGATAGAATGTGGTGAATTTCATGATTACAAAAACCATACAGTTTTTTCACTTTTAGGTCAAGTCCTATAAATCCTGGTCATATCATTTAGGAAGTATGGTACAACCTTGAGGGAAATATCCGATGAGAGCGTTTGCATCCAAAAAAATATGATCTGACGATGTATTAGCCAGTTGTGTTGCAAATTCCTGTACAATGATAAATATCTAACCATAGTTAATAGAATGGTTAAGAAGTCCGGTAAACATCAAAGAAGCAAACAAACAGGCTAACATTTATGTTGAAAGGTCCTTGACCCTGCACATCTTTTGTTTTATGCTCATAATCGCAATGCTTCTATTATAATATTGGTTAGTTGTATGAGCACACATAACCACCCATTGTATTTTGCCAGGTCTTGTGCAGGGTCAACCACCAAAATAGCCAACAAAATACATACATACATACATACTTTATTTGCAACTCCCCAAAGGGGCTTTTCAGTTACAAAAGGAATAAAAAAGATAAAAATACGTCAATTAAAATGAATAAACAAACTGGGTAAGGAGTCTAAAATTAATTACAGTATTAAAGATTTAAAAATTTACAAAGTTTTAAAAAACATACAACAAAGAACTTTGCCAGGTTTCCTAACCATTCCCTCTATTAACTATCATCCAACATATGGTTATTTTGGTGCACTTCCACAGGGGACGACCCATGGTACAAAAAGGCGAGCTTTCACTGGCCATTCAACACCTTGACAGACCCCGGCATTGTAGACCAACGGGGCACCAACAGTGTCAGGGCCTATAACAAGAACGGCCTTCAACTGGATGGTTTGTTAGGGAGCTGGGCTGATCTGGGGGACTTCTCATACCACTGTATCAACAACCCAGACGCATGCGCACTAGGCTTTACAATGACTTTCTGGTTGCGAGTTAACGACCGTCAAGATAAGCGATTTGTCATGCAAATTGCTTCTGCCACGCTAGCTGTCGGGACAACGGTGGAAATAGACAATGACATGCTGGGTGTGTTCGTAAACAGTCCTGCAGTACAGCGGAATATCGAAATAAAGTGGCCTTACTCAAGATGGAATTTCGTAGCTGTAACGTGGAACAAAACAGAGGGCAAGGTCGGTGTTTTGTTAAACTGCAGCTCCGTGCCGTACCAGAAAGATACTGTCGACCGCAGGTATGATCTCGCACCCGTTCCGCCGTATCACACGCTTATGCTGGGGGCCAATAACGCTCGACTGAGGAGCATTAAGATGACTATTGACGAACTTGCGGTCTGGGACGGCGTCTTGTCGACAAAGGACATATGTTATATCATGGAGTCTAAGGCAGGTAAAATGCAACAAGTTTGCTTTGAAAATAATTTTAAAATAAGGGAAACTTAACACATCGAAGTACATCTGTTAGGTAATAGATCACAGATGACGTCAAAATGTGGTAAGAAGAATAAAAAATGGCACAGAAGCCGTTAGGCAAGAATGTCACTGGTGTTCTTTGCACATTTTGATGTCATCTGTGGTCTGAACAGACGTACGGCAACATGAAATCTATGTGTTTAATAAAGCAAAAAAATAAAAAATGTTAATGACGTCCTGTATGCCCACCAATTGATCATAAGTAGGAACAAATCAACCTTGAAGCTGACAAAACAATATTGTATTAAAGTACATTTTTATTATCTGTTTGTTTATTAAAATATTGTAGTTCTAGTGTGTGTCCTCTCCGCGTAGTTTGGTTTTCAGCATATATACAAACGCTCTTTGAGCCAGTTTTATCGATCCATCCTGAGTCATGATATACACAATAGCTTTGGCTACTAAGGACCAATCCACCGTGGGAATAAAGATGGCGGATGTACATTTTACCACAAGGCCTTGCGAACCTAACACAGCCTAAAAGGCACAAAGAAAACCAAATTTTTACAAAATATGTCCCTGTAGTAAGGAAATTAAGTAGCCTAGGTTTGAAGATTGTATAACGTTTCTGTACGTTTTTATGAACGTTGTTAAGATTTTCGTACGCTAAGAACTATGGGTAAATGTATCAGTCGCCATCCTGTTTCCTACGAAGGATTTATACAGGAAATTAACAAAGGCATGTGAAAACATAATATTATCATCCCAAGTATGCCAGTGCGAGTGAATGCTTGATTGAAAAAGTGTCAACCGAATGATGGAGAGGCTGTTTATTGTCTAGTGGACAGACTGACCGAGCGACTGACTGATCATGCCTGACTAAGTAAAAGACAGATCAAAGGGCCGACCTACCGACCCAGCCACCGACTGACTGATTGATTACATCATTGAGAGATTCAATGGATTATGGTGAGCAGCCATAAAGCAGTCTTCAATATTGTTTTAACTACATATGTTCATTTCTTAGTTGATGGAAACTACACCAACTGGTCTGACTTCAGCCCGTGTTCGGTCTCATGTGGTCAGGGTACAAAAACGAGGACCAGATCTTGCACTAATCCTCGGCCACAACACGGAGGGGAACCCTGTCAGGGTGATTCCAAAGATGCACAGAATTGCTTTCTAAGGTACTGCCCTGTACATGGCAACTATACTGAATGGTCCGTGTTTAGCCCTTGCACGTTAACATGCGGAGGAGGCAAGCAATATCGAACTAGAGCTTGCACTCGTCCTAGTCCCCAATACGGCGGACGTAACTGCTCGGGACTGGGTCCGGAGCGAGAGGACGTCGACTGTAATCAAAATCCTTGTCCAATTAATGGCGGTTACAGCGAGTGGTCGGATTATAGCGCATGCTCCGTGAGTTGCAACAGCGGAAAAGAAACCCGGACAAGAATGTGCAATCGACCATTATCACAACACGGAGGCAGGGACTGCTCTGAGTATGGACCAACCAAAGAAACGCGGTCCTGCTTTATTAAGGTGTGTCCCGTTGATGGTAACTATAGCAACTGGAGTGATTTTAGCCCTTGCACTAAATCCTGCGGAAGTGGGCTGAAAACCAGGACTAGAGAATGCAACAATCCGGCCCCAGTGGGAGAGGGCAGGAATTGTTCTCGTTTAGGCCCACCAAAAGAGCACTGGCCTTGCAACACACAGCCTTGTCCAGTCAGTGGGGGATATACGCCATGGTCTGAATTCAGCCCATGCACAAAATCCTGTGCGGGTGGGACTCAGTTTAGGACACGCAACTGTACCAATCCCAAACCGGAAGCAGGAGGTCAAGATTGCACTCGTCTAGGGCCCCCTGAGGAGACAGCGCCATGTAACACACAGCCCTGTCCCGTGGACGGTGGGTATGGAGAGTGGTCTAGATTCTCGTCATGTTCTCGGACGTGCGGTGGCGGAGAAAGCGTTAGATCAAGAAAGTGCAATAATCCAGCTCCACGGCATAAGGGAAGAGACTGTTTGCGATTAGGACCTGCGCGAGAAGCTCGTGATTGCAACCCAGAGCAGTGTCCAGGTGGGAATTTTTGTTTCCCAAAACATTGTTTGTTATAAGAATGTATATTTTGAGAGCATGGATGGCGCATTTGTGGGAGCGCTTACCTCTCATCAATGCGGCCCGTAGTTGAAATCCTGTACCGTCATCACAAGTGATTGAGTTTGCTATTGGTTCACACCTTGCTCCGAGCATTTTTCTCCGGCTCCTTCGGTTTTCCTCTATCCTCAAAAACACTACAAGTTCCGATTGGATCAGTAAGAAAGCGCCTTTCCGAAGGATGTACCATTGCCTAGACGAATCTCAGTTATTTAGATTTAATCATTTTTGTAAGTTTCTTTTAAGCTTTCTTTTCTCAATTTTTAGACATTTCGAGCCGAAGATGTTATTCAAATGTTATTTTCCCTTTTGAAAAAATAAAAGAAAGAAATTGACATGGCCCGCCCTCTGAAGCGCATTCAAGTTGTATGTTTTCATATACACTTCCGTGTCATTTGATGACTACATGCAGTATTATTACTGTTCTATATTTTTTCCCGCAGATATCAGTTTCATAACAGCCGTTACGTTCACAGAAGAGAAGTTTTACACTGACATTTTGAACATGAATTCTAAGACGTTCAAACAACTGGAAAAGAAAATCAAATACAATGTAAGTCTGATCGATAGTAAATTCAATTTCTCCCAACAATATCTATACATTGTGTAGCAGACAGTTGATGAGAATATAGAAAAGTGATTTATATCAAATGATATGGTAGAATGTATATTAGCCCGGGAAATATGAAAAGACGACTCTTTTTTCTGTTAAGCCATCCGAGTTCAACAACTAGGAGCAGAAAAAAATTGTCCTAAACCCTTTCGAAGTTTGCATGTAGCCGCGCATTTTTAGGAATAACCCTTCAAAGTAAGCTGTGGTAATCTGTAAGCAATTTTTTGAAATAGAGTTTGAAATATTGCCGGAATAATTGTCAACCCTTCGCGTTTCAGGTGGGTAAGATTTATGACGAAAATTCTGCTCTACAGTCGATTGAGGTTAAATGGTGTGGAACAACAGATGGGTAGGAAAAGAATGCTGCATAAGTACATTATAATTATACTACTAGTGTGATTTATAGCAAAGTTATAGCATTAGATAATTAAGTATAAAGAACAATTAGACTCGTCAGCCAATTTCAAAGCGTAATAAAACCAAAACCAGAACCAAAGTAATTGCCCAATTATACTTTCTACACTCAATTGAAAACTGCTGTGAGCAACTATGGACCTTCTCTTTTCGGAAATCAGTGATTTCTTAAGTAACAATTTTTGGTATCAACTACTTTCTCCTTTATTGTAATAGTTTTTTTTTTATTGTAATAAAGTGTGAGTCATCTGTGCATCTATAATTTATCAATTGTTACTTCTCAATATTTAAGATAATAATTTAGTAATTTGTTTCAAAAGTCTGACTGTCCAATATATTATTTCACAAACTGGGCACTCTATGGTCCCTCGCACAATAATTGAAATTAGTACATACTCGATCTTAAATCTGAGAAATTACTAGTACTGGATTAAAAAAATTCCCTTGGATGGCAAATTAGATTAAGCTCTTGACCTTGCTCGATTTGGTCGTCCTCTAAATTGTTATTACCTAAATCTTTCCCTTACTGAACAATGCGTTCCCCTGATGGATTTATTTATAATCTGATTGATCAAGGAAACTTATAAATGCTCTTGTGAAGGTGAATTAATCAACATGACACGAGCGTGGGACAAAGAAAAATTCTGAGTCCCCGACAGGAATCGAACCCATGACCTCCCGAACACCGGGCGGGCGCTCTATCCACTGAGCTACGAGAACTCATGGAGAGCAAGGTCATTTAACTAAGTTCATATATGATAGGTGTCCTGCATACTGCTAGGATCAACGCTATCGAATTCATCGTGAGTAGTGATAAGTTAATGAAGATGGTGAATTTTAAGCTCGGTAATGAAATGTGAAGGCGAATTAATCAACATGACACGAACGTGGGACAAAGAAAAATTCTGAGTCTGCTCTTGTTTGCTGTTTATTCATAGCAGAGGCCCGGGTGTATCGTGCGTCCTACAGTTCGGCTTTAGGGCGGATCGTTATGACGGAGTTATCGCTCTACAAGACGCTCTGACGATGAGAAATATGTTATACTCCATGGCGGTCAAAACTCATTACATCAGCAGTACTGACGGTAAGGGAAAAAACACAAACTCTGTTCTACTCCTCCTACGATTTCCCAGTTCTTGTTTTGCTTGACTAGAATCGACTTTCCGTTTATCAAAGGCTCTAAGAGAAATTAGCCAGTGTCCATGAACGAAGAAAAGATGCGTTTTGAACTAGAAGAGTTGTTCTGCGGAGCGATATTTTGCGTTTGAGGTAAATATCCTGCACAGGGGGCAAGTATCGCCTGGGATAAATCTATTAATTACAGAAGAAATGGTTTTTAAGTGGGAGAAGATAATTATCACAATTTTATTTCAGAATATCAGCAGTTTTTCGCGAATATGAGAAAGCTTAGTTGCAAAGCTGCAGGTTTTCAAAAATAGAGAGATCTCTATGCCAACAGTTTCACTTTTTAACAATTTAATATCTGGAACTGATTAGACCAGATAAGACTCGTAGCTATTAAACGTAATATACATTATCACCTCTAGTTCCCAGTCACCCACCTGAAAACGTCACAGTTCGCAATACCAGCTCTCGAAGTATCAGCGTCACGTGGGACAGAATCCGGCCACACAGCTTATCGGGTGGAGCAATCCTTGGATACCGTCTAGCCTACTCTGACGAGGATGGCTCATCATGGAGTCTGGTGGTAGAAGGGAAGAAAAATACGCACGTAGAGTTAAAGCGTCTTCAGATTTACACCTTGTACTGTGTGAGAATTATGGGATACAACAGACGAGGAGATGGAAAAGCTTCATTCCCTGTTTGTACTTACACTGACAAAGATGGTAAGTCCCGCGATGTCGAGACATCTCGTAGGATTCAATCGAAAAATAAATTCATAGAGTTCAACAGACGGGTGACATGATAAGAAGTATTTTTACCTATCATACACCCTCCTTTAGAGTAAAGAAATGTGTGAAAAGAACAGTATTGGTTCCCAGGTGGACTTTGTTAAAATTCAACTTTTCGTGATAAATATTGGAACGAATGTGAAAATATTGAAGGGGCGCAGCCAGGATAAAACATGGTGAAAATCACAAAACGATTTTTTACCCGTCGAAGACGGTAGTTCAGGCACTCGAAAGCTTGTATTTTTTTTAATCGTTTCAGCCAGATATCGTTTTAAAATTTTTACCATTAGAACGAATGTTTTATTTTATTAGCTGAAATTTGATTATTTTTCTTCAATAGAACGCATTTCTTAATTCAAACTCTCACTTAGTTCCAGATGGTGCGCCTCCAAACGTGACTGCGCGGAATCTGAGTTCCACAGAGCTCCTTGTGGAATGGTACTCGTTGCCAGCAAAATACATCCATGGCGTTTTGGTCGGCTATCAGATGAATTTCACAAGGGATAAGACAAACGTCACTAAAGTACTAAACATTCGACCGAATGTCACAAACTATCACGTGACTGGACTAGAGAGGTACGCTCCTTACGTCATTTCTTTAGCAGCTGTCAATGAAGTGGGTGTCGGTGTCTTTAGTCATGACGTCATTGCATGGACTGACGAGGCTGGTAAGTTTTGTTTAGCCTTTGTTGTAAAGTTTTACCAACCACGTACCAATCAGATGCACTTTAACTGGTACATATTGAGTATTCTAGTAAACTGCTATTCTACTGGGCTTTTCTTAAAGAAAAATAACGTGATCGGAAGACCTTTTAGTTTCGATCAAATGGAACCCAAAAATTCTTTCGGCTAAGAATCTTTATCTTTAATATTGTCATACATTAAAAAAATCGTAAAGCAAAATTTGTTAACCCTGTTGGGGTTACAAAGCATGCGCGAAAGATTCCTTTCATCACTTCTATTATAACTTTAGTTTTTTTATGTTCAGTGCCTTTTTGTGTCACAGCCCAACATAAGAAATGGGCTGTTCATCACTTTGAACTTCGAATCGAGAAGTGCAGACTCGGCTAGCGATAAATAAAAAACGGATAACTAACTCGAAAACAAAACTTAACTGAGCTGAAAAATTAACTGCAACATATACATTAATACCGACGTCTGGGTAGGGTTAATCTGACAGTTGAGAATTGGTCAAGCTGACGCGTTTTTTAACTGATATCTGAGATCTGAGACGTAATATTTGATTACGAATACAGTAGTTGAGAAATGGACTGTAAATTTTAACTGATGGCTGAGCAATAGCCGAACAGTTATTTGATAACTGATATTCTAGTGGTCCATTCACATCCTCTGTTAAAACAAAATTCAGTTGACAAAATGCTGAGGGAACTCTGCGATGGATTGACATCACATCCAGTATCGATATTCCAGTAGCTAACTAGTATTGTTAGTGAGAGCGAGATTACCTCCGGAGGTAACAGGGGGCAGGGATAACTCTGGCCTGAGTGTAGAAATTCCAGCTCATCTACCGAATTATCAATTCCACAGCTCCTAGTAAACCTCCAAACATCTCACAGATATATTACACCAGTTCCACAAGTATTCGAGTGCACTGGGAACCAATCCCTCAGCAGTACGTTCACGGACGGTTGCTAGGATACCAGGTAGAGTACCGTCGGGTGGAGCCAAGCTTTCTAAACACTTGGAAAACTATCACTGTTGGCGCCAACGATCATGCAGCCACCATCACTGGCCTTAAAAAGAATGGAGCGTATTTCTTTCAAGTTGGAGCGTTCACAAGAAAGGGCAGGGGAACCTTAAGCAAAGCTTACATGATCAGGACAGATGAAGATGGTTCGTATCTAAATTGTTTGCCTATTAGTGTTGGTTTTTGGCTGTTGTTGCTGAAGTGCCTTTCTTTTTCTTTTCTTTTTCTCTTCTTCAATCACCAAGTCTTCTTGTTACGCATCGTTTGCTTGTCAATTTTTTAAGGCTGAATTTTGACCTGGAAATTTGAATTGGCAAATCAAGATTGCAACCAGAATTGGAAGTTTTCTTGGATTTTAGGAAGGTAGAAAAAAGATTGCTAAACAGAGACAAAAATTCAAACATAATTATTGAATTGTAATGGTATTACCATTTAATATCTGAACTACACTGAGGCATTCCCTAGCTAATATATTTTTGATTCTGACATTTTTGGAGTTTTGTTTCTCTCTTTTTTTTTTCCGATTTGCAATATTATTACAAGTAAATCGTAAGAAATCTCAAAGCATTAGCTTGCTAACGTAGAAAAAATATCAAGGCCCCTAAATGGATCTGTAGTATATTTCTGAGCTCGTGTGAAACTTAAAAATTCCGTTTTTAAATGTCTTTTGTCTCTACAGTCCCCTCTCAACCTCCTCAAAATGTCACCGTCGCCAAGGACAACTCTACATCAACGAGCCTGTTCATTCACTGGCGTCCAGTCCCCGCGAACCATCGAAATGGCATCATCCTGGGCTATCGAGTTTTATACAAAAGATCTCGGAGTCTGGACAAGCTTAAGTCAAGAAACGTTTCGAACGTATCGACTACGGTAGAACTAAAGAACTTGAGCAAGTACACAGAATATGATGTCACTGTTTTAGCTTATACTTCGAAAGGAAATGGGGTGCGGGCGAAGTTTTTCACGGTCTCCACCACGGAGGATCGTAAGTAAACATTTACAAACATTTTTCTGTAATTCGATGATACAACCAGCTCTGGACAATATCCGATGTTATTATATGGCAAGGTAGTCTTGAGGTAAATGCAAGCGTTGTGACTGGTTCGTTGGGATTTTGCCATATGGACCGTTTTCATGGAAACGGCCTCAGCCGTGTATATTTTTGTTTTCGAAAGCCGACAGAATTAATTCAAAACAAGCATGGCCCTAGTGTCGTAAAATACATTATTTACTTAACTAACTTACTCGAGCCTTACTGAGGAATATTGGCCCCGAGTGTTTTGTACGGAACTCGCTGCGCTGGGTCAGTAATGTTGCGACCCCAAGCCAATATTCCCCTTTACGGCCCTCGCGTTCGATTAGTAAGAGGTTATTACTTTATTTAAGCTTTCTTATTGGCTCACAGTCCCGATTAACAGCAAATAGCTGGACGTTTACCAAGTATGAAAAGAACAAGAAAATGGATGAGTTATTTGCTTACAATTTTGTTCGTCCCGACAAATAACTCTTACAAGAGATAGCTACAAGTCCTACATCAACAAATATAAAGAGCATTAGCGTGTCTATCAGTAAAAGGCAATAAAAATACGAAAATCTGCTAATACACAAAGTTTTATACGAAACAGTGTATGCAAATGTCTTTAAACACAAAACAGAACGACGTCTCGATTGGATGAACATATAATTCCCAACTTAATGCACTCGCCATTATCGATGGTTTGCAACCAATCCTGAGAGCGCTAGATTTAAATGATAAAGGCCTGACGGCCATGTTGGATGATACAAACAATGTTTATGTCATCCAATATGGCGGCGATGACGTCATGTAAAAACCAAGAATAAAGAACTGATGGCAAGGAGCCCTGAAACTTAATCTGAACTTTCCTCCCTACCAAACCTAGGACCAAGCAAGCCGCCAACATTAACGAATGTCTTCAACACGAGCTCCACAAGTATTAAAGTAAACTGGAAAACAATTCCCAGTGACTACGTCCACGGGGTTCTTTTCGGGTTTGTGGTCCTTTATCGCCGGACCATGAATGAGTCCGAAGGCACGTACAGTGAATACGAGGTAGGACCTAACCGCACAAGCCTGGAGCTGACTGGGTTATGGAAGTATACCAAATATGGAATCAGGGTGTTGGGTTTCACCAGGGTAGGCTGGGGAACTATTAGCCCTGAAGTTGTGGTACAGACGGATGAAGATAGTAAGTAAAGGTGGACAACGTCCTTAGTTTAAAGTTTGAAATCTCATTTTTTTTTCACAATGTTCTTTTTGACAATTTGGTTGCACGTTAAGAATTGCATCCTGTTTGCGGTGCGTGACATTTGCAGAATGCAGATCACATTTAGGCCAAAATAGCGCTCAGGTTAGCCTGAATATCATTCAGGTTAGCTTGTTTACAGTTAGCTCTCGGTAATGGAAATGGGATGCAAAATAAGTCAAAAAGTCCCCGTACAGTCTACAGTCTGCGGTGCGCAGTCTGGAATGTCCTTGCTGTCCTGTTTGTTAGTTGTCAGTGTGACTGCCAAGTAAAAGCAATCGACATTTTAATTTCAAGTTTTTGCAACTTCGAACTCATTGAGGTTGAATTAATACATGTCGCGTTATGGCGATCTTTATAATAATAAAAATGATAATGAAAAATAGTATTTAACAAGCCAACCCAATTAAGCATGGCGGTTTTCAGTGGGAGGCTCAAAATCTTTCCACAGAAACAAACAAACAAACAAAGTTTCAAGCCATTTTAAAATTTATCTTTGATGTTAGAATAACCAAAATATAAATAACTTCTTCTTGGCCTTCTATCTAACATTTACATGTAAATCATGACTGTGCCTTGTTAAAAATCAGCCATGACAGGGCCCATTTCATGTAACATACCTTTGCATGTAATTTTTTTCAGTTCCAGGAAGGCCTCCAGAAAATGTGTTCGCCACCAACAAAACAACTCCCACCATGATCCCGGTGTCATGGAAACCAATCCGAGACCCTTACTTCGTGCATGGCATTTTGTTGGGTTACACTGTCACCTATCGAGCGATCAGGAATCCTAATAAAGAACTGGAAGAAAAGGAGAAAAACGTGACAGTTGGACCCAAAACAACTTACGTCGAGCTTCAACATTTGTCATCTTTTACAATTTACAGTATCAAAGTTCGAGCATTTACGAGAAAAGGAAATGGGACGACTTCGGCAGTAGTTTTCGCTGGTACGGTTATTCTTTTTCAATTCGGATCGTATTATCATGTATGCATCATGTACAATGCAACCCTGAAATAACAAAACATATCGTTTAGGCCTAATCTCGTTCCCAGCGGCCGCGATCCTTTTGAATTTTGGTCAGCACCAAGAAAGGGAAAGTGAGCCAGCATCAGTCCCAGCGGTTTCTCCCTGTACGTATGTTCAGAAACTGTTGAACGCATGCGCACAATCAAATCGGAACCAAGATTTTCCGGTTTTAGATCTCGTCAAGAGCTTTTGAGCGTTGTGCGGTCACCACTGATCGAAACACGCGTGCTCTGGGGACGAGATTACTTAGGGCTAAAAGAAATTGACTTGACAAAGTCATGTATAAGAAAGAATCCTGATACAGTGGACAAACCGTGTGCAGACGGCCATCAGAAGTGAAAGCATTGACCTGACCAAATCCCGCACGTAGACTACGTACTGATAAAGAGATTCCCAATTTAGGATTCATTTCACGCAAGCTCATATTTCTCATGCTCACAATTTAGAAATCCCAATGTGGTCTAATAATTTTGCTATTATTTAGGCATCAGTTTGGATTACATTCATGGTCGATCCTCAGTGGTACGCCATGAAATACTCTCAACACATATAGTTTTTCGCTCCTTCAACCTCTCCCTCCACTCCCCCCCCCCCCCCCTCCGCTCCCCGAGCGATCTCATGCTGAGTATCGAAACATGGATATATTCATAACGCTAATTTGCACCCCACGATATGCAGGCCGATTAGCCCGCTAATCGTGTCTATAACAAAATTCTCGATCGTGATTGGTCTCCGCGCGCCTATTTGTCACGTAATCGGCGCGCGATGACCTGGGTGTCCAACTACAGGTGTCCGATTTGAACTTTTGTAATTGGATACACGTAATTGGATACCCACGTGATTTGCACGTCAATTACGCACGTTTCAATGGCTTCCTTTGCAATGTTTCGTTCAGTTTTCAAAACTTAGGAAAAGCGCTGCAGACGTTTTCGCTCAAAAGAAGTTCTCATAAGACATTTTTAATTCCGAAATTTGTTATAGATACGATTAATTAGTAATTGGACCTCGTGTCGTACAATTTAGGGAGTAATGGCGCTCGTAATTTCAAATCGGCCTCGCGCTTCACGCTCGTCTGATTTTGAGATTCCTCTCGCGATTACTCCCTGAAGTGTACTCCACTCGCTGCAATTACTATTACTTACATTCGGACAGGTCAATTGATGGCCAAATTTTTCTGCTTTACCTGGATCGCCAACTTGCATAAAAATCAGCCAATTTCTAAAATCTGTTCCACTTCTTCGACAGGTTTTCACAAATCGGGCTGATTTTTATCCGCGCAATCAACTTTGAATCGGCATTAAGCTACAATCGCCGGTCATTTCTCGCCGGTGTAAATCAGTAGCGGAATAGAGCTTAGATGATATAGCGACAGCTACAGAACAAAGAAATTGAGAACCTTGATGCTGAGCGAAAATCCTGAAATCGGTATCGATATATGTCGCAAACCAGTGAGTCCAAACAACCGTTTGTATAGGAACTTCCCTCGGTTGATTTGCCATTTTCATGCCCACAGTGAAAACAGTATTCATTACAACAAGCTTTAAGCTTTCTTCAGTAGAGTAAAGTTGTGTTTGATTCATCCTAAGCGACGTGAAGCGAGCCAAAGAAATTAGTTGTCGGTCGCCATAAATTTCGTCTTGGTTCAGCCGACGACTCAAAGTTTTAAGGCGGTTAACAATATACAGCAAAGAAATTTCGAAACGTGCGCATGCTGCACGTGCGAAGATGGCCAATCACAGAACAATGACTTTTTTATCCTGTTGAAAACAGGCCCGGTTCATACGTCGCATTTCTGCCGTGTCGAATTCAATTCAATTAAGTGCGGCAGAAATGCGACTGTGGATTCATACGTCGCACTTGTGTCGAATTTAATTCAGAATTAATACTGTCGGGTATGTCGGTCAGCGGAAAATGTTTTAAACGTAGAGTATTCAATATGGCGGACGAAAATACTGAGCGACGAAGGACTTTAATTTTGCGAAAAATTGTCCGCCGATGGAACGAGAAGGAGGAGGCTGACAATGGAGAAGTATGTGTTGCAATATGTTCAGGTTGCATTGGGTCGAGAATGGCCAAGTTTCTCCTTTTTCTTTGGCGGGAAAACATTCACGCATGCTCAATAAATTAACATAATGTATGCATTAGATTCGACATGGCAGAAATTCGACGTCTGAATCGGTGTCGCATTTCTGTCGGATAATGCGACAAGCCCAGTCGAACGTGCGGCAGAAATGCGGCAGCCGATTCAGACGTCGAATTTCTGTCGAATTTAATTCGTTGAATTGAATTCGACACGGCAGAAATACGACGTATGAACTGGGCCTTAGATTGGTGAACATGTTTGTACACTTTTATTAGAGACAGAACGCACCAAAATTTACTAAAGTTTGTCTCAAGTAGAGCCCGGATTTTGTTTTAACACGAACTTGTGCAAGTGCTGTTTATGCTAATATTATTATATATTAGCATAATTAATCAACTTACAAGAAAGAAACTATTCTGAGGTCCATACTTTTCTCAATGTAGTATATTCGCGCTCTGAGCATTAATCTATCAAAGCACGTGTTCACACCAAGCGTCGTCATAAGTCAGATATGCACTTGCCTTAATTATGTTCCCCCGGACCAGAGGCCCGTTTCTCGAAAGCCCCGGAAACTTTTCGGGCCCGCAAAGCCATTTTTAGTTAATCGGTATTTAAAGACAGCGAGGTGCATACACCTGAAACTTCTTGTATGAAGAGAACCTCAATATTAAGAATATGTGAATAAAACAGCTCTGAAGTTGTAAGGTTTGAGATTTTGCTACGGCTTTTCGGGTGCGAAAACTTTTCGGAACCTTCGAGAAACAGGCCCCAGGCCGTAAGACGAGCAAAGACGTCAACATTCTATTCGCAATGAAATATTTCATTTGCAAAGTGTCGTCTGATTTTGCTTTGTACAGAAACCTGTAATTGCTACAGGAAAATTTACACAAATTATTGGCTGAACCCTCCGTATATGGCTAAAGATTGGGATGACAACGTCACGGGCATTTTTCCGCCAATTCTGCAACTTATCGTCCGCAGCTGCTGTGGGGAGTGTCGACAACACGGGTACACGAGCATTGATTACCTCTCATCGAGGCTGAACGCGTCAGCTATGAAAAGCACTGAAAAGCAAGTCAGGGAAGCAATTGATGATACGACCGAGTTGAGCTTCCCTGTTTACGGTCGCATGGAGCAAACGGATTATTCTAATGAGTACGGTTTCGCGCCTTTAGTACAATCGGCTGGGGTAGCGTTCATCGTGGCTGGTGATGAACCAGGAGCTGCTGCTAAAATGGTGGTGAAAGCTGTGTTCGACTTGTGGCCTCTGATCGTAACTGTTTTCGTCTCGGCTTTCTTCTCTGGAATTATTATGTGGCTTTTGGTAAGTTTGTTAGTGTTGTTTACCTGTTGTTTCGTTTGGCCAATTATAAAGAACCTTGTGAATGGTGCAGGTCGCCTGGAGATTAGTCAGGAGTGTGCGCTCATTAAAGGGTAAAGGGGTTTCCTTCAAAGTAAAACCAGGATTGCTTTTAAATAACTCTAATTAAAGAAAGATTGGGTTAAAATTAAGCAGAAAAAACATATTGAAGTTCCAAAATGGGCGTTCAAAAACCAATAAATTTTACACTCATTCTTCGGTATACTAAATATTTTGATTTGAATGAAAAAGAAGAAAGTTTAAACTGATCATCATGAACGAATGGTCTTGTAATCGTGAAATTGTCGAGATTAAACGAAAACAACTTATATTTCAAGAAACAGCCGATTTATGTCTACATGTGTTATGTAGTAGCTAGGATTATAGAATTTTAAGATACAAAACCATTCAGTGTAAACTATCTTTTTGACATTTCAACAGGACTTCTTTTTCAATACCAATGAGTTCCCTTCTTCTCCCATGCGGGGACCGATTGAAGGAATGTGGTGGGCATTTGTTACTATGACAACCCTTGGGTGAGTGATGCAATCGATTGGTCCCAGTCAACAGTAATTATCATTCGATGCATTTTTCGGTTCCTTTTCATTGGCCGAGAGCCCACCACGTGACCAGCAAATAACGGCCAACAAATAATGGTCTGGTCATGCTTATTATCGTCTAAATGTGTTTTGCTGAAAATAGTATTCCGCTCATGCGCAATGGTGACCACTCCCTTGAGTGAAAAATGGCGGATCGTTTCCCTGAGCTGTCAGAGAATGATTTAGATATGAAAACAAACTTGGTGATCGAATGATAACAAAATTATTGAAACAGTTATTGTCTCGCAGATCAATTGCTTGCCTCAGCTTTCGGCTTTGACAAAAAACTGATCTCCTCGCCATTGACAAATCACGATATTTTGCTAATTGTTAATTAAAGAGGTTAAAGAGGCAAACTGATTGTAATCAAAGATTCCCCTATAAGGCTAGAGTTTTTTCTTCATCTGTTTCAGATATGGAGACCGTGTGCCTCGTGCTATACACTCCAAGTTGTTTGGCATTGTGTGGATCACATGTGGCCTCGTCATCATTGCGCTGGTGATGTCATTCATTACTACGTCATTGACGATGGATGTAATTAAGTCAGATATTCCCGTGTATGGCTCAAAAGTAAGTCGAGATAACAAAATTCCGCTTTGTAAGACAGACTGAATGTAAAGATGGCAGATCAGTACCATACGTTTTAAATACTGGCGCGCTTGAAATTTTTCTCTTTAGCATTGAATGCTGACAAAATAAAGGTGAAATCGAGAGAAAAACTGACGTATTTAATTTTTTTGTGATACTTTAATCTCCCCTTTTACTACACTTTATTTATATTTTGTCTTGTCCATTCCTTGCCTGTAATTCAAAGGTTTCAGCCATTGACGATTCAGTGGAATTTCGTCTTGGAATTCGACTTAATGCCCAAATGGATCGAGGTATTACTTAGTAATTAATGCTAGGGAGATACTCATTTCTGTCCGCTCCGTAGGACGCTGGGCAGTCATTGAATGTCCAACAGTATCCCCCGTGCTCGTAGTAGCTTCCATTATATTTGTTTGAAAAATTAAATCAGCGGTTTTAGTTTAAAATCAAATAAATAAATAAATAAATAAATAAAAATAAGTTTGCTTTGTATACAAATTCGCGAAAAGACTAACATATCTACTGAAAACTCTAGTCATGAAAAAATAAAGGACATTCTACTCAAGAAAGAATTTTATGGGAGGCAACTTCTTCTGTACTTTATAAAGCATAGAGCGGATTACAATACAGTGTCGCAAGTAATCATGATCAGGCAATTACTTTGGTTTCGGTTTTGGTTTCACTGCTGTTTGAGATTGGTTTAGGAGTCTAATTGGTAAGTAATTGGTTTGGTTTTGGTCTCACGACACTCAACTGAAAACCGCTCTGTTAGGTAACACTGAATTAAGGCAAGGTTGAAGCATCAGGCATGTTGTTATCTGTCCAAAATAACTTACTTATTTCGCTTCAGAGCGACGCTATACGACACTTGAAGACTTGGCCCAATCCCTTAAAGACCGACACGTGGACGGTGCACTTATAGACTCCTACACTGTGGGAAGTAGTATGGACTTATTCAGAGGCGGAAGTCTACGTATGAGCAAGATGATCGATTACCCCTCGGCATACGGGGTCGTCATGTCCGGGTATGCTAGAAAGCTGCAAAAATGCTTCCGAGAATTCCTCAAGGAGGAACGGGCTTCTGTATTTGAGATCATCACCAACAATGTCCAAGGAATCACGGTAATTCAAATAAATAGTCGTGCTGTTGTGTTAATTTCTCTGATTGATCGATCGTTATATTAACCATTGGATGTACACGAAAATTCTTGTACCAGCCCTGGACAAGGGGGTAGCATAGATTGACCCCTCGGGGTATTTCGTTGTAACATGACCTTTGGCTTGACCTGCATGTCAAAATGCGGTTACTATGGCAATATGAAATAACGCTGAGAAACCGTTGACACATCGAAATTTTCTTCAAAGGAAAAAATGAATGAACAGAAGAGATCTTTTTTTTCGAAATTGAGAAGAAATCTCAAGGAGAGAACCCCCTTGTACGACCGTGAGTTGAACTGAATGACCATTGATAATAACCACGTGATGAAGTGTAAATAGCCCCCATCATTTTAGAGGTTTCAGTTGTATTGTGCTTGATTTGACATAAATTTGTATCCAGGTCTTAAATTACTCAACAGACTCTGCAAAGAGTTTCAACTGTACCGCGTGCATAGAATATATTGATAATTTGATCATCGGATTGGACTGTTTCAGGGATTGCAGAAAGACAACGCAGCTGAAAAGACAGAAGGTCTGTTTGATGCGGAGTCTACTGTCTACCTTCAGGCTGTGACGTGGTGCGGAGGTTCTTTAGCTATGCTAACAGCTGTTTGCCTCGTGTATGAAATACTCACGAGAAAGAAACGCAATCCAAACCCAAAACGATACGGTAAGATAGTTGTATGAACTCTCTCACTTTCACTTTAAAGGAGCACAGTCACGGCATTTAATTAATTTTGAGTTAGTTTGGCCACGTAGAAATTTGGCTTTAAATTGAAAGAAACCTACAAATATTCAGCTTATTACGATAGAAAACACTAAAGACGTAATAATAAACCATAAAGGAACAGGGATGGTTAAGGATGGAGAAGATTAACACGGATCGCAATCGACGAGCTTGAAAAATTTTGGCTTACCTCTTCCATATGCGCTAACCGTGACGAAGCTCTTTCAAAATAGAGACAAGTTAAAGTTAGCCTACCTCACCTGAGATAAATTTGTCTTTTGTTTTCATGGTTGCCATTTTATAGCTGGAATACGTGGTAAGGAATACGTGCGAGGTCCGGAACCGAGGAATCTGCCACTGGAGTGTCAGCCCGTAATTTGTTGGTTCCAGATTTCGCGCCAGTGGATTGTGTATTCGAAATTCAAAATGGCGGCCACACTAAAAAGCCGAATAATTTATTGACTTTTTTTCCTTTATAATTCGGTTAATCTGCTCTCCTTTAAGACCTCTGTTTTGATTCGTTAATGTTAGTCTGCACCTATTTTGTACTTAGGACTAGGGAAATTGTTTTCGTTCTTTATCTATTGTTTTGTTGGTCAATTATAAAGAATCTTGAAAACTGTGCGGGTCTCACCCTAAACTTGATGTGAGATTCCCTGTGGCTTATCCCTCCAAAGTGACACAACACAATAACAACAACAACCACAACAACAACAACAACAACAACAACAACAACAACAACAACAATCCTTTACTTAAACACAGCTCCTCGCCACCACCAAACCCCGAACGAATATAGGAGAACTGATAGGAAAAATACACATTTTCTGGAAGTATCTGCTCTTAAAAGAAAAATATCTTTTAAAAATGACAAAACCTGGTCATGAATGTTAATACATGTATTACCATCTTCCAGTGATTTAATACATGAGTCGTTTTCTTTCTGTTTCTAAACTTCTAGAATACAGTGATTACCTGGAACATACCAGCAAACGAAATCCTCTTTATGAATACAACAACAGCAGGGAAACGATGAGGAAAATTCTCACAGACTTCCACAAGAACTGCCGCCTCAGGTTGGAAAGTCTTAAAGCAAAGCACCGACGAGAATTGCGACTCTTGGCGCGTTTGAAACAAGAACAAGCTGAAAAAGGACAGAGTGACGCCTTGAATGGAAATGCTCAAAGGAGTAGCTTCGGGTTTCCTATTCGAAGAAGCATTGTGAAATATGTTAATGGAGTTGTTCCGTAACAACTGACAATTTTGAAATTTGCTCCAGAAACCTATCGTGCCGATAAATACAACTGTTGTAATTTTGACAGGGCTTTACCTTTCGGATTTGCATTTACTGAGAATATCACAATGGACCCATGACTGTTAAACCACAAAATTATATTTTTACCCCATTGAAAAAATAAACGCAATCGTATGAGAGCATTTGCTAGCAGTTAGTATCGCCATTCATACGGAATATTGATTGGTGTTGTACATTTCATTTTTAATGTGCGTTTCTGTGAGAATAACAGATCAATTGAATTGCTATACAATATTAAAAGTTTAGACAGCATGATCATTTAATTGATGAAACAATTGTTTTTCAAAAAAAACAAAGTAAGAAAAAATACAAATAAACTTAATTGTACTTAAGGCCAAAAATTACTTTAATTAATTAAGAAGGTAAGCAAGAAAACTATTAACTATTTAACTTGGATAGCCAAGCTTTAAGTAAAAAATCCAAATAACTTTACTCGTATTTTTATTACTAACCCTTGAAATTGAATAAGAATTGTTAGTGAACAGACTTTACAAATCTTGAGGCAGGGTTAAATCAGCTTAACGTCATTATAAAATGTACAGTGCTTTGTCTTAATAGATATCGATGTCGAGGTGATAGCGAAGTGGTTACGAATCAGAGTTAATGTTCGCGTCATAATGACGTCAAAGCATCTGCAAGAGTGTACAGATTATGAGCTCAAGATTTCTATCGCGTGATGGTTGCCGAGGGCGCAGCCCGAGTTTATTATCACACAGAGCAATCGAGAGCGAATTGTTTTAGTATATATCTACTAGTTGTTCAAACTTTATGTAAATCACCTTCAAAGACACTTTGTTGAACAGCCCAACATTGCTCGACTACTCACTATCTACGCAGAATAGATAGTGAGTAGCGTAGCAAATAAGAGAATGACATTCGTGATAGAACGTTAGAAGATTTATACTGACATGTTTTATTCATTTTTGGATAGTATTGTAGCACCTTACACGTGACGTAAAAAAAACTAATAGTATTCTTTTCAGAACCTAACACGAGTTTCAGTTTTGGGACCCAAAACTTTATACGCTCCTTGTGACGTCATTTTAACATAGGCTCTGATTGGTCAAAATATATAGTGACCAATGAAATTAACTGTGTCAGTGATCCTGTTGTGGACCATTTTGACAATTTTTTAACCAGGGATAGCAGAAAGCTAAAAATGTAGAATATAGTATATTATGTAAGGATTCCTGTTTCATGACTTTAGGTCTTAGTTATGATCTGATGATGGGTTACAAACGCATGAAGTAATATCAATTTATTATAAATTGAATACTATAATTGTTTCCGAGGAATGAAAAATTTGAAATTATATTAATGGCATGCTAAAAGGGCGTATACATTTTGCAAATATTTGAACTCTCAACTTCTATGATGTATTATATGTAAGAATCCAATTGCTATACAACTGCTGGTCAGACAATACCTTAATTCTAATCAATGCATGTTTTTATTTAAGTTCTAAGTTTCTGGTTTTTAAATTCTTTAAAAACCAGTAATAGTTGTATTTTCTTTTGTGTCATTTTGGTTATAGTAATCTGAAACAAAAGAAACTAAGAATTCAAAAAGCTTTACTAAGCTTCAAACTGAAAAAAATTCTTAGCTGTACAACAGTGACTGTCGTAACAGATAACTAATAAACTAAACTCTTATTTAAAAAAGTAATCTTGTAAAGGGTCGTTTTTGGGGCATTTGTAACTCCTAATGTGAAAGATGAATCATGCTTGAAATTTGGTTATTTTCTGTACAGTCCTCTAAAGAAAATACCCCAAATCGTGATCGTTACAATGCTGGCTCATTTCAAAAAAAAACAACAACAACAACAACAACAATTAGCCTCGGCATTTTACGCTCATGTGGCTCGTCAACTCCTTATTCAAATCATTTTTCCATCTTAGCAAGTATTGATTGATTATTTTTTTGGTTTACTATCACCGTTTGATTGGCGGTTTTCCTGTTAAACTACTTTAAATATTGTTTGACAGGCACCTTTAACTGAAGATCATTCTATACATAGAAAAACAAATAAATAATAATAATAATATTTAATATTTCTAAAGCGCAAATTAACATGTGAATATGATCAAATGCGCCTAACAAACCATATGAGTAATATAAATTAAACGATATGCTATGAATAGTGTGATTAATTTAAAATTATTTACAATAATTATGTACATTAGGCTAAGGTAACGAGCTAAAATGCCAAGTCTGATTCGTAAGCATCGATTGCTGTTACCTAAAGCCGTGAGCTAATCATGGTAGATTGCAATGGTGATTTTCTTTCACTTTTTCCCCCTCATCCTGCCAGGGATGTAAGCAGCAAGACAAACCCTTTGTTCCTTTGCACTTTCAAGTATCTGGCTCGTGAATGACCCTCTTGAACAGATTTCAATATATCGGGGTGTCACAAATTGAAAATAAACAACAAGGAAGAGAACAAAACACTTCGTGCATCGACAGTGAACATGTTTATTTACAAATAGAATGATGTACAAATATGCAGACGCTCTACGTCTTTTAAGCACGCGCAAACAGATAAATCTTGATATAAAGATAAATAGCCCTCCGTAAAAGAAAGCTTACTTTTAAGTCTACTCGGGAAATCAGACGTCGTTTTTCGAGAACGCTCGTGTGTACACCCAAATGTAAAAGATGGCATGTACTTTAAGGTGTCTCGTCGGCTTGTGGTCATGACGAATCACCACGTTACTTTGCAACATCCAGGCTGAACTTATCGCCAGAGATGGTTTTCCGCCAAAACGAAGTCCTTTTCCCCGACTGAAGTTTCATTTCTAAGAATTAACCCTACTTTAACAAAAGATTCAGCGACACTGAACCTGTTTACAATAGACGTTTTAGGTTCGCTTAGCAAAAACAAAACCAAGATAATCACATCTGTCCTCTCACCGCCAGCGCTAATAACGTAGTGAGCTGGTACCTGGAGAGGGAAAGTCACAACTTGTTTTGGTCTTGCTCCTAATAGATTCTTGTTCTGAGGCTACTTAGAGCATAGTGCACGATATACGTTCTTCACCGTCTACAGAGCTCTGCAATATTAATGCAAAATTGGACCAGCCAAAAGTTGCTATCCACCGTAAATCACAACCTGCTCTAAGCAGTAGATTCCACGATTGGGTGTCCAAGTTTAGTAACTCCTTGATCAGTTTCTTTTCTGCTCATAAACTGCATTCCTAATTCCTAATTCCTAAAACGTGTGCGAACACGTCACGATTGGTATTAATCACTTTCTGATTGGATGACAAACTGGCTGAAATTTTTGATTGGAGCCAATGGTTTAGCGTGGTAATGCAAAACCAAAGCAAACGTCGAATAATTTTTGACACTCAAGTGAAAACCGCCGTAAAGTGAAGCAATTTCCACAATCGCACACCATTTTTATTATACAGGTATCTATCGTCACCTAAGGAATGTCGTCTTTCAATCCAAAAATGAGAAGCTGTTATGAAAGACTGTTTACAACTCGCCATTCTATAAAACTTACATTCAATTAGCTCATTTAATCGTTGTCCATTCGTCAACAACCACTATCATAAAACGTTGTCCTGTTTAGTACCAAATACCTATAGCACCAAATACCAAATACTTATACCTTCTAAAATAGCCACCAAATAAGCTACCACACCTTCATAGTGTGTTATCGATCAACATACATTTCTCCTTGCTGTGCACCTTTCAATTCTTACATAGTTGGGAGCATTAAGTCTCTAGTCTTCAAACGTCAACAGCTGCAAATCAGTTTCTACTTTTTGCCTGCCTACCTAAAATGGTTGTCTTATGGTTCGAAGGAATTCGATTAAATTATTTCGTGCTCTTTTTGTGTTACATAATTTTCTATAAAAAGTGAAAAAGGCAGTGAAGGAGCCGTCGCCCACTGATCTTACGGCAATCACTGAATGCGTACCGATCGTTCATCGATCATTTATCGACTTGCTAACCGACTTCTTCCAGACAGACTCGGAAGCTTTGCCTTCGGTACAAGGCCCCAGCAGTGAAACACTCGATCAGTGGACGACCTTCCCCGACTATCAGTCGCCGAATACACTCCGACGTATTTCCGACTATTTACTACTCAAAATGATTAAACAGATCATTGCCGAGTTGACATCATGAACGGATCTGTGCAAGTGGTCTCGTGCAACTCATAGAGAGCGTGTTTCACTAGACTACATTACATGCATCTTCTACTTTCTCTGTTTTGCTTGTAACCTTTGTTCCTCCTCGTGTTTGTTCGTGATGTCATCGAGTCTCTTCGTCCAGTTCTCGTAAAATTCCTGAACCTCTTGCATCAGGGCATCCATCATGTCCAGGTTTCTTTTGGCCATTTCGTAACCAGGCCCACCGAGCAGCTCAAGCTCATCTGCAGCACAAAAAAGCTTGTCAGTTATTTTGAATATGCAAGATACGATAGAACGAAACCTTATGGCAACGTTTGCCACGTACGTTGCAAAAGTGTAAAGCAACCCTTCGTACATCATACTCACGATGAAGCTGATGTAGAGTGCCATTGACTTGAATTACAATTTTTTTGACTGTACCCTTGTAAGAATGGATGGAGATGCACTGGATTGCAGGGAATGGTCACTAATCCACTTTTGTCTTAGCAAGACTCCTTACGTTCACTATGGTTGTCTCTACACAACAAACGGCTACTATCGGTGGTAACCAGATAAAACTCGAAATTTCACCAGTGATTTTATGTAACATACACTAGGCTGGTAAGCAAATAAAGTAGAAAAAAGACGAGATGATGATGACTTATTTTTCAAAGCAACAAGTCCTTACCCATTTCTGCTTTTTTCTTCCAGCGCCTCATATAGCCGTAATCCCAGGTAATGCCACAAGCCGCGGAAAACAATAGCAGTCCAAGACAGGTGAAGACTGCCTTTCGAAACAAGGGTGAGCTGGCGTCAAATAGACCAGAAGACCGCTCCACTGCTGCACTCTCTGACGGTTCCTTTGGAAATAGACAGGAAGGCTCCTTAGATTTTACTTCTCCTCTCACTGAATTAACAGCTATGCTACATCATTTTTCGTAATTCAGCCGATGCCTTTGATAAAATATTTACATAAACATCCACTATTACATGGCTAGATTCGCAATTAAGCTATAAACAAGACGACTACAGAGTAAGATGATCTTAAACATAAAATGGCCCGAAAAAATATTGAAAGATGTACAGAAACTCGAAACAAACTCAACGCAGACGAGAAGCCACTTTTATCCATTCCCATTCCTTCTATGAGACGCGCCTGTAGTTGTATTCATCAAAACAAACATCTAGTCCAAGATGATGAATACAACTGCCATGATTCCCTGCAGGCGCAATTTAAAGAGGAAATGGGTCATTTTGTACCTGGAGAGCTTACTCCACACTCTGCCATCAAAGATGTGTATCAAAACTAAATTTGGACCGTCCTCATTTGAGGGAGTTAAAACCTTCAGATTGATACATAACGTGCAGATCACTCACCTTCATGGGTTGGGTGTTTTGCTTTACAGTCTCAAAGATGGCTGCTTGGTTTGATAGGAAGTAGTCCTCGAAGCAGGTTTGGAAATCTTTTCCTGCCAGCCGGTCGTCTTTACCGAATACGATGCCGTAGTACGAGTTGTGGTCGATGATTTTATTTACACGTAGCTCTTCGCTGGAAAAATCTCTCATTTCTCCAGCAACGTACGTGTCGACTAGCACTCCCTTCAAGCCGTCCTCTCGATTCTTTAGAGGCTCCACGATAGATTGTAAGTCGTGATATGCTGTGAAAATAATATTACCTGTACTTATTATAAACATAAGTCATCTATGTGGAGTTATTTATATTTTACACGTTAACTGTTCCCCCTAAAGGATGACAAAATTCAAAAAAGGCGGGACAAACAGAATCAAACCCCTAAAGGAGACCACTTGGTCGACCCCAAAAGGATATCAATTAAACCAAAATAACAGCTTTGTTTTCAGTTTCTTCGGGTGCACCCTAAAAGAAACTTGGGCGGGCAAAACTAGTTGGGTTTTATCTTGAACACCCTAAAGGAGACCAATGATTTACACCCCTAAGCGAGATGACGAGCATATCCGACCGTTTCACATGGGAGTTCCTCAGCTCAGATTTAACTTCTTGCCCTTTTGCTCTGTCTACACAAACCTTTCATATCCGCGTTTTTGTTCAGTCCTAACCGGTACTCAGTAGAATTAGCCACTGCTGCAATCTGAAACAACAGAAATAGCGTCCAGGAATAAATTTAAGGTTAATTTACAGCTAAATAAATTACCCAAACATCTCCTAAAATATTATGTTGTCGAAACATTTGTTTGCATAGCATAAATGAAGGGCTCCTGGGTGGAGGGGGCAGCATGTTCCCTTGATCCCTTGAAAACTTTACTTTTTCACCCTTGCTCCCCAAAATTCTTGGCCATAGTTCACTTTGATAGTAGACATTCCTTGTTCCGTCAACTTAATCCCAAAAATATCCATTGTTCCCTTGAAATAAATGCTCCTGTTTCCCAAAACGTCTCGGAGGCCCTCAGTGCCACATGAAAGTACTGCTCGATGACTTTCACATGAATGGTCACTCTAGTGTTTAATCCACTGACATACACAACATAAACGTTCCACGAATATGTACAAGAATACTTTGCTCAAAGATGTTTGTCCAGCAGGTCTCAGTTGCTCAAATTATCGATAACACTATCTACTAAATAAATCAATATCCAATGGAAAGCATAGTGTGCTTTGCCACTTACTGGATAGCGGTTCAGTACCCGGTGGAATCTTTAACCAGGCTTACAACAAATGGGCCCAGCTTACAACTAAATTACGAGCGAGACTGGAACCCACCTTAGTGCCATACAGTTTGACGTCAGTGCTCAGTGTAATGGCTGTTAAGGATGTAGTCACAACACCAGTGAAAATAGACGTGATAACGAGGCCAACCAGAACCCAGGCTATGGCAAAGATACGAGCCACAAATCCCCTGGGAGATCGATCGCCATAGCTGTAACAAAACAAGACATTAATGGAGTTGTTAAATCAAGACAATCATTCCTGGTCTTTGACTAAATTTTGAGGAGTTCGAGGAACCGTAAGCCCTTGACTGAACAAACCTGATCACTGTTCAAGGTGTTTGCTGAGATGGAAGGGACAAAAAAGCATTTGCCCAGATATCATGATGTACGGATTACGCTAATTTCTACACTTTATATTGAAAACCATTGGTATATTCCTTTCCAATCGTATCTGCTGTAGTTTTTAAATGACCGTTTATAGGATTATTAACCTAATCGATAGTGACAAACAACGATAGAATTGGCATCTGTATGAAGTTTAACCGATAGCTGAGAATTACGGTGCCCCCATGGGCCACCGTATACAGCTGAGAAATAGACCGACATTGTATCTGGCTGCTGGGACTAAATGTAAAACTAGAGAACCGTCGTTTCCAGTCTTTATGGAAGAGCATGAAATTACCATAAGACAAACGAAAAATTCCTCTGAGGAAATTTAGCTCTTCACATACTACTATGATAAGACAGCACTCACCCTACGGTTGTCATGGTAACAAAAGCCCACCAGAAACCCTCTCCGCTGCCCTTGATAAACGACCTCGGAAACTCTTCTGGGTTATACCATGTGTCCTTAACAGAACAGAAAGCGAAAATAAAATTGTATCACTGTAGGCCCAAACCTCCTTACAAAGTGATTATAAATGCTCAAGATATTCTTAGTGGGACGTGGATTTAACCATGGGAAACCAAAGTCGATTTATTTTTTTCGCTTTTGTCATTTTGTTTTGTTTATTTCGGGGATACCAGCTCGTGTTAGCTATTCTAAATTCGAACAACTTTCGTTTTATGAATGTATGTAAAGTGAGTTTCCAGAGTCTAGTAGACATAAAGGAAAATAGTCAAGAAACTGAAGTAAAAGAAAAGTTGCAAAAAACGAAAATTGTAAAAGAAATGTGCTTTTAGTCGGCACGTACTTTTAGCTGTAAGGTAAAGTGTTCGTGACAGGAAAAAACAACTGGGAAATCATTGGCGCTGAATACTTGGAAAATTTTCCAATTTTTCTAAACAGGAGTAGAACTGGTCATTGAACTTCTAATTTGTGTAAATTACAAAAGTAACAAACATCTATTAACTGCCAGGATTGTTTTCGCGGAAGAGTGAACTGTGTACTGAATGGTAGGTTATGATTTATGCTTGGTATCTAGAGCACAATATGGAATCTCTGGGTTAAGCCTGGGCCCGAGTTCTCCGCTCTTTTGAGCCAGATCATCATTGCTACCTACGGCATGAAAACTGCGGCCTAGGTTAAATCCCCGCGAATGGGGACGGGGTAGAATCGTACTTACCAATCCCCACATAATTATCCCGGACAGTAAAGCCATCAGAAGCGTGAGAAGAAGCACAGGCCAACCAGACAGGACAGAGTTGAACACAGCGTTGGCTGAAGTACCAGGTGGCTCATCAACAACAATGAAAGCGACACCAGGAGAGCTTACAAGAGGCATAAACTTGTATTCATTCTGATACAAGCGATCATCCTTCTTACCACTGATCGGAAACGTTATCATATCAGATTTACCGAGGTTCTCGATTTTCTTGATGTTTACCAAGTTTTCCTGTTTGTATGATGCGTAGGAGATAGAAGACGGCCCGTCACCCCCAGAGCAGTTTCCACAGCACAGGGGAACAATTTCTTTGAGCAGTAATGGGAACAATCCCGCGGGTTCTCGGCCGGGTCCGTTATCTTTGATGTATGGTGGAATGTCGTACCAATTGGCTTTGATTATCTTCGGGCATTTGCACTTCTCTGAAATTCAAACAAAATTTGAGCAGAGATTAAGCCATTTTTCTAGTACCTGTCTTCTTATATAGAGGGTGTGCTTGTTTGAGAAAACCTAAAGCCTGTATTTGAAGGTAGCAGCATATCCCCAGTTTATTCGGCAACAGAATAAATTTAACTAACCAAAGAGAGGGAAAAGGGGAAGATTTGATTTAAAATAATCCTTGTTTACCTTTGACGTGTAAATACACTAATGCATCATGTTCTCCTTCCGTGTTATTCGCGTAACATCGATAAAAGCCAGTGTCATTTCTCCTGAGGTTCTTAATCTTTAGTGTCCCGTCGTGATTGTCGATCATGCGTCTCTCACGGGTGTCGAGTGGCCTGTCGGGATTTGACTCGTTTAACCCCCGGTAGGACCAGTAGACCAACGCCTCTGGAGAAGCTGAAACCTGGCACGTTATGACTTCAGTGTCGGTTTCCGTAAGCTCTTTTCTCGTGGAGCAATTGTTTTCACCAACGGGACAGAATGAGATTATCTCAGGTGCCTCTAAAATAAACCACGACAGAAAAAGTTGTTGGTCTGTTGTAACATGCAAATGATACATGAAAAGAGATGGATGGATAAATGACTGGAAGAAAAAGGACAGATGGACAGATGGATGAATGGATGAAGGGAAAGTGGAATGAGGGATGAAGAAAGGAAAGGGAGCAAAGAGAAATGGGAGATGGAGGGAGGGATGGGTAGGAGTGGGAGGGAAAGAGAAAGGGGAAAGGGACGGATGGAGAAAGAGAGGAGGGAGGAATGGATGTAGATGGATGGATGAATAGATGAATGGATAAATGGATGAAGGGAAAGTGGAATGAGGGATGAAGAGAGGAAAGGAAGCAAAGAGAAATGGGAGATGGAGGGATAGAGGGAGGGAGGGATGGGTAGGAGGAGGGAGGGAAAGAGAAAGGGGAAATGGAGAAAGAGAGGAGGGATGGATGGATGGATGGACGTAGATGGACGGATGAATGGACGAATGGACGAATGGACAAATGTACGCATGGACGAATGGACGAATGGACGAATGGACGAATGGACGAATGGACGAATGGACGAATGGACGAATGGACGAATGGACGAATGGACGAATGGACGAATGGACGAATGGACGAATGGACGAATGGACGAATGGACGAATGGACGAATGGACGAATGGACGAATGGACGAATGGACGAATGGATGAATGGATGAATGGACGGAAGGAGGGAGGAAGGGAGGAGGGATGCAGAGAGAGAAAGAGGGATAGAGGAGGGGGCAGGGACGGAGGGAGGGGGAAGGAGGGGAAGGGAGGGTTGGATAGATGGTCGAATACTCAATAGCAATATATTTTGAACTCACTTGGAACAGGAATGATCTCGAAGGTGGCGTTGAATCCTCTTCCTGTTATGGAGTCATCAGATCTGAACACAACTCGAGCCGTTTGGCAGCGCGTTTGGACGGTAAATGACGTCATATTACCGCAATATCCCTCGATGTTATCTCCCGATCCGATGTTCTCAGACCATGTCTTCGACTTGTTACACTTGTCTGACACCGTTACGAAATCATACGGTGAACAAGTCTTGCTAAATTCCAAGTCAAAGTCGTGAAATGTAATGCTTATTTTGGCGCTATAACTACCTTTAATGATCCAGCTGAATACAGATAAAGGAAGAAAAGAGTAAACGCGACATTAGAAGCGATTTGAAAACAACTTTTTCAGATTTTTATTGTTTTCAGGACTTGCAAGTCGTACATCCACGTCGAAAAATGTTGTATTTTTTTTTTTTTCATTTAGTGTCAAGCATTCAAGGACTCTTCAATAAAAGGACTGCTAGGAACAATCCAACACCCTTTCCAGGGGAAACCCCAAATTCATCTTCAATGATTTGGCAATTTTCAAAGAATTTCCAAGGCCTGCGCGAAACCTTCTTCGTAATTTTGAATGTCACAAGAGGAAACGTTTTATTACGACTTTCTTGTCGTTTAATAAATCTCAATGTCAAACCTTTATTTCATTTTACCTGCAATTTGTGTTATTAGGATAACCTTCGTATCCACCTGGACTTGTGAAGTTTCCTTTATCGCCAGATAATAGGAAGTCTTGTTCACAGTCTAGCAAATTAAGATCAATTGTAGTCGATTAGTTACTTTTAACTAACAAAAGCAGAGAAATGTCTCAAATAATATCTGTTTTAAAATCTACTTTCTATAGAGCAGTTCCTGGGAGCACACTGTAAGAGGGCGAAAAAGTGTTGTCCAAGTCTGTGCTGCAAAATTGGGATAAACAAGAGAAATCTGATCGTTCAGTTTTAAATGATGATCAAAGTTGCTTGCTATGGCTTATTCCTTTTGGAAATCAGAAATGGGATTATTTCTGAAACTGTCTCAAGTAAGTTCTATGTAATTTCCCAGATCGAGGCGGACCATAAGAATTTAAACAACATTCGCAAAGCGATGCGTCTACTTGCAATCTATAAAATACTTATGCCGATCTTAGCACGCCGGTAGTTTATTTAACGAACAGAAGGTGGACTGGATGGAGGATAGTTTTGTTTTCAAAAATTACCCAAAAGTGTATTAAATAGTTTGCCTGGCTCCGACATCCATCTTTAGTGAGCTCGCTTGCCGTGTCGCCACGTGTTGCTGGGAATGCCCAACATCGGTAAAGGGTTGTGACAAAGCAAACTTCGTAAAATCATACAATCGAATTTGAAGCATACATCTGAGACCCAAAAAATTCTGACGGCTGGTTCCCAGTAAGATAAACAACGGAAGTGGCCACTATTTGAAGGAGGTTTCAATCAAAGGCAGTTTTTCTATTTTATAATTTCGCTTATTCAAAAACCCTCAACTTCTTCCTAACAAAATAAAGACAAGTGCCTTTGAAAAACATTGTTTTCTTAAATATCACGGCTAGTTCGGGTAGTAAAATGTTTTAATAACTGAAATTGTAAAAAACTTAAACCAAATTATCGAGTTTTGTCAGGAAAAACCCAAGATAGAAGGCCACTTTTCGCTCAGTTGTTCAACAAGAGAGCTTTAATAAACCAATGTTCAAAGCGCCGAACATCTTCTTGCATTTTATATCTGTCTTTCACCTGCTCTGTTTTTCCGCCAATCACGAAACCGCAGAGACAAACGCATTGTCGCTTATAACGGGCTTTTCAATGGGTTGTTATGAACAATGAGAGAAAATAATTTACGTATGTCGCATGTTTCTCGATAATTCTCGCTCTAAATTACTCTCCCGCACTTCATTTGATGTCCGATGCAATAATTCATCTCCATAACAGAAACCCAATTTATAGCCACAATAGATTTTTACAAGCTTTAAATCATACCAAATGAAAAAGTTTCGTCTTACCGCTGTATAAAAAGGCTAAATTAATATTGATGTTGCTACAAAAAACTTTGAAAATCCACGATCGGTTATTGCAGACAAAACATTCCCATATACCCCAAAAATATATGTATTCCACCGTGTTCTAAAAGCGACAAGAAACCACATCAGAACATTTTCTATTATATTACGAGGGACTTAGCAGCGAGGATGATTGCAATTCACTCCACTTTAAATTGTAAAACATCCAGTAATATACTTCTCTTCTCAATAATTTTTGACTTCTTTACCTCTTTGAAAAGAACCGAACGGTTGTGCATAAGGAACATTTTTCGATACCTTATTACGTACCTAATGCTTTAATATTGCGAATAATATCGCTCGACGATGCAAGCCGATAATTTTTAATATTTTTTTTCGCAATGCATTTTGCGCGAATTTCGTTGTGGTGATAAACCTCGGTAAACCCCTCAACAAAGACTATGGTATTTTTAAATAATCACAGAAAATTTCGCAATATGCACAGCGTATTTCAAAGAATTATAACATCGGGAACTTCGGCATACTAAAAATCCTCGCAAATTAGAATCAAGGACATCCAGGTGTTCGTTATTTCGCTCCCGCAAAATAACAAACTAAAGCTTTTATATTACTGCTATAGTAACATTACCTTTCTTCGTTTGAAAATAGTGTGCGGCTTCTACACTTAACAAAATCGCCAGTAGTAGTTTCAATAGCTGAAAAAGATCACACGTTTCGTTAGCCTGTCGGTTTGACAGCGGTGTTTCGTCAACCCATTGGCATACAGCGTTTGAAGTGAAACACTGAAAACCTGCAAGCGCTTACCAGAACGATTTTCATTCCAGCTCCAAATTGGCTTCGACACAGCATCCTTATCGTTGTAGATAACGGCTTGGAACAGGGAAATCTATTTACCGCAGCTACCAAAACAACACAGTATTAAAGACTTCACTAGATTCCAGCGTTAGTTTGTATTTTCGCTCTCGACTCCAGAAAACTCTTTCAAAATGTAAATTTCCTGCCCATAAATAATTGACCACTTCCCGACAGCAAGTCATTTTCGTTGACCAATCACGATGCTCTGAAATTAAACAGCAAATAAAACGTCGACGAGTTTGCTCCGAATTTGAATAAACCGTTGTCAAGGAAGCTACAAGGCTTGTGTGAGAAAGCAGTCGCCTCAAGTCATGCACAAACAAGCGGTCTGCACGTTTTACAGTTGACTTTCAACATTTTTAAACTCTTAGTACCTCGCATTCGCTTGTAAGCGAAAACGCTCTTAGAAGAAAATCGAGAGCGATAAGCAAACGGAAGATCCATCATGTGAGGTCTCGAATAAGTTTAAGAAAAATTTAAGACTTATAAACTTAAGGTAAAACGAAAATTTCCAATTGCTGTGGTTAAGAAAGGGGAGAAAAAAAACAAAAAAACAAAAAAAAACAACTTAAAAAAAGAGACAGCTTTAAATAAAACCAAAAGAAAAATATGGTTAAAATTGAGAAAAGACAAACTCAAAAATTACATTTCTATGCAGATAACTCCACCTTAACCTGCCAGTTTTGCAAAATAATGATATCTTCGTGTGTACGACGGTTTCTTGATTTTAGAGCTGTCTTTGGAATATTTCTATCTTTGTAAATGTTAGCGCTATTGTAATATTTAGATTAGTACATAATATTTCTCAATTGTTTAATTTTTTATTTTGTTTTAGTCGAGTGCTTTTTAACATGAACCTCTAGCTCGGGAGATTGTGCAAACACTCTCCACGTTTTTCGATTTTAGATAAAGTTTCCAAGCTCTGTCAGAAGCACAAATCATTAAGACAGGTAAACCGAACATTTAATTTCCGGTCACTGTGTTAAGGAAAGATGTTAATTAAAAAGACAAAAAAAGAAAAAAACAGCTTCAAAAGAAATAAGAGACAGCTTCAAATAAAACCGATGGCAAAAATATAGTTGAAAGTTAGCAGGGAAAAACTAAAACAAAAAATGCATTTCTATGCAGATAGCTGACAATAGCCCACCTGTTTTGCGAGATAATCATATCTATAAAGTCACGTACACTCTTACAAGTACCCCGGCAGAAATGAATATGATACTTATTGCCTAGGAGAGGGGCAGCCGACCTGTATTGTTAAAAACTTAAAAAGTCGGATGTAATTATCGTTATAGCTGGTGGATACCGGTTATACGTTCATCTAATAACTTTTAATCAGTTTTCCTCGTTGAGAAAAAATAAAATAATACACTAACTGCACGGCAAAGGCGGGTACAATGCTTATCTCACAAGTATTTACTCTTCTTTATTGTATGGCAAGGCAGTCCTGAGGTAACTCAGGGCGTTGTGATTGGTTCTTTCTTGGTCGCTATTTTGTCGTACGTTGCCATACAATAAACCGCGGAATATTGGCCCTAGGTTGTTTTTGTCACGTGCATTTCGTCCCGACGGCGGGGCAACATTCCCCGGTACGGCCTTCGTCCTCGGTTGATAAGAGGCAGGAGCCATAATCGGGGACGGAGACCGTAAGTCTTGGGATCCGCGCGCACCTATGATATGGGACAATTTTTCTATTTTTAGAACAAATTGCGCCATCCTGACGTCATGTATCCGCGCGGTTCCACGCACATGTCGGGGGCTCTCGCGTGGATGCTGTCACGTTGCGTGATCAAATGGTGAGAGTTGCGAGATTCTCTTACGTACTTTTCACCGTGATGGCAGGGAATAAGGCAGGGAATACGAACCAGGGCGCTTATATGTAGTTTTATGCTCTGAGCTAACGGAAAAGGTGGGTTTTTCAGGGTCGAAAACAAGACTTCAATCTCGCGCTGGGAATGAATAAGATCTGCTCGCGCTTGTTGTAAGCTTACTCGTATGTTTTTGCGTTTGTTCTGACTTAAGAATATAGCAAGAAAACTCTATACTTAGACTGTTCACAATCCCCTATTTTTCCGTGAGATCGTATTTTTCCCGCCGGCCGTGTCCTCCACCACCCCCACCCACGGGCATTTTGTACTCTCTCCAGTTTCGCTCGCATCAAGAGATCAAGATGGCGGCCCGTCGAGCTTAACGATCGACATCTACCATCTCACGGAAAAATAGGGGACTGTGAACAGTCTACTCTATACTCTGGTATCGAGTTAATTTGTGAGTTTCTCAAACAATGGTTAATCATAACCAAAACCTGTTTTGATGGTTTCTTGTTGTTTCTGCTTGTTTAGTGAGTTTGCAAAAGTTTTTGAAAGGAAAGTCTGACGCGTACAATTAGCTCATTTGCATAGTGCAGCTCGCGCACTTTCAAGTCCGAGTCGGTGTTTTCAATTGTCAACAAATCTTGACAAAGATTTCTTTCGTTATCTTTTGTGTTGAGATGCTGTAACAAATTTCACGAACGCAAAAAAGGCTACTAACATCATGCGTGTTTCTTTAACTTAAGCATAGTGAAGATTTACACTGCGAAAATGAAAATAGACAAGGAGTTTTGATAACTCGATCAACAAAATCGAAATCGTTATTCGAAGTTGATTAAAGAAAGCGTCATTGTAACTTTGCTGATTTATTTCTGCTTTATTCACATATTTCCAGCTTAGCTTTTAATATGTTCTCAAACATTTATCAACCTTAAACATATTTAAAAACTATTGAGTTATTGTTTGAGTTCGATGTACGCTTTCACACGAAAGTGCGGCGCAGCGGAAGTCCAATTTGTCATGTTGACTGACTGTACAAAACACGCATCGGCGGGCGCTCTCATTCATCGACAACAGAGAAATTACTGGATTTTTACACAAATAAAACTGAGCAGTATCTACGGACGTAAAGTTATTGGGCCTTGATGAAACATCAAGCGTTGCTTACAATTCAGGCGAAACTCAAACTAGCAATTATTTTGTTTTACTTTTCGGTCGCGATAGACTGGCAAATTCCTCGCAAGCGTGTGGTAAGAGGAGCTAGGAAACCATGAAGTCCTGAAGCTCTGCTATATCTATATATCCAGCTAGTTTTTTGCTGTGTAATGGGAAAGCTGTTAATCTTTAACATGTGTGAAATTTAAAGTGGGGTAATGTACAGCTCATATAAAAGAATCCGTCGGAACACAACTTGGTCAGCGATATATATAAGCTTAAAGCGGAACATACCTAAATTCGACACGGTCTTACTTCACTCAACTGGAGCAGCTTACGACGAAAATACTTAATTAAGCAAAATTCCAACAGACGTAAAAGCGTTGAGTTGTGGGCCAAAAACATGAAAAATTTCGGGAATTTCGGACGCCATTTCCCCCGCGCGACATCCGCAGAAATCCTCGCAGCATGTACGCGCGTTTGCCGCAGGCGATGGCGCAATTTGTTCTAAAAATAGAATTTCTGTCCCATATCATGGGGACAACCCCAATACTTGAAATGGCGCGCGCTTACGGTCTCCGTCCCCGATTATGGCTCCTGTCAGAGGTTAATTAATATTTACTGATTATCGATAGTTCTCTTTCCCAACTTCCACCAAACATATATTAATAAATGGTGCAAATTAACCACATAAAAATATTCCTCAAGGCAAAATAGAACAAGTATTTAGCGGAAGAAGTACAAGATTACGCGGATAGAGGTGGATTACAGTTCAACAAATTTCCTTTTTATGACAGGATGTCAACATGTCAAAATCGCCATCCTGCTGGTGATTCTTTTCCTTTTTTTTAAGTTGATATTTCTTTTCTTTTACCGCATTTATTGTTTTTTTTTTTCTTTCATTTCTACTACATGCCAGATGTGTACCACTTTGGTGGAGGAAAAATATAGCGTGTACCAAACTGTGCCAAGATTCAATCGTCAACATATCACAATCAGTGTATCCGTTGAAATCGAAACTTGATTATTTTATACACTACAAAAACACACTTTTTTAAGATTATGTTATTTTATTTTTTAACTACATTATCAACTTATTTTTGCTTTGTGATTAAAGCATTACGTTACTTCACTTTACTTATACAAGTTACTTTGATATACTTTGTAACTTGTGTAGACAGACACAAATTTATGTTAAAAAACAATGGATTATGATAAATCCCTCATACATTAAGATTGCTTCTTTCAGAATCAATCCTCTATGATTGGACTCGTCACTAACTAGAGCAAAAGCAACACCGGCCCACAACTCATCGGTCGCCGAATACTCACCGACTACCACCGGCTTGTCAACGATTCCTTTCCGACAATTTACTGTTCAAAATTTTCAAGTCGTGTATTAAATTGTGTATTAGTAGTCTCAAGCAACTCATAGAGTTCACATGTTACTAGAGTGCCATGCAAGCATTAAATCTACTTTTTCTGTTTGGCATGCAACCTTTGTTCTTCTTCGTGTTTATCTGTGATATCGTTGAGCTTCCTCTCCCAGTTTTCGTAAAACTCGTGAACCTCATTCATCAAGGAATCCATTAGATCCAGATTCTTCTTGGCCAGTTCGTACCCGGGCCCACCAAGCAGCTCTAGCTCATCTGCAACACAAAACACGGTACCAGTTACCTTAGGAATGGAAGGTGCGTAAAATGTGTTACGGTTATCTGGGAATGCTTTCGAGATCTTTCCTATCCTTGTTGCCAATTTCCACAACACAGATCACTCAAGATAGAGTTAAAGTAGCTCAGTTGTTGTGGAGCTTAGTGGATGTGGTTGGCTTGGCTTGCCACAATCACACTGTACAACATAAGTATTCAGCATTTCGCACTACAGTGGGTAATGCTGACTGCTGTTAGAGGCAATCGTCTCCAGTAATGGACACCGGCTCGAGCATGTTACTGTGCTCGAAAAATGTTGTTGGTTAACCTTACCCAACTCTGTCCTTTTCTTCCAGTGCCTCATATAACCGTAATCCCAGATAATGCCACAAGCCGTGAAAAGCAATAGAAGACCAAGACAGGAGTAGATTGCATTTTGGAACAAGGGAGAGGAAGCGTCAAACAAACCGGAAGAACGTTCAATCGCTGCGCTTTCAGCGGGTTCCTAAGGAGAAGAACAAAAAGTCTTTTTAGTTTTGTATTTTTACAAACACAATTTGAACATTTCACGATCTTCCTACAGGTAAAGATGCAAGGCATAAAGTATAATACCTCAGCTTCTCTTTCAAAAGGTTAAATACAGTATCATAAAAAAAAATATATATATATATATAAATCACGCCGCCCTTCTGTATCAGGCTTGTCACTGGCTCATAACACAATAAGGTACAGGCCTTGGTTGTTCAAAGCCTAGATAACGCTTGAAAAATCACTACCCAGTCCATAGCAGGCTTTTTTTGTCTTCTGGATAGCGATTTTTTCAGTGGATAGCATTATTTACCCTTTAAACAACTGCACACAGGTTACAACGTGCCCTAATCCTAAAAGCAGTAGTGCTAGTGCTGGAGGTTCTGAAACGTAAGTGGCCAAGTTATTCAAAATTTCTGAAAGAAACGAGTTATCACATCTAGCTCATTTGATCATTCGCTCTCCGTTAACAACGTCGAGGTGCTTTCGCTCGGTTTAAATTTCGCTCTGTTGCTATCATAGAAACATCGAGACCTATACATTGATAATTATCTGATCAACAACAACAACAACAACAACAACAAATTCGCACGATCGGAAGACGAAGATCCTAAACCTAAGATGGCCCAGAAAGAACAGGATTTGAAAGGCCCACAGGATCAAAGAACATAACTAAAGCCCATAGAGAGAAAAATGGTGTAGGTGAACACGTGAAAAACATACGAACGATAACAATAAAATCTGACTGCTATCAAAGAGGGCCTACCAGGGGTTTTGGGGAGCAAGGGAAAATGGTCATCTTTTTTTTCAAGGGAACAAGTGAAGGGATATTATTGGGATTAAATTGAGGGAACAACGATATCTCTACTATTTAAGGTCACTTTAACAAACAATCTTAGGAAACAATATAATTTATTAACAGGCAACAAGGGAGAAAAATTGAAATTCTCAAGGGATCAGGGGACCATGCTATCCCCTCCCCGTCCCCTGAAAGGACATCCGGTGGATGAAACCATCAACCAACAACAAGGAATTCTCAAACTAATTTAACTCCTTTTTATCCAAGCGCTATATAACAACAACGTACACTCATAGGTCGCGTTTTCTGCTTGACAGTCTCAAAGATTGCTGCTTGGTTCGACAAGACGTATTCCTCCAAGCAGGCTTGAAATTGCCACTCTGACAACCTCCCTCCTCCGAATACGATACCGTAGAACGAGTTGTGGTCGATGATCTTATTCACACGTAGCTCTTCGCTGGAAAAATCTGTCATTTCTCCAGCAACGTACGAGTCGACTAGCACACCCTTCAGGCCGTCCTCTCGATTCCTCAGAGGCTCCACGATCGATTGTAAATTGGGGTATGCTGTGAAAATAAAATTATTGTTAGTAATGACAAAAACTTAACTATTTCAGTTCCTAGGACTCAACCCACACTAGGGTTACATCCACAGACTTAAAAGTTTGAACACCTTGCACAGCATAATAAACAGTACCACATGAAAGTACTGCTCGATAGCTTTCATTTGAATGGTTGCACACTAGAGGGTTACATTCACAGACTTAAAAGTTAGAACCACCTTCTACAGCAAAATAAACAGTACTACATGAAAGTACAGCTCAACAGCTTTCATTTGAATGCTCACACAAAAGGGTTCATAGAATATATGTCACGATTTCTTTTCTACGTTAGAGTCATAGAGTCTCTTCCGTACCTTTGGAAATTGATCGAACTGTGTCGTATGCAAGGGTGATATTTCAATATTTCTTTACCCTTCTGCTGTAGTACATGTAAGACCATCTTAGGCTAGGATAACGTATCTAGAATGCTTTCATCTGTGAGTTAGCAAATCTACGAGCTTACCTGTCATATTTGCGTTTTTGATCAGACCCAACCGATACTCGGTAGAATTAGCCACTGCTGCAATCTGAAGTAAAAAAAAAAAAAAAAAAAAGAAACAATGATAAAAATGAAAAAATAACCATTAGAAAAATAACGCAATACCATATGAAAGAACTGTTGAATAGCTTTCATCTGAATAGTCACTCATTAGAGTGTTAGACTCACCATACACGTTACAGCCTTTTCTCGAATGGTCATTTAGCCACGGAAAGAGAGGATGAAGAGAATATAGGTCTTAATCACAACGTTATCCCTCTCAAGCTATTTTTAGATTACTTCCGGTTTCAGATATCCCAGAAATAGCCAATCCTATGATGCGCATTTTGGTCACGTGAACAGCCCAGCCATCTTAACACGCATTTTCATCCTAACGCAACCCCAGTGGTAACATTATTCGCGGACGAGACTGGTACCTTTCTAAAAATAGCGTCGGACTGGAAGGTCCGACCGCGACATCATTACTTACTCATAAGCACCGAAGCGACAGATTTGAATAAGAACTGGATTACCTTAGGAATAAGACCTGTATGGGACAATGGCTCTGTTAACCTTCATCATCTCTTAGCCATGGTCATGGAATTACTTTGACCAAACATTTTACATTAGAAGCAAAAGTGGAACCCACCTTAGTGCCATACAGTTTGACGTCAGTACTCAGTGTAATGGCTGTTAGGGATGTAGTCACAACACCAGTAAAAATAGACGTGATAACGAGGCCAACCAGAACCCACGCTATCGCAAAAATACGGGCCACAAATCCCCTGGGAGATCGGTCGCCATAGCTGTGGGACAAGGAGACAACAGAAAAGTGGTATTCAACTGACAGAACAAAATAAAGATATCGCTGATGTGGAAGAGGGAAATTCTTAAGTTTCATTTACCAAGGTAACTAGTAAACTGCCATAACTTGATCTAGGATTATATCATATCAATCAATACTAAGTCGAAATATCTACAGTTGGACTGAGTTGAAAGGGGATACAGAAATTATTTAGAGCACGGAGCTTCCCACATCAACCCACGAACTATGTACAGAGTGTAAGATATTTCCTTGCACTCCCACCAACTAGAGCGTTACTACGTCTATTAACTAGACATATAGTAGACGAAACAAGATGCAGTGGTATAAAGGCTAATTGGAGAGTTATTCTTTTTCACTGCACTCTTTGCAAGAGTAGGAAAATGAAGAAAAACTCAAATGCAGTAGATTATGCTCCACAGCTATATAGCACTGACTTACCCCACGGTTGTCATAGTAACAAAAGCCCACCAGAATCCCTCTCCGCTGCCTTTGACGAATGACCTGGGAAACTCGTCAGGATTATACCTTGTGTCCTTTAGAAAAGGAGACTAATTATTAATTGACATCTAGGAAAAGGACCTTAGGAGGAAGAGTTTTGATATAAACAGGTGAAGTAAAAATGTGGAAGGAACGAAAGAGTGTTGTAGTTCCGGCTGAACAAAGAGGCGCACGAATTTAGAAGATCACACACACGTTTTAACCACAGGCAAGCGAGATGAAAAGATACATGATGAATAAATTGACAACTCTTATACATGTATGTCATGGGGGGTCTAGTCACTAATGGTAAAGACCGCAGGCTGGACGAGTATAAAACCGCCTGCCCTTGAGAGAAGTCGGGAAACTTTCAGACTTGCCCAACAGAAGCCCAGACCTTAAGCATATATGCCGACCGGACACTTCACCATGCACTACGCTATTGAGGAAGGTTACCTTAACTTTGTTTAAATGTTACAAAAAGAATCAAACATCCCGCTTACTGCTGTGCTGAGTATTGCTGCATGACGTGGGAAAATGTTTATAAAAAGAAATGATGTTATGAATAAATACTTTGTACAAAACAGTGACGAAGATACTCATTAGTGAAAGACACCAGACACTCGAAATGTCGGCGTTGAAGATAGATTTGGTTTTCGCTCGCCGATGCGGTGAATCCTGTCTTCAGTGGGTGGTGTAGTGTGTGAACGGGAGGAGAAGGGTAAAGACGAAAGGGGGGGGGGGTATTTTCCCTAACAACAAAAGGTGATACACAGATTTGGGTAACGTGTTTATATCCTTAGCTTATTGCCACCCAATTCAGATCATTTTATAATTCATTTGGGAGGCTACAATTGTTCTGTTTTTACATATTCCCACGCAATCAGCTGCGTGTGACAAATTGTAACGCAGTTGTAACCTCCCACATGAATCGTCACGTGGTCTGAATTGGGTGGTAACAAGGACGTAAACACGTCAGCCAAATCCGTCTATTGAGGCTATAATGTAATGTACTTACCAATCCCCACATAATTATCCCAGAGAGTAAAGCCATCAGAAGTGTGAGTACTAACACAGGCCAACCAGACAGGACAGAGTTGAACACAGCGTTAGCAGACGTGCCGGGTGGCTCATCAACAACAATGAAAGCAACGCCTGGAGAGCTTACCAGTGGCATGAACGTGTACTCACTTTGATACCAACGATCGTCCTTGTGTCCACTGATTGGAAACGTGATCGTATCATTTACATCGAAGTTGCGAATATCTCTAATTGCTACCAGGTTGTCTTGGCGGTTTGCATAGGAAATCGTCGACGGCCCGTCACCTCCCGAGCAGTTTCCACAGCACACGGGAACAATTTCTTTGAGAAGTAACGGGAGCAATCCTGAGGGTTCTCGGCCGGGTCCGTTGTCTTTGATGTACGGTGGAATGTCGTACCAATTGGCTTTGATTATCTTCGGGCATTTGCACTTCTCTGAAAATCAAACAAAATTTGAGTAACAAGAGATTGATTTTATAGCTGTGGCTTTGTTGAATAGGAAGTATGGTGCCTCATGGTCAAAGTCGATGGACTCCGGGTAAGGTTAAAAAAGCATGAATGTTTATTAGGAAACCGCTCACAAGCACAATACTTGGGGTAGCGTTAAGCTCAACAGACAATGCCAACTAATTTGATTTTAAATTTAAATGCTTTCCGTGTAAAACGTCAACAGGACACATGGATTTTGTACCACTGGAGAGATTATTTAAAAGCAAGGTGGTCTATAAGCTGGAAATTTGCGAACCTTGCACTAAGCTGTCCAGTAATTATATGATACTGATTCACAAGTTAAATAAAGGCTTTGTAAAATGAATGAACCGGACCTCAACGTCTTGAACAACATCTGGAAGAATTGTATGTAGACTTTTGGAGAGAATTTTCAATCCACAGATATCAAGATGAGGCACAACAAGTCTTGCAAACAATTTAGTCTGGACAATACAAAGGCACTGAAATAAAATATAAAATCTCCCTAATAGGAATTAGATGAATAATCTTATGTAGACTTGTGGAGGAAACATGTACTTAAATCCTCTTGTTTTACCTTTTACCCGCAGGTGCATCACAGCATCGTCCTGTCCCAAGGAGTTACTCGCATAACACTTATAAAATCCAGTGTCGTTTCGCTTGAGGTTGTTGATCAGTAGCCGTCCATCGTGAAAGTCAAACATGCGGTCCGCACGAGTGTTGAGTGGTAGCTCGGAATTTGCTGGGTCTGACCCCAGATAATACCAATTCACCTCCGCCTCAGGATAAGCCGACACCTGGCACGTCAGCATCAGACTGTCGGTTTCTGTCACAACATTTTCTGTTGAGCAGTTTTTGGTACCAGTGGGACAAAACGATATTATCTCCGGTTTGTCTGTAATGAAAAACGCAAAATATGTGAGTTAATTTCCGCGCACACTCGACTCTAAACACGATGCATGGGTGCGACAGAAAATGCTCTTCGAATATTTATCCGAACATTTTACGGAAATTTCCGAAGATTGCCGAAGAATTTAAAGACTGAGTTATAGAAAGATGCGAAGATTTTCCTACTAAACGCCGCAGTGGGGAAAACTCATCACTCAGTAAACATGGCGTTGTCGATTTCTTCACATATGGCAATACAATAAGTTGAGAAAAAAAAGTAAAACTGTTTAGCTGGAAGTCCTTGTTATTCAAATTCAAATCTCTGTGAGAAACAAAAAGGAAAATATGGCTAATTATTACATCGCTCGGGTATCACGCGCACTGTGATTGGTCAATAATACGGTCCGTATTCCTACTACATGATTGGCTTCCCGCGTGCTCGAATTGAAAAGGTTTTTCTTTGCCACAGCAAGAAAAATAACATGAAATTCGTATCAAATTTATTGAAACGAGCCCTAGCTTTTTCCGTCGATTTATGGCCCACTTTACACTTCATGGGCTATCAATCAAAAGGGAAAAACTCGAAACGACGGTTTGCGAATTTTGAAAAGTTGGCCTAAGTTTTTCAAGTTCGGTGACTGCAATCCGTGTTAATCTTCTCAATCCTTAAGCATCTTTGTTTCTTTATGATTTATTATTATCTCTTTGGTGTTTTTCTATCTTAGTAAGCTACTATTTTCAGGTTTTCTTCAATTTAAAAGTAATTTTCTCTGTGGCCAAAATAACTCAAAACACCGCGACTGAGCTCCTTTATCTGTGAATCTGTCAATGGATTTTAAATAATCTGCAACTTACACATGCTACGAATAACCATATAAGTGGCGTTGAATCCTTTGCCTGTAACAAACCCGTCTGATCTGAACTCCACTCGAGCTTTCCCACAACGGGTTGCGACAGTGAAGGTCATCATGTAACCGCAGTATCCATCAAAGATGTCTGGTGATCCCAGGTTCTCTGACCAAGTCGTGGACTTGCTACACATGTCAGAGACCTTGACGTAATCATACGGTAGACAGGTCTTACTCCACTCCAAGTCAAAGTCGTGAAATGTGATCAGGATTTTGGCGTCAAATTCGGATTCAATGATCCAACTACAATACATAATAAGGAAGCATGTCAAAGATATGATTTAGGAAATTTGCAGTTGGTCCAATTAAAAATAAAACGTTGTTCTGTGGAGTACAAGATGCAACCATTCCCAGTTTCCTTCGTAGCCACGCAGTAAGTTCAACTCCATCGCAAATGATTGTTTAGCACAGAAATGGTCAAATTAAACTGACCGCTGTTATTTTTTATTAATGCCACATCCGCTTAAAATCATGTCGATTAATTTTATTTCCTAAAAAAGAGAGCCTGTCTTTAATACCCTAAGAATATCCTTAATTTGACAAATTCGTTTTTCGCGGTCCGCTTCACCATTTCCCAGTCAAAACCATCTTCGTCGCTTTTCAGTTTGAATTATATCTTAGGAGTTTTTTTTTATACCTCAGTGAACTAGAATTTTTCGGTTTTCTTCAATTCGAAGATGAATTTGTATGTCACAAAAGGATTTTAATTTATGATAACAAACAGTTTCTTTGAAGTCGTTTCATATTACCTGCAATTTGTATTATTAGGATAACCTTCGTATCCACCTGGACTTGTGAAGTTTCCTTTATCGCCAAATAATTGGACCTCCTTTCTACAGTCTAAGGAACAAAAAAATTAATTAACTTGGTTCTTGTATATACAGAACTTTGCACACATTTGTAAATATTGAAATGATTAGTGTGATTTTAGTTCTTTGTTCACAGGAAAATAATAATTTTGAACAGAGTTGAACCAAATTTCGTCTGTCACTTACAACGAGTAAACATCACGCATAATGTATTTTTTTCATACACGGACAATAGATTTTGGTCGAAAATAAACCGGTTTCATTCTGCGTCTAAACTGATGTTAAATGATTAATTGCTAAGAAATATTTTCCAAAAAATACACGATGAATTCTTTCAGTCTCAAATTGCACATGCAAGAAAGCATAGTTATTTTGCAGCGTCCTTAAAGCGATCAGAACACCTTGCAGTTATTTTCCATGTTACAATTCTCCTGCGATGGACTATAAATTGCAAAGAGGTCAACGAGAAATTAATTTACCACCCTTTGCGTTGAAATGGGTGCAATGTATGGTTTCCCATTAAAGTTGACTTTTTTCGTTCCTCTGAAGAGAAACTGATCATGATTGTATAAGAACTGTTTGAGACGAGGCCGTATACGACGCAAATAGCGCAGGTAACAGACTGTTTAATGCTGCGAAATATTACCCTCGTAATTGCTTTCACGCGATATCTTTCCACATATCTCAGGTTACGCGTTTAGGCAGCCGTCTTCTCGCTATTGCAAAATAAGCCGTAACTATTCTATATTTACTGAAAGTATTATTACTTTTTGACGTCTGGATGTAGTGTGATGCGTCTGTCCACGGCAAAATCGTCACCAGCAATTTTAATAACTGTAAAAGATCACGCGAAAATTCGGTTAGTTGGTTTTGGCACCGAGTGGTGAGTTAACTAGGTGTTATTCAAGTCCAATCTTCCAAAACCTACAGGCTTACCAAAAACATTTTCACTCCTCCAACGGGATTCTCGTTTTGCAATATTTATATATGTATATTCTCTCAGATGACAGCGAAAAACCAGGATATGGAATCACTGTAGCTCCTATGGAAATATGCAACGCCGAGTGCAGAGAGGTCTGTGTAAATAAACATTCAGAGCGCATCAATAATTGAAGACTTTCCAGCAGGGTGTTATTGCCACGAACCAATCATAACGCCCGGAAAACAAACTACAGATTATTATAGGATTAGGAGGTTTGTTAACAGTTGGAATATAAAGTTGTTAAGGATGCTATTCAGGCTTACACGGTGTTCGTGGGAAAGAAGGCGACTAAGTTATTTACAATTAAAAGCTGTTTAACAGTTGGGTTAAATGAAAAAGAAAATCTTGTTATATTCACTCGGTGGGCCTTCGAACTCATTCTATATTAAAGTGCACCTAACCCCAAAAGTTTTTTTCTCGCTAAAACGAATCTAGACTTTATTTGAAGCATTTGGGCGAAGCAATTTTTGAATTTGGTTGAATCCTCGATTTTCTATGCCCTTTCAAAGTCGCGCTTGAAGTGTTTCACGACCGCGTTTTAGGGAGTCTGGGGCGGCGGTAGCTGATGACGTCTACCCAGGAACGAAACCCAATAGCGCCTCAGTCAGCTCTCTGTATTTGCTCGAGAAAATGGAACACAAAACTAATCGTTCCGATGTATTTTGGGACTAAAACGTCCAAGTTTTGTCTCAGAATCATTTCTTTTTCGTCACTGGAGTCAGAGTTAAGTTTCGATTCGAAAGATACCGAAATAAACTTCGATCGAGCACGTTCGACAACTGTGAACTCACTGCTTAGAGCTTTGAGAGCAATTTACAATATTTCAAGCGAAGAAGGGGAAGACTTCTTTGCGGACGAGCTGCTTGTATATTAGGAATGGAAAGCTAGATACGAAGTCAGAGCAGGCGAACGAAAAGCAGGAAAGAAAACTCAAGGACTGCTTTGGATGGTAATTTCGTCAACTAAACATAAGATTCCCACGCGTGTTTATAGCCCGTTTACATTTGTCCTTAGCGAGAATGTATTTTGTCAAGGTGTGATTGTTTTGTTAAATCCAGTTTGCGTTTTACTTTCAGTTGAATGCTTCATGTTTATAAGAGCCACGTACGTGTTGCAGTTTTCGAGACTTGATGACCTCCAAAACATTGGCTTCGATCGATTGAAAATCGTATTGTTTGGACCTGTATTTTTGAAGCTACGGGAAGCAAGGCGGAAGGAAACATTTCATTCAATTACCGATTTCACATTGTCACATGTTTTAAGTCGTAACTCCAAATAACCATTGTAAATTGTTCTCAAAGTTTGCAGTGAAATTCGTCCAATAAGCGAATTTAAAAAAAAAAAAAGAAGAAAAAACGGTTGGTAAACAACCTCGACTAGTGCTTTAAAGAAAATTAGGTAGGAGTCTTACGGTCTGAGCAGGAAACAATAAGCGTTAAGAACCTTGATCACAATCAGTCTTTGAAGATGCATAGTTACGACTGAGATGAATTGGGTGAGGTTAGAAAGATGAGGTTAAAACTAAAATTAGGCTCTGATAAAAAAAGAAAAAAAAAAAACTCACGAAATGTACAATGCTGCAAGAAAAGCGACGAAAATAAAAGGGAAAATCAACGTTATTAACTAAAGAAATGGACTAACGTTGCTCAGTTGAATCAACAGTGAAAAAATTTCCAAGGAATATTTGAAAATCTGAATTAGGTTCGCAATAAAAATGCAACAAACGGCTAAGGGCGCGTAACATTATTTTCTCCGAGAGCCTAATTAACTAACAGCATTGTCTTTGGGTGCTTGATGTAGATCAAAAGAATAAGAATAAGAATAAGAATAAGACTAAGACTAAGAATATGTATAAGAATAACAATAATAATAATAATAATAATAATAATAATAATAATAATAACAATAACAATAACAATAACTTTATTATTGTGTCAAAAGGCAGTAGCCGAGGGGAGAAGTCCCTTCTAATAATCGTGGATACCTAACTAGTAACCTAATTAAAATCATTTGTTGAACTCTGAATTAAGATTTGCTAAGGAAATAAAGTGAAATTGCATTTCAACAAAGGAATAACTAGAAGCTCTAAAAAATGTGCTTATGCAGGCTTCTTTGGAAAGAGGACCAGCTGTTTTTCGTCAATTTATAAGTGCAAGAATGATTCGAGGCATCGGAGGCGTAGTGTCCGTAAAATATCCTTAATTCTAAAATTCCTGAATATGCCATATTGGTATTTTCGGTATTGGGCTGGAACTAGATTGCAGCCGAGGCTTATGCGGAGAGTCCTTTAAAAAACAAATAGCATTTATCCCTTTTAATTAATATTCCTCTGCGGGAGATTCCACAGCAAGCTAATTCCGGTCCAATACCGAAAATACGAAGATGGTCTATTATAAATAAACCCTCCATTTTCAAGTCGCAATTTCAAACGGTTTCCATGCCACTCTCAGAACTTCGTCCAGCTAACTCAAGGGCTGGTTTTCACTAGCACACAAGCATAAATACAAGTCAAAGTAAGAAAGTATGGGCACCAGAACATATTCATAAGCACAAGCATATTCAGAATAAACATGCTTCTTTCTTCTCATGATTATGTTGCGCTAATATGTCGCAGTAAGATTGTAGCTGACGTAACCACAAGGCAGTCAAACATACTAGTCATAACTCGTATTGTATATCACAGACGATATGGCGGGTTCTGCCATATTGTTTACACCATCGAGGAGAGGGTATCCATTCTCGTCCCCAAGGCCTCTCGTCTTTGTTTGGAAAAGAAAGAGGTGGTACCGAGAATCCCGGTTATCAGTCTGCGTTTGCGTATACCTTCATGTTTATGTGCTGCCATACACAGAGCAGAACTTTCCAGGCATTAAAAATACCGCGATGATTCGATTTAGCGCCCGGAGGCAGGGCGCTTATGAGTGAGTTGTGGCGCTGATTCCCTTTTGAACATATACATCTGGTCCCAGTTGTTCGAAAGATGGATAACGCTATCCACCGGATAAATCGCTATCCCGAGGATAAATGTTGACAAAACAAAGCACGCTATCCGCTGGATAGTGATTTAACCAGTGGACAGTATTATCCACCTTTTGAACAACTAGGGGCTGAATGTGATATAATACTTAAATGAAAAAGAACAGGCACTTTAACTCAAGAACTGTACAAGGGTCTATGATAGTCACAATGTTCAATACTACGTTTAAAGGAGAAAGCACACTTCCTAATTTATTCGTCGTGTCAGTCTATTATATGCCAATGTCTTGAAATCTTGAATGCTACTTTCGTAGGGCGGGTCTTTATTGGAAGGGGGCGCTTATTTGAATAGGGGCGCATATTATGATAACGGCACTCGAGTGGGAGCGCTTATATAATAATAATAATAATAATAATAATAATAATAATAATAATAATAATAATAATAATAATAACTACCTTGCTAGGTACAGCGCACATTTTGAGGAGGGTGCTATCAAGCTAAAAACTGGCTATCCCCTAGTGCCCCAGGACCATGGTTTGGTCTCGGCCCTAAGGACTCTAAGCAAACATTACGTGAGGACGATAATAATAATAATAATAAATCAGAAGTGAAAGGATTTCTCGGAATTTAAGAAAGCAAGTAATGATGATCAGTTACAAATTGTACTTGTTCTAACATTTCTTAAAATGATCACTTCTTGTTAATAGAGCCAAGACAACGCACCAAATTTGGCAGAACGAGACCCCGAGGAAAGGGAGGAATAAAAATAGTGGACAAACACGATGAGTTACCGACCTACAATGATCTAACTCTCCCGCCAAAAGACTGTCCCTAAACGTCCTAAGACGTCCCGCGAGCCTCTCCATCGTGCCGTCAGAATAATAACTCGACTAATTCGTCCCTCAATCGTCAGAAATCACATTTTCACCGACTGAAGTAGTTAAAGGCCCTTTTTACAATGTAGGAAAAAGACGATCTCTTTTCAGGCAATAGATTTTTGGAAAGAACTTCCAACCCATTTAAAGGGAATTGGTGTATTTTCTTTTCCAAAAACAATAAAACATTATTCACTGCCAGAACAATAGCGGAATTAGTTATTTATTTTTTAAACTAAACTGTTAACGGTAAATTTCTCCATCATCTCTCCTGTCCTTCAATTACACATAACTAGGCTGAAGGCCAACTCGAAAACCTAACGGTTCATTTAGCATCTAGTCTCATTAAAACAAAATTACAATTTCCTCCTTATCTATCACGGGCTACCTATCTTTAATATACTACAAATGTTGAATATTCAAATTTGCATTGAGAAAATATAGATTTTGTTGCTGATTTTGTTGTTTGTTGTTGTTGTTGTTGTTGTTGTTGTTATAAGAATAGTGACCGCGCTAACATTACAGCTTAGGCTCAACCTCGCTATGATGTTTGGGCGGTTACTAAACTTACTATTCCAACATAGCGTCCAAGTCAACTTAAAACCGAAAACCGCGAGGTAAATTTAAGATTTCCCGCAACCACGTGATAATTTCTTAACCGTAAACCATCAGATAAATGTGAATGCACCCGCAAACCGGCCCTCAAATAATTGCCAAACCGCAAGAGTATAATAGAATCTCTAATTAGGACCACGAGAAGTATAATGAAACTTTCGCATTACCTTAAACAGGCAGATAGAGAAAAGTGCGGCAAGAAGTCACAAATTACGAACAGCATTTAGGTTTGCAGTAAGAACATCTTCAAATCTTCTTTGAGCTTAATTTAAAGTTTTCTTGCATCAATGATAAGGTGCAGAAGCAAAATTAAACAAAGTTGTTCTCGAAAAAGAAAATCAAATTATAATTTCAATCCGCACAGAAACAACAGTTACTACTATACGTTAATCCGCGTATTATAACTGTTTTTGCGTTACACAACTAAAACTATTTTGAGAAAACAGTTTCAGAATCCTACATAACAACTACAAAATACAGGGTCACTTTTGAAGGTGCACATATTTAGTGGATCGTTTGGCTCGGCAGTGGATAAAAGAACGACGAATAACCTATGTACGCGTTAAGTTCTAGGTCTATATATTTAGTGGCTCGTTTGATGGATTGTTAAAAGTGGCCCTGTACTCTGTAGTTTAGTTCATTTCTAGTACGTTTCGATCCAGTGTGAATATTTCTCTCAGACACGAGATCCTCGAACGACACCAAAAAGCCCACCAGGAGAGGGGGCGATGAATGCGCCGGGCCGGAGATTTTAGTGAGGTCCTCAATGCGAAGTCATGAAAATCACACAATATTATGAATAATAATATTAAAAACAACAAGTATAATGTATCAATAAAAACCCTAACATTACACTGCAGGACGTTTACCATCTTTCCTAGACTAGCGCCCGGCTTACGCATCAATATTTTCAAGTTACTCGTATGTGTCAATTGGAGCTTCTTTGATGACTCGATACACTTTTTCATGGCAATCCAGTATTCCTTTCATAAGTTGTGTGAAGATTGGGGGTGTCCCGGCAGCATGTTTGCCGTCTATTACTGATGCAATGATGGACTTGCTTTTTTGAAGACGTTGCGCCATCCGTTTAGCTTTCAATGAGTTTGGCGGAACTTGATTCATTACAGCGATGAAGTCTGCCTCAATCTTCTTTGCACGTGTTATTAAGTCGTCGAGAGAAGGCGTATTTCGTCACGGCAATTCGCTAAAACAAATATTTCCAAATTCACGTTAACACTCTTTTCTTGCAAAGAAAACTGAACACGCTAGCTACTTAGACGGCGTCCACACTACGCCGGAAAAATCTAAAAAACGTAGCTTTAATTCTACGGTTAGGCCTACCATCCACACAAATCCGTCACGAAAAAGAAGCTTTTCGAAAACGCTCTTTAAACCGGAGGAATTTGAAACGCCGGCTTTGTGTTTTAGTGAAGACCAAAAACATTTTGCTATCGGAGCTTTTCGAAAACGATGGCTTCACGATAATTATGCGATTTACTTGACCGTGTTTTCCTCAAACGCAAATCCAAAATGACCGGTGATCGTTGCGTTTTCAAATTTCTCCGGCGTAATGTGGACGGAAAGCATTTGATGCATTTTCAAAGTGAAACCTCCGTTTTCAAATTTCTCCGGCGCAGTGTGGACGGGGCTCTAGTTTTTGTCAACACAAGCATATACGCTCATTCGAAAAAAATGCAAGAAAAACACTTACTTCGTCTTGGATTAAAGTGTAGATCTCAGCAATATGTAGGAGCAGCGATTCGACGTAATCTTCAAGTCAAAATGAATTTGCTTAACAACCTAGGCCTGCAACTTATAAAGCGTCGTTTTCACTCACGTGGCCAGCAGCCATGGAAATTTATTGAAACAAGACAGTGTTTACATAAGAAAAGAGTTTGACCCCCATAGGATTGGTTAGGGACACAAGCATGGCCGCCGTTTCACTGTTTTGGGACTCCAGTATGGCTGCCGCGGCGGCATGTGACAGCACTCCTGACATAAACACAATAACAGTAGGGATGAGGTTTCTCCACAAAAAAATGGTATTCATGAAAGGCGGTAAACAGTTACTTCGATGGTTGGTATCCTTACAGTGACAGCATACCATTGCTAAGGACGCTTTTAAGCCAAACACACTTCCACCGACTCAACAGTTGAGCAGTAAAGGCCCGTTTTACAATTCCCGACGTCATATAGGACAAGCGTAGGAAAACAGACGATTCCTTTTCAGGTAATAGATCTTTGAATAGATAGATAGATCTAAGAACTTAGCGTATTTGCTTTTCCAAAAACAATAAAACATCATTTACCATCAGACCAATACCTGAATTAATTATTTTTTGTTTTTTTTCTCCCTTACACTAGACTGTAAACCGTAAATCGTTCCTTCATCTCTCCTGGAATTGGACATGACTAGGCTGGAGGCTAACTCGAAAACCTAACGGTTCACTTAGTCTCCAGCGTCATTAAAACAAAATGACAACAGTTACCTTATCCAAAACATGCGACATGTACTAAATATACCACAAATGTTAACTATTTGTGTTTGTATAGAGAAAATAAAGATGTTGTTGTTGTTGTTGTTGTTGTTGTAAGAATTGTGACCGCGCTAACACTATAGCTTAGGCTGAACCTCGCTATGATGCATGCGCGGTTACTAAACTTACTGTTCCAACATGGCGTCTAAGTCAACTTTAACGGTAAGTAAATCTCTTTCTCTTCAACAATTTGCGTTAGGTATGTGAATTACACTTACTCTCGTTAAGTTTACAAATACTCTGATAACTAAATGATCAGATCTAAGGAAATTTCTTTTGGAAATTTCTTTTGGCGAGAAAAAAAATTGGGGTTAGTTGCACTTTAAATATTCATATTTGTATCGAGAAAATAAAGATGTTTTTGTTTTTGTTGTTGTTGTTGTTGTTGTTGTTGTAAGAATAGTGACCGCGCTAACATTACAGCTTAGGCTGAACCTGGCTATGACGCAAGCGCGGTTACTAAACTTACTATTCCAATATGGCGTCCAAGTCAATTTTAACGGTAAGTATATCTCTATAAAATTTTCTTTTCAACAATTTGTGTTAGATATGTGAATTACACTTGTTCTTGTTAAGTTTACAAACAGTGATTACTAAATGATCAGATTTACAAAAAGGATGGTTCATTCTGGATATCGTTTTATGAATTCAGTTGTGACTCGATCGGGAGCGTTTCGTAGCATTTCCAAACACCGAGAGGAGAGTTGAAAATACTGTACGACGTGTAGCGAAGTATTTTTGACGAACTGCGGTGTGCTTGGAAATGCGATGAAACGCCCTCTTGAGTGTTTGATATATCTTCTCAATCGAAACTAAAACTAAGGAGAAAACGGAGAAACGGAATCGTAAAATCTCTCTGCTAATTAAGATCAGACATCCAAACACCGTCACGGTTGTGATTTCTATTGATTAGACTTTCACTTCCATCTCTCTTTTTTTAACGAATTTGCATGAGAAATTAGCTTTTAGAGAGCAAAGGAATCAAAACACGTAGGGACTTAATAATTATCGAGGTACAAACTAACTGCCGGTCATCGAGTGACGTTGTCATATCCCAAAACTAAAAATTACCTTTCATTCTAAGGTTTAAGTTTCGTTAGGTATAATACGCTCTAAGAACTTGACGTTTTATAACGTTTTCACTCGACAGGGTTCCATGTTTTGTAATTGAGCGCGTTTGAATTCCAAAGCTGTTGCCGCGTGGCATTGAAGTGGCGGCCCGAGAAGGCTGTCGCGTGGGTCAAAAGGTAACTTTTGGTTTAAAGTTTTTGCTACATGAACAGTCCTTGCATAGGACAAAGTACTTATTTCAATGAGCCCTTGAGCAATAACGTTTCGTTTTAATAATAAAACTCAGTGATAGATGTTTCTGTTACTTCATGGGCGCAGTTTTGGTGCCCCTTCCGGGGACACCAACATGGCGTCTGCATAGAAAGCTTTTCAAATTTGGATGAAAGATTTCTCCGCATAACACGTGTTTAGAAAAAAATAACAGACCGCAATCTTGGCGGGGTTGTTACACAGATGGAAGTCAGGAATTTACAACTATTGGTAGAAGAATTGAAAAGGGAAATCGAAGGGCTAGAAGAGGAAAATGAAAACTTAACAGAGAAATTGAAGAAAAGAAAAGGAAACAAGAGTCAACAGGTGAAGAGATGGAGAGAGAAAAAGCGAGATAGATATTTGGAGCAGAAAAGAAGGGAGAACCTAAAGAGGAAACAGAGAAAACGAGACAATGAAGGATGTGTGGAAGAAGTTAGAGTAAGAACGAAACCAAGTGATTAGTGCTTTCACCGAAAAAAAGCAAAAGAAATCACAACGGTAAGAAAGAAACAAAGCAGAGGCGGCAACGTGGAAAGAGATGCGTATCTTAAACGTCAAACATCAGACCTGTCGAACAACTCGCTTTAAGGAGAAAAATTCTGACGTGTAACCATTATTGTATGAAACTTTGACCCAATTTGAATGTCCGGTCTGAAGTTGAATTTTTTTTCTAAGCAGTTGTTAATATATTGGCATCCAACAGTATCAAAAGCTTTCTGAAAATCTAAGAAAAGAGCGATTCCAGGTATTTTAGTTTCTTCAGTGTATGATATAATGTCGGAAAATTTACGGCCATTTTCACCAATGTACTGGTTTTTTTCTTATCCAGTTTGATATGGGTTAATTTTTCAAAAAAATTCTGGATTTGACGAACATTCCATAGCTACAATAAACAAAAGAGGTGTACTTTGCAAGGTTAAATAGTGGGTGGGCATTCGAAACAAAAGCTATCATTAGCAATATTCTTTCGGGCCCTTAATGAAATATTTAGAAAATTAAACGGATTACAGTTCGCTTCAACTTCAGTAACACTAAGCCCGCTCAAATCTTGGAGTGAAAGAGCTTTACTAAACAGATAAGGAACTAGAAATTACATTTTCTTACAATAGGAAAAGTTTCAATACGATTGGGCGAATAATGATTTCAGGAAACTAATTAAACTACGCTTGCGGCCTTCACCTTTCCTTCAATTAGCTGCAGTCAAGCAAAGTTTGCCTTGCTTTCGCTTTTACCCTTTTTTGGAGTGGAAAAATGTTTACATTTTGTGATGCCTTAGATGAAACAAAACAAAAAACGTAAACAAACTCTCGAGAGTACACAGTGCGGAATGGAAATCTTTAATGGTACATTTCATTACACGATCTCTTTGTGCAAGAGAAGAATGACAAATTAATTGCTCTCATCGTCTGATTATAAACACGTCACGAAAAAGTGTTTTTTCACAAAAATCCCACCCCCCAATAAAATAACATACTCAGCCGCTTTTTGCTTCATTTTTCTTTAGTAGATTCAGCAGTGGTGCTGAATTCAATCAAATTAAAAACATCGGCTACTGTACCATTTGAATAATCAACAATGGCGTATAGAAATCAAGCGCGAATAATGTAATTGTTTAAGTATAAGTCCATTAGTCGTTCAAAGCTTAATCTAAATCATCTTCACAGACAATTTTGAAAACGCAAAGAGGCGGCCGCCATACTGTTAACAGCGGCAGACTGCTAGGCGACACACCATCAACAACAGAATAGATAGTAAGAACGTCATTCGTCGTAGAACGCCAGTAGATTGACCATTCATGATAACATTGAATTAGCAAAAAAATATCTTTTGAGTTTTACGAGCATCCTTAAACTTTTGTCTACTTGTCTCTGTCATTTGGACGCTGCAGAATAGAGCAGCGTATTAAAAAGTCATTTTCAAAAACTTCTTACAAGGTGTAATTTTCAGTGAACAATAAACATAATTTTAAAGTGAAGTAGGAGGGTTGTCTGTAAACAAAACCATTTTCCCCTTGGGATCCAAAAAAGAAATGTTGGCAATGGACCAACCGAAAGCGTTTGAGTCTATTACAGGTTCAGAAAGCAGCATTTTCTATCAGAGTGGCAAGTGCTATTGAAAAGCGATTCGTGCGGTAAGGCGGTGCCTAATGGTCAAAAAACTCAGTTTACAAATAATGAAACAGGCTAACAGAGCAGCTGATGAGCAAGTCGAGAAGAAAGCTCGCTTGATTGACAAAAGGAAAGGAAAAGGACCGAGAAAGTTGGCCCGCGATAAGGTTCAGTTTATCAACGAGCAAGAAGAGAAGTTGAAAAGAAAAGAGTCGCCGAACACACGGGCGTCGAAACAAAATGATGCACCGCAAGCGGTCGTTGTCGAAATTCGAATTCCCGGCGAAAAAGACTTTGCGGCCGAGAATAAAAACTGCGAGGACATTCCTGAAGAGGCTAAAACTGCAAGGACCGCTAGAAGCTCTTTGACGAGAGAAAAACAAAACGCGCAAAAACTCAAAGAAACTTGCCGTGACACGGAGGCGAACAATTCATTGAGCAAAATCTTCGCCACACAGATTGAAGACGGCGAATTCACGGAGAACGGCGACATAGTTTTAACGGTTAAGGCGATTCGCAAGTTCAATAAGGAAGCTAAACGAGGAAAATTACCGGACAACAAGGTTGAAGTAATGTCCACGAACTTTTACAAAGATTTCGATCAAATAGCGGCCTGGCTCAGTGCGGTCCAAAGGGAAAACTTGGGGCACTTTCAAAGAACACCGCGAAAGAACAAAACACCTCGCGTCGGAGGAGCACCCACTAATGACCAAAAAAACTCCGAACAGAACGCCTGTAAACAAAGAAAAAACAAAGACAAAGACGACGACAAGAGAAGGCTTCTCAAGCTTCCACGGATCAACGACAAATTCAACTGTCCAATTTCGTCTCGGAAATTTTGAAGAGAATTAATGGACACTCTGGAAGACCTTCGCTTTACAAACGTATTGGACACGACTCCCTTTAAGGGGACGCTTAAACTGCTGAAAATTCCTCGAAGTATCGACAGCAAGCTAAGGGCATCCTAGATTTTTTTAAGTGCAACCAGAAATCTCGGAAATTTTACTAATTATAAAAGACTATTGTTCAACTCTTCCAAACTGATGTGCCAGAGCAATAGATTCACACTAAACGATGGTTGTCCACGTTCGTAGTAAAGCAATGTAAATTCTGTATCATAAAATATGCTGTAAATATTTCAAGTCGACAATTGAGAAACATTGTATATACATTAACAACATGATTTTATGAAACTACCTTTAGACGTTGACTTGCATTTGGTTTACTGTTTGTTTCTTTTCATTGCACCTATTACGATCAACACTATACTAAAGGTCTGACACAAAGCGAACATAACTCCGCAATTCTCTTCTCACCTGCAACGCAGCTAAGAAGAAGTCAATTGCATTTCTATTGTAATACTAAGGTCAAAGAAACAATAGTCCACCCGGTTTTACAAAAAACCTGGGCTCAGGTCTGCCCCGATCGTTCAAGTTTCCTAACAACACTTGTTTTTGGCTTTGCATGCGCTATACTCGAGATGGCCAAGAAACAAGAGACAAACCCACAGGACTAGCCTGAAATACCTTTCAAATACAAAAGGCCATTTTAAATACCACGGCCAGGGATGCCAAAACTTTTTCCTTAAGGGCTGGATATACATAAAAAAAAGACACCTTTTAGTTTTACTGTATTCCATTCTTGCTTTTCGGCCAACATGAAGGTCGTCCTCTGGCGACTCTAGTTCATTCAGACTGACAAATAATAATAATAATAATAATAATAATAATAATAATAATAATAATAATAATAACGATAACGATAACGATAACGATAATGATAATAATAATGATAAAATAACTTTATTCAGGTGTCAAAATGTTTTAACCACGGGATAACCCTCTACTTGTAGAGGACACCTACCTAAAAAAGAAATTACAATACCTAAGAATAATTTAAAATTTTAGTCTGTTTACAAGTGACAAAACCTAATTCATTAGTTATTGCTTACATTGCAGCTTCGGCATCTCTCATCCAGTAGAGTTTCCACGTTCATCTTACGTACGTTTGTTTTGAAAACATTAATACTGGTAACCAGCCTTAATTTGTTGGGAGGCCTGTTCCATAATTTTGGACCAAGATAAAGTGTGGTAGCGGGCGGTTTCACCGGGTAATGGAAAAGTTTTAACCCGACAACAAAATAAGTGAGTCGCACGAAGTAGCAAGGATCACGTGGTTTTTCGCAAATGCCAATATTTCGACGAAAAATCTCCGACCTTTTCATATTAGAGTCCCCCCGGGTTTCAAAACCGTGAATAGGGCATACGCAGATACAAACCATTCAGTCAGTTAACGTTCAAGTCATCGTGAATGTCAATTTTATTATAAATAACGAAATAACTCTATAAAACCTGCTTTTTAAAAGTAGATTAAGGGAATTTTGTGGAAAATGTTGTCAATTTGACTTCCTTCTGTTATTATTTCCTTAATTTATTTCATTTTCTATTTCACTTAAAATACCTAATAACGTCTACTTCGTTTGCTAGAAAACCATTTTGCCTTTTTTCGTTTTTTTTTTCTTTTTTCCTACTAATTTTCAACTTTTACGTGTAAAAAATATCTGGCGCCTTAAAATGTTCAAATATTTTCACTTTCTTAAAAACATAGAAACCGATTGTGGACGTACGTATATACTTTCTACCAAAAAGGCATCATTATTCGATAAACGGTACCGGTTGCAGCTTGTTGAAGAACAGTTGGCTCAGTGAGATAGGCAGGATACGAAAGTTTGTATTGGAATGCCAGACTAAACTACGTTGTCTTAAGCAAATTGAGCAATATTTTCGTTCTCAAGTCTTCCAGTTGTACTCGACAAAAACTGGTGTGGTCCAACAGTGCAGCAAATCCAACCGGCAATTCTTGCTCAACGAAAATGAAAATGTGTATCATAACTTGATAAGGGTCAATGTCAACATCCAGACTTTCCTTACTAAACTCCAAAACACCTCTCATTGTAGGCTGAACAAAGAAACGCAACGTCAAAAGACAACTCAAGAGTGCGCGGAATAGTTTGGACACGACTTGATTTCGACTTCCGGTGCTCTAGCTGTCACGCCACAAGATTACGATGTCGTTTCATAATGTTTCACGTCACGAGCGGAAGCGACAGCTTGTAGATCCTGCCACGAAGTCACGTTGTCGAACATAGTTTATTCATGCACGACGAGGAGAAGCCACAAACCAAGCCACCGGAAGGCTACAACGTACTGGAGTAACACAACGCTTCAGTCAATCAATTAAGTCTTAAGGAGGTGGAGCGACTTTGGTGACGTTGTCTAATCACGCAACTTTGCTTTGCTGTCACGTCGGAATGCCACCCAATTTTGCACCAGCCGGGAATTTTGACAACGAAAAGCCACGTTACTAATCAAAGTCACTCTGCTGACTGGTCACGCCACGCCATAACTGCGAACAGTCTCTCTTTCGCTCGAAAATCCGCGGGAGGAATCGGGAATAACGCAAAGGAACCGAGCCGAGCCCCTCTCGCGGCTTAACCCTCGCCTCTATTCGTTTGCGTTTTTCCCCTCGGATTTTCGAGCAAAAGGGAGACTGCTCGCAGTCTACCCAGGCCACCTCACACCTATTTGCTGTCACGTATACAAGGTCACTTAACTGTCACGCAATGCTGGTATCAATCTACTCCCGTGGAGGAGCAAGGTGCAGTCTGAAGCGTTCATCTTCAAAGATACTGCTAGAGTTGGTCGAGTGGGAGCCATAGTTGAGATTTATCACATCGCTAGACCTGGATAATTCCGATAAAATGGCCAGCTACAAGAAACAGAAAAACAAGACATCACTTGTTTCTTAGACGGTAACATATGATTTCACACCTGTTTACAAAGTATGCAGTTTCTTGTAGCTATTTATAAACTTATAAAGTCGAAAAAGCTAAATTTTCCACCGCAGCAAATCGTTGAAGCTGAAGTCTCCAGCTGAAGCCCTTCTTTAGAGCAAAACAGCATCACAAAGTTCCGACCCAACGGAAAGCTACACCGTATCAGATTTCATTTAGTTCTCACGAAGGGCCAACCCTGGAACACAAACTCACTTATCCGACTGCTTCACCTTTATCAACTTAGATTTAATAAATAGCTAAGTGTCTCACTTGCTCGACTGAAGTTTCATGGCCCAGTAGTCAGAGTTTTGTACAGGGATTTAAAAGTACGATCCTTAATATAAAAAACGTTCATTAACAAGATGTCAAACATAAAAAAAAAAACAACAACACTTCATATTTACCCGTGAAACACCCTTGTTTTGTCCTTTGAGTCTTGTTACCGCTTCAAACTGTTGTTGCGTTAGAGACGGTACCGATCTTTCAGTCTGCATGAAAAGAAATCAATAAAGAGGTACTATACCTGCTAACCTCCCGCAATTGGTACAATAGAAAGATAGGACAATCACATGTTTCTCTAACACCTTAGGCTTATTTCTCGAGTGCGTTTTCGAGGTCTTGTACAATTGGAAAAATCTCGTCTCCGTTTTCCATTCGGCAAAGTACCAGATATTTTCAATTTTTTTCCCTACGATTTCCGGACTGTTTACAAAGAAGGAAAAAGAAGCGTGGATCAAGAAATAAGTATGACAAAGTGAAGACCAACAAAATTTTACCGCATTTGTCCCACAGTGTATTAACGCGGGGGTGACCTATTTGGCTTGTGTTACTCTACGTGAAGTTTTTTCTTTTCGCTGATATCATAAATAAAAGGTATTTCATTACAGGGCATAGAAACTGTACCCCTGAACCACTCTCTAGCAGCCGTAGAGAAACCTTGATGTTCCCCATGGACTCTATAGAAACCTCCCCGGAGCAAACAAAAGACTACCGAAGTGTTTTCGATCCCGCGAAAACCCGCTCCGTAGAAAGAAACCCCTCCTTCCACCTTCGTGAAACTAACGTCAATATTTACTCAACATGCATAAGGGAAACTTTAACAAAACTCATCAGGTTGGGTTTCAGCACAGAAGCGTTTTCAAATTGACGCCGTTTGAATCTCCTGCACTTACTTTGGAAAGATCTTCTTTGGTGGATGTTCCAGAACTTTCAGCCTTTAACTTCTACAGAAAGATAAAAAATATTACAAGAACTACGACACGGTTTGCGCATCTTGAAAGGTTTAGCCTAAATTTTTCACGTTCGTCGTTTGCAATCCGCGTTAATCTTCTCCATCCTTAACCATCCTTGTTCCTTTATGGTTTATTATTATCTCTTTGGTGTTTTTCTTTCTTATTATTTTCAGATTTCCTTCAATTTAAAAGTACTTTTGTACGTGGCCAAAATACCGTGACTGAGCTTCCTTAAGTTAGGTAGTGACTTCTCTTGACGACCAAATACAGATAGCACCACTCGAACAATGCAAGCATAGATTGCTTGTTTCTCATACCTGACCCGCTCCTGGTGCTGGTTGTACTGATTTCCCAACTGTCTTTTTACCCTTCCAAGAAGAAAGACGCGAAAGACCAGTTTTGTTACAAAGAAAACACATCCAGTTTCCCTCGGTTCCAGTAGTCCCTGCCATACATTCGGAATGATAAACATGACCACATCTGGAAGAACGAAAACAAAATATTTTAACCTTTGGTGCCCTTTACAGTAGTGTCGAATGTTCTCTTACATTTACAACCTTTTAAAGTTGCAGAATATCTAAAGTTCAATAAATCGTGAAAGGGTCTAGTGTCGTTTTTTTACACCCATTGAATCTTAGGGTAAGGATGTAGTAAAACTAAATGACCTCATTTCTCAGCACAGGAGGAACAAGGAAAAAAAAGTTTGCGTGACAAGTTATGTAACAGGTTGCCACGGCATTTGCACCTGCGTCGCGTTGGATATTAACACGCTCCTTGGCACACATCCAATTTGACGCTTTACTGACTTGTGCGATCGAAATTTTGGTGAGTTAAAGTTGGTTTACTGGCTCAAGAAGACTCAACGGCAAGACTGCAACATGGAGGGGGCAAAAGTGAACCGTGAACTATCAGCAGATGAAGCCACGGCCAGGCGTGATATCCGTCGCCGCAATAGGTGAGAAGACTCGAATCGTAAATCCGCGTCAAGTACGTGTCGTCATCATGCTAAAACAGAAGTAGTTCGGTCAGACACTTCTGTAAATAACAAGTTTTTGAATGGCTGAACCTTAGTCGACAAACTGGTAATGAAAATATCTTCATCGTAAGCTGATTTTTTTCATGCATTAGTTTCGATAAGTTTGATTGTTCCACATTAAGGGTAATCACCTTACGTGCATTCAAAAATCGCTCACAAATGTTTCCGCACTAATGTAACAAGTGTTCTGTATGGCGAATCTGTAACTTAACATAAATCAAAAGCAAATCGAGAAAAATAGAATGTGAAGAATCCCTTTGTTTTTCTCCATCGTCAAACAGCAAAGCTCGATGATGGAGATGCCGGCGCCATCGTGTTAAAATCCACAACGTGATAAGACCAAAAATAGACGACATCGGTGAGCTCGAGTGTCATTTTGAGAACAAAAACAACTCACGTCGCTTTCTTTCAGATTTCATTGACCCTCGAAGCGCTAAAACGTTATTCTTACTATTTCAAATACAGAGAAAGAAAGGAAGAAAAAAGACTAGAAAGTCTCGAAAACACAAACTGAAACAACACGAACATTTCAGAGCCGGCAGATGGGCCATAACTAATGTTAGTATTGTATTATCGATGGTTGTGTTGTGATTGCGATTGTTTATCTTTGATTAAAGGTAAGATTAATTATTTGCTGTTAAGAACGTACGCATCTGACAGCCCTTTTGTCGTCGGCGTTAACGTTCTGATCTATAGTACTGGGTAACCCAAGAACAGAACAAAAATATTGATGCAAGTAATCTAGCGAAGGTCGAAAATAGCCGAGAGGTTGCACCTTAGCAGATTAAAGAATACGTCAGATAAACTGCTGAATTCCAATTTGAGTTAAGTCGATTGAGGGGTCATTTGAAGAGACTAATGAAGCTACGGTCACGATGTCTTAGAAGCTCTTAGATAATCAATTAGTTGAGGTCAAGTTAAAGCAGGGATGCATGTATCCCGCTTGAGTTTTATACGTTTGCCGTGTAAAAATTTAGTATGTTCAGGGATGTTGCCATGGAAATTCTGCTATTCCTTCCAACAGCTGACGTAACTAACTTGGGTAAACAGAGCAGAAGTTTCTAAGGTGTCCGGAGCCTTAATTTATTTTTAGAGTCCATTGTTGACTGACGAATTTTCTCGACTGACAAAAAAACGACTGAGTCAATTGAAGTACACAACACAGGAGTTTCGTATTGCAATAAGGTACTTGGAAATGACTGACTGACTAACGGACTGACAGAGGGATGGACGGAGGAAGCGAGGGGGACGGACTGACGGACTGACGGACGGACGGACTGAAGGACTGAAGGACTGAAGGACTGAAGGACTGAAGGACTGACGGACTGAAGGACTGAAGGACTGAAGGACTGAAGGACTGAAGGACTGAAGGACTGAAGGACTGAAGGACTGAAGGACTGAAGGACTGAAGGACTGAAGGACTGAAGGACTGAAGGACTGAAGGACTGAAGGACTGACGGACTGACGGACTGACTGATTAATCGATCGACCGATTGATTAATTGATTGCCGAATTTATTAATTGATTGGTACGCGGCAAGCAAAAGTGTTTTAATTTCTCGATCAACTGCAAACGATACGACTTGCTGAGCACAAAGGCGTGAGATTTTTAACAAGGCAGCTTAAAAAAACTTTCAACATCTAGTCACAAACGACGGGATCAAATTTATGCGTTTCTTTGGCGTTTCAATCAGTCAGTCAAGACCAAAATTAAGTTTCAATTTTCGAGACTTCACTTAAGAGTAAATTCTCAACCATAACTTTTTCTCAACTGACCAAAAGGTGTCAACTGACCAAACATTCTCGATCGCTCGTGTGTGTAACTTCAATAAGTCACGATTTTCTGACCTGTTGTTTCTAGTACCTAACGTCAATTTTCGACAGGTGTATTCGAATAAGTATGGCGCTGACATGACATCTGGACGCGTTTGTTTTATATTATCTCAATTTTCGACCGGTAGTAGTCGGTTGAAGGCGGGAGATGGCTGACATTTCAGGTTAGACTGGTACCCGCTGTTTCAACTATTTGCCGATTCTCGAAAGGTGTTTTGGATCTGTACTCAGGACATCCTACCTGTTTTACTTTGCTATGCTATTCTTGCGAAAAGCGTCGCGGGAGGAGGTCTTTGGACATACATACGCATATGAATGAAGTGGCAGCTAATGTAAGTTGTTCTTTTTTAATAATTTTCGGTATTGACGCGATGACATGCTGATCAACTGAAACAAGACTTGTTGCTTTGTTTGACGTTTCTCGCACCTGCAATTCAGCAGAACAAAAGAAAATTACAATTTTATTTGTCACCTTTCTAACAACATAACAAGAAACTGCTCAATGCAGCCGAGTTTTCTCTGTGTAATAACACGCGAGATCGGCGAACGGTAACATACTAGTTTACATTATCTGTCGTGTAACGTACAAACTAACGAACCTGACACGAGCAATTAGGACGTTACAAACACTCTTAAGGAATGGACGCACGGTATTCAAATAATGCTTGACAGTAGCTTCTTATGACACCATATTAAATCTATGAGAATGTAATCGGCGATGAATGCTTTAGAGAGATCGCTAATATTTATGAGAGATGTGAGCCCTACTTTATTCAAGATTATGCAAGGGATTAGACGATACAATAATTCAATATTAGTAAAAAGGGTTAAAAAAGAAAGGAAAAGACTTTAAACAAGGGTTTCGTACACGTTTAATACAATAGTTTTGATTTAGCAATGCCAGTTTTGGCAGCATTTACGGATACGCATTACGATTGACGGCTGTCAGCTGCATTGCAGATACTGAGTTTATCATGTTTTAAAATGTTTGTACCATGCATGCGATCAACAGCAAAGACGATCAAGTGAACAGAGACAAATTCTTTTTATCCATACGGTGAAATAACAAATCGGAATGACCCGCGACGGACAAGGCTGAGCAAAATATTGTGATTTGTCAGTGGCAAGCAGATCAATTAACGCCAAAGCAGAAGGCTGAGGAAAATAACTGATCTGCGAGACACTGAAAAATAACGATATTTTGCGACGAACAAGTTCAATAATTGTTTTATCATTCGATCGCCAAGTTTGTTTTCATATTTAATCACTTTCTTACAGCGCAAGGAAGCGATCTGCCATTTTTCACACAAAAGCGTAACAGTTACGCATGAGCAGAACATTATTTGCACCAAAACACATTTAGATGGTATTACGCATGAGCAGACCATTCTTTGTAGGCACTTATTTGCAAGTCGTGTGGCGGGCTCTCGGCCAATGAAAAGGAATTAAGAACTGTATGGAATGACGAATATTGTTTTGTTATTTCACCAGGATACAGCTCATCATCTTTGTGGTTATTATTGTAATCTTGCTGGGTCTCATTGCCGCACTCGCAGTTCTCTTAATAAAGAAAGACGACGATTCTACTTCGGATAAGGCAACTTCTCAACCTACAACTGCGCTACCCACATGTCCATCTGGCGGGATAAAACCATTACCGACCGGGCCCCCGGGGGCCGATGGCCCTTACCGGCACGCCGTAGTTGCATCGGACGCCGGTCCTTGCTCGGAGATAGGCCGGGATATTCTGAAGAAAAATGGGACGGCCGTGGATTCGGCGATCGCAGCCTTGTTTTGCATCGGGGTTTACAACATGCATTCCGCAGGGATCGGCGGTGGAGGGTTTATGGTTGTGTACAAAAAGAGTACCAACTTAGTGGAGGTGATCGACTTTCGCGAAGAAGCGCCGGGAAAAGCCAATAAAACGATGTATGTCGGAGGGGCGATGAGCTCTAAAAAAGGTAAGATGCAGCTTTAGGTGGCTCAAAACAGTTTCTAGCGCTTTCCAAGACTGTAGATTTGGATGGATCATTAATACTCATCCTCTCCGCTCCTGTGAGAGGAGCATAAGGCTACACAGCAACAACTTCTATCCATCGCGGTCTTACGCTTCCTGCTCTACCTCATTCCAGCTCGTCCAGCCCAGATCTTTTCGCTCAACCTCGACAGATGATGGATCATTAAAACCGCTCTTTATCAATTAATACTACAATATTGGTAACAAAAAACTGTCCAATCATTGGTGAACACGTTGGTATCATTTTCGTGACTCAATAAGTTTCGATAAAAACGGTATGACCAGCTAAAAACACGTTTAATTTAAGCCTTATGTACTTATAATTCAAAAAGGGCCCGGTGAAACCCAGTTTTTATTGTCGAATTTTCGAAAATTTAAGGTGGCTCTGAACCCCATGTACAGAATTCTTTAAACTTTGCCGAAAGGTGCGTCTTATCCTGTTCATCAAAATTCGACAATAAATATGGGTAGCATAACAACATAAAATATCCTTTATTAAGGTGTCAGGTCGTCCTAGCGCCAACGGTGCTATTTGGGGACACAGATAAAATAAAATACTATTAACAATTATTTCAATAATCGGTAAAACTTAAATAACTTACAAATTCATGAGCTATAGGAGACTCAGTGGGCTAGATACCTCAACGAAAACTACCAGAGTGTGAAACCAATAAGTATGTAACCGAGTATTCCAGTAAAAAGACGTTATCCGAGGTCATACACAGTATTTAGTGTTATCCACGGGGGACGAGAGTGACTCTGAATTCGTTCAAAACGTTAATATTTTCTAGGTTGCTCAAGGCCTTTTGTGTTTGTTTGTTTGTTAGTTTGTTTGTTTGTTTGTTTGTTAGTTAGTTTGTTTGTTATGTTTTCAAACTGGATAGGTCCAACCGCGTCTGGTGTGCCTGGCGAGGTGAAAGGATCTTACGAAGCCTGGAAGAAGTATGGCAAACTGGCTTGGAGGGAGCTGGTCCAGCCTTCCATTGACATGGCAAAAAATGGATTTCCCTTCGGTTACTCTGCTCACTACGCAGCCACACGAAAAAGCGTCCAACCCCTTCTCGAAAAAGATCCAGGAATGAGGTGACGCGGATAAAAAAAGGAATAAGAGAATAAGAAAAAAATATATCCCTGCTTTACAGTTAAGGTTAAGGATATAATAAGGGTCAGTCCCACGATAGAGTTATGTGAGAAAACAAGAAAAAGCAAAAAAAAAAAAAAAAAAAAAGCGTTCGAGTGTAATCCTGTATGAACTGAAATGTATCTTTCACCTGAGGTATAGTCGACATTGACGCTAACTAATCTGCGCACGCGGTTCGAGTGCATTGGTGTTCGTGCGATATGACGATAATTTTCAGATATCTTTTATACAAAAAAGACTGAATCCAAATTAAATCTAACGCTTTAACTCAAACAATTCATCAAGTTTAAACGAAGGAAGTAACAACAGTAACGGTGTTTCGCTGTTTAGACACCTAATCGAAAACAGCATAGACTCTGGCGATGTTATTTCTACCCTTTTCTCCTGAGTTTTAGTTTAAGATTGAGAAGATATACCGGGGGTATCAAACACTAAAGACAGTGTTTGACCACATTTTCGAAACACCCCAGTTCCTCAAAAGTACTCTGCTGCACGCCGTATTCTCAACTCTCTTCCCGGTGTTTCAAAATGTGATAAAAAAACGATCTCTCGTACATTTCTCCAGGAATCTTTAGATGGACAGCAAGATAGTGTTCCCGTATTACTTCTTTCCTATCATTCCTCCCTCAAACTGAATGGTAATTTAGAGAAACATCGTTCCTGAACTATCGCGTTTGGTTTTAATTAAGGGAACTTCTCTTCAACAAGGACGGCAAATTGAAGAAACTAGGAGAAACTCTTTGCATGCCCAAGTTTGCCAAGACCTTAGAACGCATTCGCGACAACCCTGAAGATTTTTATTACGGAGAACTAGCCAAAGATATTGTACAAGACGTCAAGGATGGTGGTGGAATTTTTACTTTGGACGATTTGAAGAACTACAAGGTCAAATTCAAGACACCACTGAGCGGGACTTTAGGAGACTACACTTGGTACTCCACGCCTCCCCCAGGGAGTGGGGCTGTGCTGAGCTTAATCCTTAACATTTTAAAAGGTAAGCTGCAGCTACATTTTAGTTTTGGCTTTTGTTCGTCTGCTTGTTCGTTCGCTCTGTCGGTCTTTCGTTCTGCCAGTCGGATGCTTGAACAGGGTTTCAGTTCGGGTTCATTTTCGTTGCTCATTAGGCCTCAAGAGCGCAAACTTGATTGATTCATGTGCTTTCATGTTCAAGCGATTCACTCATAACCCCTCAAAGTGTCCAGCAAGTTTTCTTTCTTGAGACAACCATAACATACTACAACGAAACTACCTCACACTTGTAATTAACAGAATCCTTAAAGGCGCTCAGTCACTGTCTTTTGAGTTATTTTGGCCACGCAAAAAAATTACCTTTAAATTGAAGGAAACCTGAAAATAGTAGTTTACTAAGATGGAAAAACACCAAAGAGATAATAATAAACCATAAAGGAACAAGGATGGCTAAGGATGGAGAAGATTAAGACGGATTACAAACGACGAATTTGAAAAATTGAGGCTAAACTTTTCAATATGCACAAACCGTAACTGAGCTTCTTTAAGGATGGAGAAGATTAACATAGATTACAAACGACGACCTTGAAAAATTTAGGCTAAACTTTTCGAGATGTGCAAACCGTGACGTAGCTCCTTTAAGAAATAACCTCCAAAAGATATCAGCAATGAGCCAATTGCGGTGTACTATCATACACCTTTTAAAACAATATCTCACTCTGGGGCACCGTCCCTTAAATATTAGACCTTGAATTTTACCCTGTGTTACGTTTTGTTACTTCTCTTCCAGGATATAACATGACGGCTCACGATCGAGCAGGTCTAAACAACTCAGTCCTGACATATCACAGAATAGTGGAAGCGTTCAAGTTTGCGTATGCTTACAGAGCGTTGTTGGGTGACGAGGACTTTGCCAATGTTACCGAGGTACTCTGAATGCTTTTAAATATATTTTTGCGACTGAAGATATTGCATTTCTTGGCTTGCTATTACCTTTTCCAGCCGAAATCTCAAATCGATGCATTGACTGAAAGTTTACAAAATGCAACAGAGACCGAAATCAGACTTGTATTTGAGTGCAGCCTGGTATGCCGCCGAAGCGTACTAAAAAGGTACGATTGCGTATTTAGCGTACCCAAATTTGGGCAAGTCACCAAGTTATCGTAGCCATATCAGGTCATTGACTTGATGTCTCAGCATATCAGAAAAGTAGACAAGGCTTCTGATTGGCTTATTGCGAATTTGGGTACGGTAGTAACCATATTGGGTTAGAAAGAAAGAGCAGCCATCTTAACAAGATGGCACCTGACTCATGGCTGGAGAGCAGCACAGAATTGTGCCCAGGAACACAAGTATAACAACATTGGGTAGGGTTCAAACTAGAGACTCACCTCGTGGACGGGTATGGGCCATTCCATTAGGGGTGTAGCACAGGGAAGGGTGGGGAGAAGAGGATGGAGCCATTAAAAAAACTGCTCCCCGGACGAGTACTTACTGCTAACAAAACTGTGACCATTTCATATGACAGATTGTTAAGAACATGACCAACGCCGACTTTGCCGAATCTCTACGCCAGAACATTTGGGACAACAAAGCATTCAATGATTCCACGTACTATGGCGACTTCTATCTCAACTCCAGTCAGCAGGGAACTACCCACTTGTCTGTGATCGCAGAAAATGGCGACGCTGTTTCTGCCACCATGACGATAAATCTCTAGTAAGTCAGTCAGATGTTTTACAAAAAGATATCTTTCATGATGTTGAACATAGTAGGCGGCGTGGCCTAGTGGTTAGGGCGTTGAGCTTGTCATCCGAAGGTCCCGGGTTCAAATCCTCTTCCCTCGCCACTGGAAGGATTTGTGTTCGGTGGTCCCCAATTCAACTCATCCAAGTCTTGTAAATAGCCAACTTGGACTACCTTATCAAGTTTGTGTTTATTAGCAATATTTGTTTGTCTATTTAAAAGGGTCACAATGTAAGCTACTGGGGCACCACTATTGTATTCACCATATAAAGTTACTGTTTTTTAAATTTTTGTACAGTAGTGGATGGACTTCAGTAGTTTTGAGGACGGGTTACTTTCTCACATAAACTACAATCAACTGAAGAAAGTTGGGAGACTCCGTAAAATTTCAGAAAGAAGGAAAGAAACTGAGTAACCTGACCTCCAATTTGTGCCCGATAGGTTTGTCATTAAAAAAACCCTCAACCCCATCAACACGGCTCGATGGCTATATGAGATTATGCAATAATATTGCATAATGTCACAATAATCCTGAAATTCTGACAGAAATATCAAGGGGAGAGGGAAACACAAGGTAGCATTGAACAAAGGCCAAAACGAACTTCTGAACGACGAGTCCTCGAGCCTTCTTTTTGCAAATGACTGTATTTAGGTGTATTCTGATATGATTTTTGGGCCGTTTCAGCGTAAAATAGGGTGTGCTTTGTGTACTCTGTTCTTGTTTGTACATGCATCTGGAATGATTCAGAATGTTAAGACGATAATAGTTCTTCACATACACCTCGCGGAATGCAAAGCTCTTGTCAAATGCTTTCAAAAACAGAAGCCCATAGTCGGGTAATCTCACACAGGTATCGTGTAAACACCATTTTTAACACACCGAAATTCAACTTATTTACAGCTTTGGATCGAAATATCGATCTACCAGGACTGGCATTATCTACAACAACGAGATGGACGATTTTTCGACTCCAGGTGAAAAGAACGCGTTTGGAGTGGAACCGTCTGAATCAAACATGATCTACCCTGGAAAACGGCCCCAGTCTTCCACCGCTCCCACGATATTTCTGGACAAGGACGGCGTGGTTCGCTTAGTTATCGGAGCATCTGGTGGAACGAAAATAACCACTGCTATTTCTTTAGTAAGCATTCATCCAATTGCTCACAGGACTTTTTAAGTCCGAGTCTTATATGGTTACAGTATAACTTTGTATGGAAGTCATAGGGTTTCACTGCGTTTTTTGCTAGAACGGTTTTCAATTGAGTGTCGTAAAGCAAAACCAAACCAATTACTTACCAATTAGACTACTCAGCCAATCTCAAACCATAGTAAAACCAAAACCAAAACCAAAGTAATTTTCTGATCACTTTCGACACTCAATTGAAAACCGCTCTGATTTAAAGTTGACAAAGGGATATTAATAGGCCATTTCCGAGTTCTCTTGTGCCTCTGTTTCACAACGAGTCTAAGTGCGAAAACCAGTGTTATGAAAATAAGATTGATTTGCACGAGACTGAACCAGTAGGCGGGACTCATTTTCATACGAATGGTTTCGCACTTAGACTCGTTTTGACACAGAGGCAAAAGGCAACTCGGAAACGGCCTACTTCAGGCGTTAACGATTCGTCAAAGTGAGGTCGTGAATTATGGGTAGCGTCTGTGTTTCAATAGTAGTAGAGTAGGAAATTACATCACTGAAGGAAACATGGCAAGTTACCGAGCTCTGAATTCTTGCGACTTTCAGCTTTGCCTTGTTCAAAAAAGAAATACCATAAACTGAAACAATTATGTTTTTCGAAGAATCACCGGCAAGATTGAAAATGTTTGGAGACAGGTTTGGAAGTCTTGTTGTCGTCTTAGGTAAGTCTCTTTAATGTCCGCTGAAGCGATCTCATGGTCTTTTCACTGAAATTGCTTCTTCGTTCGTTTCCAGGTCACCATGAATTACCTCTGGTTCAACCGAACTCTACCTCAAGCTGTAGTCGATCCCAGGCTCCATCATCAGTTGCTTCCCATGTACATTCGCATTGACAAAGATTACCCCATGCCCCTCGCCATCCAAGAAGGACTACAAAAGCTTGGGCACGAGGTTAAGAACGTAAGTGGTTATGCAGTCGTGCAGGCCGTGGCCAGAAACAAGGATGGAACACTCACAGGCAAATCCGACCCTAGGAAGAGCGGCTGGGCCGCTGGATACTGATCAAGTGAACCTTGTCACGTTGCTGTGTATATATTACTAAACGCCTAGTTTGCTTCGCCCTCCAAATAGCCTCCCCGATGATAAAGGGGCTGGACTCCTCAGTCATTAAATTCAACTAAACTAAAGTAGCCAGGTCACGTATGAAGCTTTTTGGAACTGTGAGATTACATTTTTCAAGTACATTGTTCGTGTCCGTCTCATAGTGCCCTAATTTTTACCATCGCTGTTCTATTTTTTAAGTTTTTCCAACTTGGTAAACTATTGTTTTGAAGTCTGGTTTGATACAGTAAGCAGGTAAATTTTACATCTTGGTAAATTTCGTCGCCGCCCTCTGCAAAACAAGCCAAATTTATGGTATCGCGCCTCCTTTGAGAGACGATCCTTATCACAATAAGATTATTTTCTGTTTGAAAATTTATAAAGCTTCAAGTTTGGGAATATTTCGTCGGGTCAGCTTTAAAAAATTGAAAATTAAGTGACTTTGTTTGGATTTCGAGGGCACTGTTACTGTTTAAAATATGACGAACAGATCACAGTCCAGTGAAACATCAAATTTTAAAAGTTTCCCTTTTCGTGAAATAAAGTTAAGTTCTTTATTACATAAAAAATAAAACCTTGGAGGAAGCCCACCTTAAAATTTTTAGCTCGAGGCAGAAACAGTTATACAGATGTGATAGACCATTCAAGCTTTGAAATATAGAGCTTTAGAATAAGCGCTTATTAAATAAACTTGTTACTTGTTTGATAGAGGGTGTTCTGTTTGTTATTTGCAACTTAAAACGAGTTTTACATTTTGTTTGGTGGGCAATGCACAAATTTTGCTGTAAATACTGTATCTCTCTACTCGAATAATTCCGAAAACGACAATTTATCACGATATTGTACTACTTTTTGTTTGTTGTTCCAATCTCATGCTCGCCGTCGAAATTTCTTCAGAATATTTTTTCAGGAAAAATGCTACATAGAAACTCATTGCGAAGTTCATACTTTTCTCGAGCCATTCTCTGTGTTTTCTAGACTTGGTTTCATCAGCGAGTCTATACTTAACTCTCCGTAAAAGAAAAAGAACGAACTTACACTTCACTGCCAAAAAAACTAGTTAAAACACGAAAAAAATAGCAAACATGTTTCAAGACAGTCTTCTTCATTTTCCACGCTCTTTTTAAGTCTCGAAAGTTAGTTAAATACAAGATTTCCAAAGGTTTGCCAGATCTTTACTCTCTGTGCAAACCTTCATTTAACAACGGAATCTCGGGTATACAAGAAACAAGTTACTCCACGTATCATCTTACCTGAATAGTATGAGGTCATCACGTTGACCGCTGACAGGTTCGTCGGTGAAGAGTCTATGACAGATGGCGCACCGGGAAGACTTGGGTGCAAATCCAAGATTGGTTTGATTTTTAAGATGGCTGAGCGAAGAGTGCAGATCGCTCGCCAGTAATTTGTTGGTCGTTTTTAAGAGGGTCTGAAACAAAAGAAGTTAGAGTTGCGAGTTAATTTTAAATAAACTAAGAGTTTGTGTGACGGGCAATGCAATAGTTACGGCTAAATTAGCGTAAAAGTCTGCATACGAGCCAAGTGGCCCATCAGGCCGGAACTTATTCCGGTTTCTGTAGCAAGGAGCGACTATGAGTATTTCTACTCCACCCTGGATGGGATGCTAGTCCATCGCAGGGTCACCCCTCCAGCATTAAAATCGCCGGTACCCATTTATACACCTGGGTGGAGAGAGGTAATGCGAAAGTAAAGTGTCTTACCCAAGAACACAACACAATGTTCCCGGCCAGGACTCTAACCCGGACCACTCGATGAGACGTCATGACGCCATGACGCCTCCCACACAACGGCTAAATTAAGAGGATTACGAAAGATGCTGCTACTGAAGCTGCTAAACATAGATAGTGTCCAGTGTCATCGTCAGAGTAAGGACAGCTCCGAATTTAAGAACTGTTGTTGGTGACTGACGTTGTGATAAGGAACTGTAAGTAATCAAATACACTTACGGATTCATAGCTGTAGGTGTCTAACATTCCCAAAATAAGTTCCTTGATTTCACCAAATTTACCCGTGCTGTATGTGGGATCCTACATCGAGACAAAAGGAAAATGAACATAAGTCAACAGATAACCAAGGCTCCATCCCCACCACCCCGCAGGAATTTGAAAACAGAGGTATCACTCTGAAAACAAATCAAATGTTTTCTGTCGGAGGAATTTAAAAACACAACAATCATCAGTTATTTCAGATTTTATTTTAGATTTTATTTTAGAAAACTTGGTCAGGGAAATCACATGATTATCGCGATCCCATCGTTTTCGTAATGTTTTCCGTCCACACGAAAACGAAAAGCCAGCGTTTACATATTCTTCCAGTTTAAAGAGCGTTTTCGAAAAGCCCCGTTTTCGTGATGGATTAGTGCCTAGCCGTAGAAATAAAGCTGCCTTTCAAAATTCCTACAGCTTAGTGTGGACGAGGCCTGAGTTGTAAAATAGTAAACAGAAATGGCGCAGGGTTGACGAATCCGCACAATGGTTGAAGTCCATACGGGGACTGCATCAAGGTCCGTACAGGGAAATGCTTGGCTCTTGGTCATTGCGCACGGAACAAGAACAGAGAGTGCTGCACACCATCCGAGCCGACCTGACTTTGTAAATAGGCAGGGGTGTCAATAAGGACCGTAACCTGTGACACCTGTTACGGCTGAGTATGTTTGTTGGATCCTTGATGTCACAGGGAAACTGCACTATAGTTGATACAATTCACTCAAAAGGTAACTAGCTTGTTACAGGTGTAAAGATCAAGGCTACAAGTGAATCAAGACTTAATTACTGCTCTGAATAGGTATTTGAAAGTACTACCTTCTTGAACTTATGAAAAAGTCATGGCCAATATATATAATAAAGCAGAGAACACACAACGGAGATTAAACCAGATTAAAAAGTTGAACAATAAAACAGTACACCAACCTGCATTATTTTCTGTAGAATGGCCGGTAACGAAATGTATCCCATCATGCTGTTCAGGACGTGTCTTGTTTGATCCTTGAAAGCTGTAGCCATTGGGTAAAAAAAAGAAAACAATTAAACATGGTAAAATAGACAATCATGAGAACCCTCCGACGCAGAAGCTGCGTAAATCAAGTAAGTTGCGTGTCGTGACGCAAGCATCAGAAGTGGAAGCTTTCACAAAGCCTAATGCCCTGCGTGACTAATTTACTGTCACGTGATTCACGCAAATGTCTGCAGAGGAAGATGTCGTCTGGATGCTGTCGAATTCACGTGACTCCGCCCTGGCCGTGACCATCACTCAAATATGTATGTAAAGGGAATTTAAAGACTATGGAGAAGATATTCTCCTCTTTACTCGCCTAGAAAATAAGCGCTTGTTGTATCCTTGCACTTCCTTTGAGGCGCCATGACAGTTTCAAGGAGGGGAAACCACAAAGCCTGGAAAGAGAAATGAAATTAATGAACTTTTACTTAATAATCTAGAAACACGGGTCAACGCTAACCGAATTTATCACAGCGTCCACGAGACAACACTATATACACATCAAAAAACTACACATTCTAGTTCACCCCGGTGGTTTGTTTACCTTTATGAACTTCCATTTGAGAACTGAAACACTAACCTCTTACTAACCAAGCGCGTGGGCCGTACTGGGGAATATTGGCCCGAGGTGGCAGCACGGACCGAGCGCAGCAAGGTCCGTACAAAAACGACCGACCGAGGGCCAATATTCCCCGGTACAGCTCGAGCAAGTTGGTTAGTAATCTGTAAACTGCTGTATCTAATCACTTATTTGTTAATTAATTATTTTGCCTTCTTCCTGCAAAGAAAGCAACTGTGAGATAAAGTTTTAAGAAATAAGAGTCAAATGTTACCTCTCTGTCCGCTTCTTCAAGCCTCCCTGAGTTTCTTTGGCACAAAGGGATTATAACTCCTAACAGGACGGCCTCGACGTTTGCCGTGAGTTTTCTGATTTCTACAAGATAAGCATCGAATTTCAAGTTACTGCATGCCTTGCATAAAATTGCATGGGTAATCAAATAGTAGCAAATGAAATTAGGAAATAATTGTATGTGCATTGTATCACAACAAAAGTGTTTTCCTTTCCTTCGGAGTAAAACAATCTTTGGCCCTGCTCACACTACGCCGGAGAAATTTGAAAATGACGTTTTCACTCTGAAAACGCACATGTTTCCTGTCCACACTACGCCGAAGAAATTTGAAAACGCAACAATCACCCGTCATTTTGGATTTGTGTTTTAGGAAACCTCGGTCAGGAAAATCACATGATTATCGTCACTTTATCATTTTCCAAAAGCTCCGTTTTGAGAATGTTATTCGTCCACACTAAAACGCAAGGCCGGCGTTTTCAAATTCCTCCAGTTTGAAGAGCGTTTTTGAAAAGCTCTGTTTTCGTGACGCAGATTAGTGTGGACGGTAGGTCTAACCGTAGAAATAAACCTACGTTTTCAAATTTCTCGGGCGTAGTGTAGAAGGGGGCTTAAGGACCTTCACTAATCCAGGACAACATGGGGACGCTTGAACATACCGTTTTCTGGTGGAGATTCCTGTTTCTCGAAAACATCACAGAGCACTTTTACTTTAACCTTTAAGGTCTGCATACAAATCAAAGTAAGCGCGTTACAACAACTTGGTGTTTTAAAATATGGCAAGATCATTCTTATCTGTATACTTTTTTTTTTTATCAACGTCTGAAAACGTAACACACATTACCCAATTGGACTAGCTCATGCGAAAGAATATTGCTAGGTACACATAAGTACATAATTATAAAAACCTGCAGTCAACTCAATATTATCTTTCTACTGACTTAAAAATAAACGTGGAGTTTTCATGCCCATGAGAAGAAAAACACATTTTTAAAACCTGGCCTTTCCTTGAAACATGTAACAATTGAAATATCTTCGTTGCAGCACTCAAATGGTTTCCATTTCTTATTATCCAATCAAAAAATACGGGTACTCTAAGTGGTCATGTCAGCATGACATCTCATAAGGTGACGTCATGTTGCTTAGTAACACCACAGCTGAAACCCGCTGGCTAAGTGTGTTCTCGGGCAAGGAGTGATGGAGATGTTACTCTTACCTCTAAAAGAAGTTGGAAAGCTCCGTGAATATCTCCAGCTTTCTCCAAAAGGTACGCTGTAGCGTATGTGTTATTAAATTGGCGAACAATCTACAAAATAAGGAAGACGGCGGCTGTAAATAATCATCTTTGAGCTAACCACTGCGACCTGAAGCTCTTCAAGTAAATTACCAAGGCCTTTTACTGTCCTTGTTTAGACATTCGCCTTTGTTTTGTTTTTGTTTTTTTTTTTCCACTGCATTTCCACGGAGTTCGTTATAAGCCACCCAAAATTATTCGTAATTCTGATAATTAAAAAAATAAGTGTAAAAATAAAGTAAGCAAGCATACCGAGAGTGTCCGAAAGTGTCCGAGAGAGCTCGAGAGCGTACGAAAGTGTCCGAGAATGAACTTAAATCTTATAAACACAGATAAAAAAGTATGTTAAGTTATTGAACTCCGGCCCTATCCCCCACTCCGGGGCAAGGAACTAAGAAAGTTATTAAACTGTCCATACCGCAAGTGTTTCCTCCAGTCTGTAATTTTCTGTGTTCCTCAAGTAACTGTGCACCAAGTCAGGCTGGTATTTACACATCAACTCGATGTATTTCTCATGTACTTCTGCATCGGGCGTGTCCTCTGGGCGGGTGCTTGTGGATGACCTAACATACAACAGTAAAAGTTTCTGCCTTCAATTAATCGATTGTGTTGTGCCCGGGGAATCACCATAAGAGGAACTACTACTAGCAAGCATTACAAATAATGCGATGCAATGTTCAGCCACGCAATATTGGTACCAGACAAGCTGGAAACTAGACAGTGTTAGAGAATTATCTCTGCAGTATTAACGCGTATTGAAAATAACCCAGAGACTTTCATTTCTAAGCGATACGCCTAACAATAGAAATTGGGCACCACAAGAACCAAGAAACAACAATTATTATAATTTTAATCATAGCATGAGCTACTGAACTACGAAGACAGACGGGAGCACGTCGATAGCAATGAAAGTGGATATTGCTGAGTTTTATCTGCTTAATAAACCACGCTGACTGTTCGAGTAGAGCACATTTTCTACACTTGTGATTGGCCACATTCTCGGTGGTAAAAGAAATACCACTTTGGAAGTCTTTAAAGGTCCAAGATCTTCCGGGATTCAATGAAGCATCTCCTCCACTCCCCCTCAGTGTGTGTGGTTCTCGACCACACACAACCCTAACAAACCCAACCCCTGCCGGACTACCCCGCAGCTCTAAAGCTAAACTTCCTGAACAAAGTCAAACCAAACTATGGAGACAAAAGAAAGTCTTAAGCTTACTTATTATCGAACACGCCTTTCAGGAACTCGTACTGCACCGTGGCTTGGCCCTGGGAGGATACAGAAACAAATTTAGAGGGGAAGATAAGAGGGCAAAGAACTCTGCTACAAGAGATAAGTGTTTGGTATCGTGGATGGCAGCGAAAAATGCATACAATCAGGTAGAAAGTAGCTGGCATTTTAAATATTTTTTGTCAAATTAAAAAAAAAAAAATCAGACCAAAACGTTGCAGCAACAAACTTTCGAGTTATCACAAGAGAGCAACCTTAACCAAGCATTTCTCAGTTCAAAACAAGACTAGCGTGGTAGTCCTAGGCCTAATGATAGTTGCAAAAAAAACTGTTTTGGGGCAACACAGACTTAGATCTAGCACAAACGAGAATACTAACAACACGAAAGGTTTTTACGGGCCAAGCTAACATTTGCCAATCTTTTTCACGGATACAATAGAACAACCTTGTTCGGTTGGTACAACCGGCTTCTTGTATCCGTGATTCCAACACATCCTTACCTCGAGTTGGCGAATGACAATTGTCAGAATATCTGGAAATTCCGTGAGAATCATGTGAGCAGTCTTTCCACAGTCAATGGATAGAAAGCTCTGAAAGTGAAAATTTAAAACATTATAAATGAGTTATGTTGTGTATTATGCTGTACAAGGTGGTTCTACCTTTTAAGTCTGTGGATGAAGCCTTAGTGTGTGACCATTCAAATAAAAACTGTTGAGCAGTACTTTCATGTTGTACCGTTTGTTATGCTGTACAAAGTGGTTCTAACTTTTACGTTAGTGGATGAAACCCTAGTGTGTGACCATTCAAATGAAAGCTGTTGAGCAGAACGTTGATGTGGTGGTATGAATATAAAGAGGATCGCGACCAATATAATTATTGTAGCATAAAACGTTATCTTGCTAAGTGTCTATAGGGTTTTTCGTATCGTCATTGACATAACCAACCTGTAAACTATTAAGCGAGGCCTCCTTCAGTTCCTCCCTCTCCAGATCGGTGTAAACGTCTTCCGTCATCACATCATGGACATAAGTGAACACTTGGTGCTGTAAAAGAGGAGGAGTTTCTTACCGTGTTAGTTTTGCGGTATACCAGATATTATTTCTGTAGAGAATAACTTGGAAGGCACCATTCCTCTACAAAGGGCTTAACAAGGACTGCTGATCTAAAGTCTAACGAGTAGGCCAACAAGCAATATTGGTCATCTTCAGCCCCTCAAGAGAGATCAACTGCTAGTTTCTCTTTACAATATGAATATATTGCCAAGCAGAAAAGTTATGAGAACAAAGAAATTCATCAATTATCCTACGTCGTCTCGATACACTACCAAATTCTGAGAACTAATAACATTAACGGTGTTAAGTCACGATCTGTACACCTTGAATTGTTCGAGTTCGTCGTTTGTAATCCATTTGAACTTTCTCCATCCTTTACTATCTTTGTTCCTTTATGGTTTATTGTTATCTCTTTGGTGTTTTTCCATCTTAGTAAACTATTATTTTCAGGTTTCCTTCCATTTAAAGGTAATTTTGTACGTGACCAAAATAACTCAAAATACATCCACTGAGTCCCTTTAAGAAACGTTCGACAATCAGTCAAATTAATACGTCGAAGATCGTCAGTGCCTACCTCTCTGTGGGAATCCCTGAAGTAACAAGACAGAACCTTGGAGAATTGGCGTTTTCTTTCGTACAGCATTTCACACACTCGGTAGCTGAAACAAACGACAGCAATGAGCCAGAGATCCAAGGTGAACTGCACAGAAATCATCGACGAATACTTACAACTTAGCATTTTCGGCAAGGACCAGAATTCTGGCGTCGTCAAACTGTTTCAGTCCTCCTGCATTCCAGAGCTCCAGCAAGGCCTGAAGAACAGAGTAAGATAAAAGACCACCATTGTTAGAATCTGTTTAACGCCTTGTGTCAATGTGATGTAAATGTTGATTGTAGTGTAAAGGAGCTTAGCTGAGAGCAACGAAGGCGGCGTGGTCGAACGTTTTACATGGCTGGCCTTGAAACTGGTGGTTTTTGGTTCAAATTCAGCTCATCCTGCTATAAACAGGATGTCTCCTAGGCTGCCCCGTATGATGTGGGTTCAACTCCTTGGTCACTCTTTGTAAATAACTGATCAGCCTCTAATCAGTTACCCTGCGAACAGTTATTTCTCCCACGGCGAACGAGGGTACCCCTGCCCGCAGGTACCCATCAGTTGGTATTTTCAATAAGTTAATACTCATTTTTTTTTTTTTTTTTTACACTTTATTTCATTTGCTTCCGTATTTTTCACTTGTCAGTTATACCTCGCCACCTAGCGACAAACAAAGCTAATTAAGTATGGCCTTACTCCTAAATCTAAGCTTTAAAAAAAAAGCCAGATCAGCAAGGCATATTGAGGAGTACATTACAGAGCTTACCAACGTACACTTAATTACTGGTAGCGCGAGAAACAGTTGAATTCCAGCTGTAGAACAATACCTGTTGTCTTTCCTCGTGTCTGGAATCGTCATCAGGATTTGCCAGATATTCAAGAACCTATAAAGAAGCAACACTTCAGTCAAAGACAGTTAATTTCTTCATGCAAATCAATACTTAGTCAAGCAGACTGATGACAAGACTCAAGGAGCCAACAGTTAAAGCTTTGACGAAATGTTTCATCTACTTTTCCACTTAGATTTATGATTCACTTACCTGTTCGAACAACACTTTGTTTACTTCTATTCTATTCTCGTGTTTAGCCATCTGTCGTGCTAGAAAGGTGAACAACGATCCAACTTGGCTTGGCTGCGTGTACAATCAAAGAGAAGATAAAATTTAATAAGCAAAGAAAAAACATCGAGAGCTCTGGACATGGTGCGATCTTTATTGAGTTCGGAGAATTTTAATCTCGTCATTAGCAAACGATATCGAGAATGAAAGTTAGTCAGGCAAACGTTTATAGTACATTTTTCCTTACAAAAGTCTCCGTCAGACCCGTACCCATACAGTCGGAGCTTATCCTTGTTTCTGTAGCATGAAGCGACTAAGAGTATTTATACTCCCCCCCCCCCCGCCCCCTCTGGATGGAATGCTAGTCTATCACAGGGTTCCCCCGGAATTAGATTCCCCAGTACCCATACATGTATTAGTATATACCCCTGGGTGGAGAGAAGCACTTTGAGGGTAACGTGTCTTGCCCAAGAACACAACACAATGTCCCCGGTCAGGGCTCAAACCCAGACCGCTCGAACTGGAGTCCAGTGCATTTACCATTTGGCCACCGCGTCTCCACTGGCACCTTGTGGCACACGGATAAAAATTACTATAAAGATATGTTCTGTTTTGTTTTGTGTTGTGTGTTTTTTTCTTTTTTAGCTACAAGCACACGTACTGTAAATCCTGTATCTTGCACCATAACGTCAAGAAGAACATTTACAAGGAACTGCCTCCGTGTGACACCTGTAGGGCCACTGCAAATACAAGTGGGATAGCACTTGGTGAGCACCATGAATATATTGTGACGAGCTAAGTCACGCAATCTTAAAATAAACCACCATAAGCGCAACGGTTCGTGACAACACTGGCTTCACTGAAAAGTTAAATAATCTCACCACACTATTGCTATGAAAATTACCGTGATGAACTTTCGCCTTTGTCACGCAGTTTGATAGAAAATCAGCTGTAAGTGCGTGACAGCGCTAAAATCACGGATGAATCAAGTAACCTTGTTTAGTGCTACGCTATGACAACCGTTTACGTAGACTTCTGTTATAAAAAGATAAATAGTTGAATACCTCGATAAAAGCATGAAGTAAGTTGAAGACAAACTAAATTACCAAAAGCAAATAAGTGTTTTACTCCATATGATCAACAAAGTCTACCAGATACGAATAAACATGGTGCAGTGATGTCAATAACACTTCTATTTGCCTTATGGTTCTATCTACGATTACTAAATTCTCATCTAAACAACTTACTCAAAACCGTCATCAAAATCTTTCCGCTCAAAAGCCTGTGATGAAATACAAATACAAGTTGATTTAGAAGAATCCTGTATACATATATTAATAGGTTTTTGTTATAAATAGTTTTTTAATTAAGTTTCTGGCAGGTCCCCACCAGCCTTTAGGTTGCCTCAAACCAACCTGCCTCAACAAAAAGTATATGTATGTATGCATGTATATCCTATTTGAACACCAGCTATGCCGAGTTCAAGCGAGCGAATCACCTGAAAACAGCTAACAGTAGCTGTTGGTTGTATAGAATAGTTGTTATATTAACTGTATTAATTATTTATCTATTAATTGTAGTTATTTTATGTATCTTATTAGTACACGACCCCACAAGCTTGTTAGCTTTGACGTCTTTTATCGTGTATAAATAAAGGTTGTATGTATGTATGTTTCACCTGATGTAAGGGGTGGTTGAAGGCTAAAGGCAAACATCAAACAAGTTTACTGCCAGAAGCTGCCAGTAAGATTCAAAAGGTTCATTAAAGTTACACTGACCAAGCAAAAGGATTAGCAAGAAGAACAGGTGATCAGGTGATTTCGATTTTGCAATAGCCTATTCAAAGGCAAAAAATGCTACAAGTCAGTGGGGTAAAATGTCAGACTCATACTTTGAACTGTTAACTCAGAAATGTGCGAGAAAACCGTTTCAAACTGTTAGCTACAAACATGTTGCTTACCATTGAAAGAACATTCAAGAACTCTTGAGTGTCAAATTGTAGCAGGACCCTCAAACGTGGATATGAAAGTTCACCTAAAATGGGCACATAAAAAAGAATAATTTGAGATCTAGACTGATAATTGAATGGCTTAGTGCAAGACTGACGTAAGTGACTTTTTCGGGTGAAAAATGATTTTTTCGTTCAAAAGCGCCCAAATTTTTGCATGTGGTCTCCAACGTAATAGGAAAACATTGCCCTGTGTTTGTATTCCTTGTTTTTTTCGCCTGATGTACAAAACAAAGTGGAAAGTTTACTCGCTCAAAGACGGGATCTGGAAATGAATTTCTTCAACTACGTTGTGACGTAAGCTTGCGTTTGCATTATTTTGGCGCGCAAGACAACGTCAAGCTTTCGATCAGACAAGTTGAAACCTCGCCTGTTGCATGAAGTCCGCTTATTTGACACATATTTGCGCCCGCCTGGCGGTGAAAGGACTTCATTAAGTCCGGAAACCCGTAAGTCACTAGCATATCTCAAAGAAGCGAGATGTGTTGCTGTTCCAAGATCGCTAAGCGATCGAAGGCACACTGAAGCCAGGCGAGGAGATTGAAAGCACTTCTCATGCAAAAAAATGAGTCGATGGCGAGAAGTGGCCCATTTGCCAAATGTTGCTGCGCAGAACGTTTGGAAATAAAGAAGTGCTTTTAGACTCTTAAAAAATCTGTTTAGTCGGCCCGTAGGCCTTGCCGTGTTGAAGTTGCTCAGGGATATCCCATAATAATCTTTAATGCATCTCGATAGGTCTTGTCAGTCGATCTCGGTCGGCAATGGAAAACGTCACAAACTTACATTTCGCTCAGCCAACGGAATATTAATTGAAACAGAATCGACGGAAAAGATATTTTTTTTCACTGAGAAAAGCAATGTATTACTTTATTTAGACAAAAATAGCCCTGAGCCCCGATTCTTTCCAGGAATAAATGGCCAATGTTTTCATGTAAGAGAAATGATTGATCCAAAGTCGCGATTGTTGACCATTGTTGTGTTACAGTGTGACAGTTGACCTTTTGGGAACTGGGGCAAACAAACGCCAATCATATTATGGACTAACGGCTTTCGATCGCTTGCCTTTATTATCATGGAATCCCAATGGAATGATTCGTTTGTGAGGTTAGAGGATGGCGAGAGAAAGAGACAACAGTGTAAGTCTTTTTTCTTTAAATATGCCATTCCTTTTGCTATATATTTTCCGTTTGTTTTCGGTTTTCCCGCTTAGATTCAGTACAGTGTTTTCACAAATATACAGGGTATTTAATTATCGCAGAGACGGAGCAATTTCAGATTGACTCAGCCGTTCAAGTACTGTAATTCGGAAAAATCGTCTTTCTTCGAATGTCAAGCGTTAATTCCTTGTGGCAACATTTCACGAAATATGTTTTATAAGGTATTTGTTGTTCCTCACGCAGTCAAAGTAACGGCAAGCTGCGCTGTTATAGCTCATTGAATTTCAAAACGTTTTACATCGCAGTAGCACCTATGAAACGCCGCATTTCGCTAGTGATTTTCACTTTTTTTTTTTTGAAATGCAAACCGAACTCTTTTTTGTTCTTAACGAGTTTCATGTTTTCACTGATTGCAAAACGTTTCACGAAATATGTTTTATAAGGTATTTGTTGTTCGTCACGCAGTCAAAGTAATGGCAAGCATCGCTGTTATAGCACATTGCATTTCAAAACGTTTTACATCATCGCAGTAGCACCTATGAAATGCCGCACTTCGCTAGTGATTGTCACTTTTTTTTTTTTTGAAAGAATGCAAACCGAACTCTTTTTTGTTCTAAACGAGTTTCATGTTTTCACTGATTGCAAAACGTTTCACTCTCAGAAGATAGGTAACCACCGCTAATAGACACTGGTCGTTGACTTTATTTAGACTTACGATCATGCATGCTGTGTTTATGAAATGAAGCGTTATCTTGTTTTATTATTTTCCCTAGGCTAGCACCAAAATAGAACTAACCCTAGCACAAAGTGTTTAGAGACTCTAGCCCTAAGCCCTAGCCCTAGCCCTAGTCCTAGCCTTAACCCTAAAGCCTAGCACTAAAACGGTAACCCTAACACTAAATGCCAACCCTAGGCCAAGGGTTAGGGTTTGCTTTTAGGTCTAACGCTAGCCGTGGGGTTATGTTACCTTTACTGTAACTGTCAAGTTATAGGCTCATCTTTCTTTAAGGCCCATGTTCATCCATTTCGTTTTGCGGCCCTGTATTATTGTTTTGAAGTCACCGTTGTCCTAATGTTTCTTTCTTTTTTTTTCCGAAGACAAAGCGCAAACCAGCTAAAAAAATGTACAGGGCTATGCTCTTCTACTCAATTGAAGACGACACGCAAAAATTCGGGCGCTTTTGAACAAAAAAATCATTTTTCACCCGAAAAAGTCACTTACGTCAGTCTTGCACTAAGCCATTCATTTATCGCTACATTTTGAACAGAAAAGAAGAGCCTCGCTTACTTTCAAACCCGTCTTTAGTGTGTTGAGTCGCTATGCAGTTGAACACCTAAAGAACAAAAGTAAAACAATATTCTTAGAATGAGACATAATCCATCAAATATTTTCACTTGCAAGTGATTGGTCTAAACGTGTCACGTGAATTGCGCGTCACACGTCACGTGAATACGCTCAGAGTTTCCCTCAAGCTTCGCTATCGGAAACAGTTCGCATCTCGGAACAGATAATGTCTGGGGACAGATCGGGTAGCTCTGCGACACAATTAAGGTATTTTATGGAATTTTACATCTTTTTCGCCCCTGTTTCGCCATGTTTCAGCTGAAACACTCGAGCTTGGTTGCATCTGTATTGAGCAACAATTTCATTCAAGTAGTGGGGCTTACTTTTTGACAACAGAGTCATCTGCAGTTCTCTCACCTTTCGGGCGATCGGTTTCGAAACACCTTTATGATATTCTCGTTATTTTTGATCAAGGAATTAAAATTGGGAACAAAAACTCTACCTCTTTCTTAACGTCCTGTGCGTAATCCTCAGGGATTGTACCTATAGGGTAGGCCTGTCCGGCGAGACAACAGCTGATGTATACCAACAGTTTGTTTCCCAAAGACAGATCTGAATCTATGAACAAAAACATGGCACACCATCAGATGATGAACTCAAAACCCGAATCTGACTCCAAGACGTCAAAATTTCCAATCTCCCCAGTCTTCGGTGGCAAAAATTGGAGCCACATGTACAAACACGGCACACCATCAGTTGATGAACTCAAAAACCGAATGTGATTCTAAGACGCCAAAATGTCCAATCTCATTAGTCTTTGGCCAGGTGGCAAAAATTGGAGGCAACAAGAGTTCCTAAGGTTAATAATCCAAGCACGTCTTTAAGAATGTTGCAACTTTATTACAATCGTTGTCCCGCAATTTGTAGTTACTTTTGCCCTTGTTATTGTTTTTTTCCTTGTTGTTGTTGTTGTTGTTGTTGTTGTTGCTGTTGTTACAGTTGTTGTTTTTGTTTGTTGATGTTCGAGCTGTTGTTGCCACTGTTGCTTTTACTATAATTGTTATTGTTTGTTCTTTTATTGAAAACCTTATCTTTACAATTGGTTATCGTTTCGACTTACCTAAAAATGGTGTCCTAGATTGCCCAGTACTTTTCAAAACATTGATAAGTTCCTGTTGAAGATTAATTTAAAAATTTGAATAGTTATCTGTGGTCTCGAGTATAACATAAGATTTGTATTGATTTTAGCAAGTTCGAAATCAAACATATCTCCGTCGCATGTAATTCTGAACTGACTAGGTGAAAACCAACTACCACTAACACGGTTTTACCTCTAGACAGCTGAGAAAACTTACAACACCAAACATTGTTTGTTGTTTAGTTTGTTTCCCCCAGGTGACAGATGCGGCCTGGCCAGGAAATTTTGAACTTGTCACAAAACGTGAAATCATGATCTTCGACATTACTCAACAGCTTTTTGAAAAACGGCGCCAAATGTAGCACAATTCTTTCGAAGAATCTGTTAGAATTTGCTCATTTGCGCGTTTTAGAAGTCAATTTTAACGACTCCCGCTATACGAAACGGTTCATTTTAAGGTTGTAGTCAAAAGTTTCTACATTCTAAGAGTGCGCAAAGTTTTACCTCTAGTGGTGTACAATAGTCGCGCATTCCCCTGTTGTAAACATAGAAAATCGCGTCATACAAGCCATGTGCCCAACATAGCTTTACCATCTGTTGGGAGATAAATTGATAATAGAGAGCAGTAATACTAATTAAGACCAAATGGAATCACAGAATTAATCACTGACAAAGCAAACGTGCGATAATATAATCACAACGCCAAGCCAAAAATGTCACTGTCCCGGCCTGCTGGAAGGGCGTACAACGCTATCCATTGGATCAATAATTATCCAGTGGATAACGTGGTTTGTTTTGCTAACATTTACCCAATGGATGGCAATTTATCCGGTGGATAGCGTTATCTAATCTTTGAACAACTAGGCCTGTTGTGGGAATCAAAAATTAGCGGTGATTGTTGTGTTTACAAATTTCTCTGGCGAAGTGTGGACGGAAAACATCTGATGTGTTCTCAGAGCGAAACCTCCGTTTTCAAAGTTCCTCCGGAGTCGTGTGGACGAGGCCTAAGCGTGCAATACGTACTTGATGAATATCTAGATTGGTCACATCAAGATGCATCAGGCAGGATTCAACTTCTTTGAGCTTGTCTTGCTGTTGATAATGTTCTGTGATAGAAATAGATGAATGAACTACATTAGTTCGTATAGTGTGATCGTCTCGGTGAGTGCAGTTCTGAAAAGCACAGTTGTTGGTGACTGAGGTTTCGAAAACCTGAGCGGAAGTCATCTTCAGAATCAAGTGAATAGTGTTTGTCAGTCGATGATGTTATAAGTCATTTGTCTGGTCCGTTGAAAGTGATTGATCAGTTTAGCCTTGCTGGCATTGGCTGTAAGACTCGAGTAAAGTCAAAATTGCCAACAGTCATTGGTCGTTCTAGTAAGTTTCTTGGTACAGTGTAACATACAAGTAACTGGACTACTTCTATGCACGGTCATAGCTAAACTGATCGATCAGTTTCAACGGACCGGACCAGACCACCGACTGACAAACACTTGATTTTGAAGATGAATTCTGCTCGGGTTGCCGAAACGTCAGTCACCAGCAACAGTTCTATTCAGAACTACTCTCACCCAGACGATTACACTATATGAACTATTTTTTCATTTGCTTTTCTTTTGAGTTGAGGTTTAAGCTTTTAGGTATTTATTCAGTTTTCTACCGTGTTGATAAGTAGTACGCATCAAAACGAATTCAACTCTTGGACTCAGCTGTCCTCTAGTTAGCTTCCAGTTCTATGGACGTTGATTTTTACAGTTATATTGTAATTACATCTATTTATCACTTGAATTATTCTTACTCAAAAGACATTACCTATGAACTCTTTCATTACAACAGGACTCAAAGACGTCAATCTAAAAACAAAGAAAACACGTAACTATTGCTAATTTCAGCATTACAAGGCAATGATATAGTTGATTAGATTTACTTAACGCATTATTAACTTAAAACAGCAACCACAGTTACAAAACTTACTTGTCTGCTAAAATATGCGGTTCCAGGCTTTCTAGAAACACAATTTTCCCGACTGGATCTTCGCTGAACTTATCATATATCTCTCTGAATAAAAGGTCCCTGGAAATCCAAATGAGAGGACAGTATTTCAGTACAGCGGAACCGCACGTTGCGACTACCATGTTTATAACTCCACTTTGTTCGTCATTTTCTTGTCTTAAAAACCCCTTCAAAACTGGCACAGTTCTACTGTCCGAAGGTGGTTGTATTAACGCGGTTTGGCTGCTGTTGTTGTTAAAATGTTAAATATTGGATGTTTGTAGTGGTCGATGCCCTTAGCTACTACGCATCGACCATCTAAACTGAAAGAAAGAAATAATTATTTCACATATACATAATAACTGACTGTAAAACTTTTCTTTCCTAAATGCGATATCATTCCTGCTTATCTTTATCTACAAGCTCCAAACTTTAACATTTCATTGACGTGTTCATTCCGCTCATCCACTGTTCGCTTTCACTCGTTTCTTCTTCCATTCGCTCCAACGTTCGCCCGTTCGTTCGTTCGTTCGCTCGTTCGTTAGTTCGTTCGTTTGTTCGTTCGTTCGCTCTTTCCTCCGTCCATCCATCCGTCAGTTCGTCCGTCCTTTCATTTTCAAATTCATTCGTTTATTAATCCATTCCTACGTTCGCCTTCTTTATTTTTCGTTTGTTTGTTCTTTCATTCACTCCTTCGTTTGATCGCTCGTCCGCTCACTCCTTCGTTCTTCGTTTGTTCCTGCACTGACATGCTGGCTCGCTAGCACGCTGGCTCGTTCACCTCTTCACTAGTTCGTTGATTTGTTCGTTTGTTCATTCGTTTCTTGTACGTCCCTTGTCCGTGTCATTACTCGTTCTTTTTTTTTTTTTTTTTTCATTTGTTTCTTAGTTCACCTTCTAGTTCATTCAATTCAAGCCAGTCTTTAGAGGCATAACTGGTTCAGTTTTAAACCAGTTTGAGCGTAGCATGATAACCCAAATAGCGTAATTTACCCTATTTATCAAGAAAAAAATAGGTAAAAGAAAAACGCATTACTGGTGTTTAACTTACATATTATTGATAGCAAGACTGTATTTTATAAAGATCGGAACCATCTCCTGGTAAAGAAACAGAAATCACGTATTTAGCAAGAAGTGGTATATACATTGAGACATTCTGTTGCGTTAACCTACCAAATAAACTTTTAATTTGACAAAATCTTAACATCTATCTACCCAATGCATCTAGGGTGTCAATCTAGACCCATAATAAACTAACCGAGGGATGTTACAACCATTAGTAAAACATCCCCCTGCCAGCCCAGTACAGGAGAAATCCTTAATGTAAGCTTTCAAGGTATGTGCGGTGTAAAAGTGTATGGTTTTGCGCCTTTTTGGCCTGAAATAGCGTCTAGATTTTGACCGGTTTGGTCTGACATGGGAAATGTTTATAGCAATTGGGAACGACGTTTAGATGAAACTGGTTATTCCCAGTAAAATAGGGGGATCTAAAGCCCTCTCAGCTGTTTACGCAAATGAAAGCCATTTCTGGTTAGCTGAAGTCACCGTATTAGAGACGTGTTTTAGGGGTCTGAAATAGAGTATCGATTAAGACTTAAAGTCGTAACTGCTTTTTGACTGAATAAATCATGTAATGACAGCAATAAAACAAGTACTCAACTTAAACGGCGTACCTTGAAGTAAGTTCTGAGCTCTTCAGAATCTTTAGTTTTAGGACAGCTCACGAATACCGTGATATCTACATAGGCAAGCAGTAATTCCTCGATCTAGGGCGGAAAAAGAAAGAATCATTTGGTGTCGTCTGTGATTATTGTTGCTGTTGTTGTTGTTGCTTTATTTTTTGTTGTTGCTGTTCTGTTGTTATCATTGTTGTTGTTGTTGTTGTTGTTGTAGTTGTTGTTGTTGCTATTGCTATTGCTACTGTTGTTATTGTTATGCTGTTTCTGTTTTTGTTGTCACATAAATGTACATTCCACGTTGAATGAAAAAAACATATATATAACAATGAAAGTACCAACCTGAGCAGCAATTTCTACCATCCTCTGCTCTTTATTTCCAAGCAAACCTTAAACCAGAACAAAAATTCACCAATTGGAAGAGAGAATGGAAAATTGAGCATTGAGCTGCTAGTGTGAGACCCACCGATAACTGCCATGGCGGTCCCATCGTAAAAGGACAAAGCTAGTTCAAGAGCATCAAGGAAGTTATTCTGCCTCACAAACACTTCTATTCTCTGAAATGGGAAAACAAATAACAAAAATCAGGAAGTACTTGACCAAGTGCAGGGGCTGATATGGGAAATCTCCTGCCTAACATCCACAGAATGACAGTTTAGATGATAATTTAAAATTGTCCTCAGCTTTCAGCGTCAAACAGACGTCCAACTCAGAGTCATTTCCGTGGCTGAATGGTTATAAAATATATACATGTAGATGAATGTGCTTTCGAATCATTCTGAAATGGTACAGTGGGATAGACTAGAATTTGAAATAGAAATTTTCAATTTCAAATAGGCCATAAACACCATTGATCATGATCATTATTTATATATCGCAACACGGTAAGTACTTTTTATAGGAAGAGAGTTTTATTGGGCACTTACATCACGCCAGTTCCTTAATGTCAACACATGGACGGACTGAAATGAAGCACAAAATCAAACAACAAGCTGAGATATACATGTATCAAGTATCAAGTATCAAAGCCACCATTGATCAAGCACTCACTTCACCCCTCAAATATATCAGCTTCTTGAAGAGAAAAATCACGCCCAGTTGACCCACTTATCCGAGGCTTAACTCCGCTTTCTGTCACTGGCATTAAACAACGGGGAACTCTACAACTGTCACTCGGACCCAGATGGGAGTATCAGGTTATAAGGTTTCCCCCAATACTTTGCCAATAGGACAGTCGTCGCTGAATTCATTTTGGCTTAACATAATGGTGGCCTCATGGTTAGTGCGCTTAACTCCGGATCGAGCGGTCCGGGTTCGAGTCCTGGCCGGGAACACGGTGTTGTGTTCTTGGGCAAGACACGTGACTCTCACAGTACCTCTCTCCACCCAGTGTATAGGTAGGTATCGGCGAGGTTAATGCTGGGGGCACAACCCTACGATAGACTAGCATTCCATCCAGGGGGGAGTAGAAATACTCCTAGTCGCTTCATGCTACAGAAACCGGGAAAAGCTCAGGCCTGAGGAACCACTTGGCTTTTATACAGACTTTACCTTTACCTACCTTAACTCCCAACAATAACTGTTGTCCATTGAAAACTGCCACTGTTTGGTAGCATGAATGTTCACTAGCGGCAACCTAAAGAGGGAATGCTTTCTAAGGCCCAGTTCATACGTCGCATTTCTGCCGTGTCGAATTCAATTCAGTTAAGTGCGACAGAAATGCGACTGTGGATTCATACGTCGCACTTGTGTCGCACTTAATTCAGAATTTATACTGTCGGGTATGTCGGCAAGCGGAAAGTGTTTTAAACGTAGAGTACTCAATATGGCGGACGAAAATACCGAGCGACGAAGGACTATAATTTTGTGAAAAATTGTCCGCCAATGGAACAAGAAGGAGAAGGCTGGCAACAGAGCAGTATATGTTGCAATATGTTCAGGTTGCATTGGGTCGAGAATGACCAAGTTTCTCCTTTTTCTTTGGCGGGAAAACATTTACGCATGCTCCGCAATACATTAACATAATGTATGCATTAGATTCGACACGGCAGAAATTCGACGCCTGAATTGGTGTCGCATTTCTGTCGGATAATGCGACAGGACCAGTCGAACGTGCGGCAGAAATGCGACAGCCGATTCAGACGTCGAATTTCCGTCGAATTTAATACATTGAATTGAATTCGACACGGCAGAAATGCGACGTAAGAACGGGGCCTAAGATTAGGTATTCGCATCATACTAAACACCAAGAAAAGCACAAGCCTGGTTGAAATTAATATTCTTTTGGATTGCTTTTGCACATTGCTGTCATTATTTTGTACCCGCACATCCTTACACTTAAGTCCCGTCCACACTACGCGGGAGAAATTTGAAAACGAATCAATCATCGCATTTGTGTTTGAGGAAATCTCGGACAGGGAAATTATAAATGGAAAAATTGCAAAGTTTTCAGAACAAATTTGCGAAGAAAATTAAATTAGGGAAGATGTCTTCTTCAGAAGCTCTGAAGTGTCTGAATTGGCTCCCTCTGGCTGAAAGACGTTTTTCTCACCGATGTACCGCCGTAGAAAATGCAATCAAAGGAGACATTCCGCAACATTTTGAAAGTTTTAAATCGACACTAAGAAGTTCACGTGGCTACAACACTAGACATGGCTACTTACCTAGATTGCCTAAACCTAAAACGGAATGCGGAAAGTGTGTCCTACAAATGACTGGATGTCTCTCCCAGTATTTTTAAGAAAGCCAATGCCATGCACAATTTTTAAGAAAAACCTTATAAGGTTCTTAATGGATAAACATTTTTAGAAAAAATGACAGTAGGTAGTTTTGGTAGTTTTAGTACTTTTAATTATTGTATATTTTATATTTTAGATCTGTGATAATTGTATTTCTTATTTTAGATTTTAATACTTTTTATTTTATAGAGGACCTCTCTGAAAACCACGTATTTACGTGACGGGCGCTTCCTCTTTAAAGATTGTTTTTATTATTATTATTATTATTATTATTATTATTATTATTATTATTATTATTGTTATTATTATTATTATTATTATTATTATTATTATTATTATTATTATTATTATTAATTGTGACTTCATCGTTTTCGAAAAGCTCCGTTTTCAAAATGTTTTCCGTTCATCCTAAAACGCAAAGCCGGCGTTTTCAAATTCGTCCGGTTTGAAGAGCGTTTTCGAAAAGCTCCGTTTTCGTGACGGATTAGTGTGGAGGGAAAGCCTAACGGAAGAGGTCGGAAGAAATAAGGTTGTGTTTTCAAATTTCTCTGGCGTAGTGTGGATGCTGTAGAATGATCATTTAATCTTATAACAATGAGCATAAGGATTCTCACCAACGCCTTGCTAACATTCCCTCCAGTGGAAAGTGACTTGAAATAACTGCTACTGTACACAAGTTGAACAGCACTCAGATCAAGAACCTGCAAGAAAGTTGATGAACCATCAAATAAAACACACGACACACCAAAATTTTATTCATGTTTAGCCGTTCACTAGTAAGTCAGTCACGTCAATTATAAACAACATACAGTAAACTGCAGTACTTTTTGAAAATAACAAAATTTGACAAAAAAAATTAATTTAAAGTTCTCTATAACCGTAAAGAAACACGTAACACTTTCCTTTCTTAAAATTAGAGAACTTAAGCAACCACGACGGCAACGATAACGAGATCGCCACCAGACAAAAAGTTTAATGAGTAGAACAATAGCTGCGCACGTGCGTTATAAATCTTTGTACATTTCTTTACCGTCCTCTGCACAACAACAGGGAGCTTAAGCAACGACGACGACGACGCCGAGGATGACGCCTAGTAAAAAGTGTATTTATATTTTACAAGCGAAATTTGCGATTGTCTAGATCTGTTCGGTACGCCAATGGCTCTTAAAACGTGCTTAAGCTAAGTATGCAACGACGGTGTTCAATTCCAAATGGAAAAACGAAAAATTAGCCTTCGTCGTCCACGTTCCGTAGATGACGCAAAACTTGGTCATTTTACGTTGTTGTTTTGCAGAGGACGGCAAAGAAATGTACAAAGATCTATAACGCACGTACAAAGTTACTGTTTTGCTCATTAGATCTTTCATTTTGTGACGTTCTCGTTGCCGTCGTCGTCGTGGTTTGCTTAAGCAAGTTCTGCGTATTTTGGAGAACACGAACGACGGCGGCCAATTTTGTTGTATTTCCATTTGAAATTGAACACTGGCGTTACATATTTAACTTGAGCATGTTTTGAGATCAATAGGCGCAATGAACAGATCAAGACAATTGCGAAATTTGAAGGTAAAATATAATTTTTTTTTTCTTAACTAGGCGTTGTCCTCTGGGTCGCCGTCGTCATTGCTTAAATTAGGAGTTTCCTTATACAATCATGTATTTGTTTATTCAAAGTACTATTATAAATCAAAAATATTTACGATTACTACCTCCAGTTCTTCCATACTCCGCACGTCAATAACGTGAACTCTTTCTAGCGTGTCCACTGTAGCAATTACTTGTGGATTTAACCACTACAATTGAAAAACAAAAAGAAAGATCTTAAAGCAGTTCTAGCAAGTTCTAAATGAACTTGTATACACCAGAGAGTCGTACAGAAGTTAGTATTCTAAATGTTTTCAAGCAATGGGTTGGTGTAGACTGTGAAATGTAATTTTGTAGTTGGTTTCCAGCAAAAGCTGGCAACGTTAACAACCAGTTTGGTATCTTACTGAAGCTTATCTTGTTAGTTGTAAGCTTATTTTTTCCCCGCTCGCTGGAGTCCTTTCGCGTTCTTCCTCGAAAGGAAAAACATTAGCTGATGGTCGAGACTAGGTATCTTGCTGTGATTTCAAACTACGGTACTGGTGTGTTAAAGAAAGTGCACTTCTTGTACTCTTTGATAGTCAGGACCTGGGGAATTTCCCGGGGGGGGGGGAGGACTCCCACATAAAAAGGACGGGGGGGGTCGTCGTACCTTAAGGGGTTAAAAATACGTTGTTGGTTCCCCTTAGGGTGCTCGGCCTCAACAGGTCCACAGCGGGAGCTTTTGTAGTACGTTTTAGGGTATTGAGTCGAAAAAACAAAACAGAAGATAATATGTTGTTTTAGAATTATTGGTTCCTCTTAGGGGCGAACAAACGTTTCAAGCCACACCCGCAAACCAGGATCTCGGTACCTCTTAGAGGTGGTTTTCAAAATTTTGGACGAGCACCCCCTTCCTTTTAATAAGGGGGTCTCCCATCCCCAGGGATGAATTTTCTGTTTGGCTCTAGAGTGAATTCAAGTTTCTGAACTTCTAAAGTAGTTGTCAGATAAAGCAAAGTGATCCAAAAAGGCCTTCAGACTCGCGAAGGACAACTTGAAACTTGTTCCAAGTACGTTTTCCTTGCACCGTTAAGAGTAAAACAAGAATTAAAGTTTCACTTCTCACATCTAGCGCAATGAGCTTGTAAGATGTCTCAATCCTCTGCAGGAACACAAATCTGACTTGCTTCTCTGCCTTGGAATGAGCCTGTAAAACAAAACAAAAGAATGAGATCAACATTAAAGTTTATTCTTAGCAGTCAAATTTACCTTTTTTCAGAATTTACTTTAATTTGCATATAAAAGTCACTAAAATAATGACCAATCAAGACAGAATAGCAGACAGACAGACGGACAGCCTTCATTATTTTGCATACACTGAACAATTTACAGCTCTGCAGCTCTGCAGTTTACATGTCTATAAAACTAAAATTAAACTAAACTACATACAAAGTATTATAGCTTTTACATAATAGGGTCAGGTCGTCTAAAATTCATCATTTACATGTAACTTAAAAACTAAGAAGGCTACAAGAAAGCCAGTTTGTAGGATTTGTATTTTTAACTTTGAAAAACAAAAATAGTGGGTTTTTTCAAAACTATCAACGATGGACAATCACCACATACATTGCATTGAGATGGTTATCAGAAGAACCCAGGGACAAACCCAGGGCTTTGTATACCACTGAGGTAAACAGGTCAAAGATGATAATGTTATTGCATGAATGGCTTCATTTGGAGTTCTCAGCCCATATCAAAAAGTTCTGTATCTGGAATTTCTTTTGTAAAAACTGCCCTGAAAAGATAGAATTTTAGAATGCAAGCACATACATGCAATCTCAAAGATCATTACCTGGTAAAAGTAAATTTCAGTTCCTCTGGCAAAGGCAAGAACCTGAAGAAATAATGAAAAATGCAGAGCTGCAACACCAAACAAAACTGGGAAAGAAATCCCAATATAAAAAAAGCATTCCAAAACAAAGTTATAAACAAAAATTAGAAAGGGCCTCAGTAAAGAACGGAACTTGTAACAAAACAGATAATCATGCAGTTTTTGAGGTTGTCAAAAGTACATGTAGCAATCTGCCAGCAAAAATCACTATGTACACTGTACACTGTACACTGTACTTCATGATCACGGCTGGCTACTCTGCTGGTAAAGCCAACCACTTTAAACCTTTGTGACAACCCTACAACACTGAGTTCTTACAGCAAGTTACTGAAAACAATCAAACAACTGTTTAAATTCTCCAGGGTGTTTTTTTTTGGCTTGTTCTTGTTTTTGTCTTTGTTTGTGTTTGTTGAACATTGTTGTTGTTGTTGTTGCTGTTGTTTTTTGTTTTTATTGATGTTTTGGTACAACATTACAGTACAGCTTAACCCTAGTGTCTCAGTATCATTGACTTGCAGTGAATGTAAAGGGCTATTAGGCCCTGTCCACACTATGCTGGAGGAATTCGAAAAGGCAGCTTTATTTCTAAGGTTAGGCCTACCGTCCACACTAATCCGTCACAAAAACTGAGCTTTTCAAAAAGACTCTAATCAAATTTGAAAATGCTGACTTTTCGTTTTTGAGTGGACAGAAAACATTTTGAAAACAGAACTTTTTGAAGACGATGTATTCCCGATTATAATTTGATTTCCCTGTCTGAGTTTTCCTCCAACACAAATCCAAAATGACTGGTGATTGTTGTGTTTTCAAATTCCTCCGGCATAGTGTCAACAGAAAACATGTGATGTGTTTTCAGAGTGAAACCTCTGTTTTAAAATTCCTCCAGCATAGCAAGGACAGGGCCTTAGTTACATTTCCATGCAACTTTAGCAATCTGATTGCACTGCATCCACTCTGTAATCCTACATGTACGTAATTATTAAACCTAGCATCATATTATAATCAATGGTATCAACTAAAAAATGGTGAACTCACTGGATCAATGACTTTTTCTGCTGCTACTTGTATTATAGCAAACTGCCAGGACAAAAGGGGCAAGGAATCCACAGGACCCTAAAGATTAAACAATACAGCAATCAGCAAAATAATCAATACTATATGTAAAGAACTGAAACTAAACTGAACAGCAGTCTGTACCTTTAAAGTGTGAGTGAAGAGCACCTCAAGCTCTGGCTTCAATGTTAAAATCAGAACCTGTGGAGATAATAAAATTCCAGAAATTTCTCAATAATTGTGTGAAGGATAAGTTCAATCCACAACTCATTTGTACATGTAAGCAATTTAGGAACCCTGCACTGCATTATTATGAGTACATATGCAGAAAATTCTGCATGAATTTACACATTTGATAAAATACATGTACACGTTCATACAATAGGTTTGTTCAACGTGATTAGAATGAGTTTAGTATCCCATGATAAATGCTTCAGTGATTATTGAGAGAAATGCAATGCCTCTCGAGAGAAATGAGATCTGTCTCACAAGAAACAAGACACTTGAGGTGATAAGTTACGTACACTGTATGTAATGGTACTGTACAGTTCAAGGGAGAGTAACACGTAAACTATTAAATACACTGTAAATATTACTTTTCATAAATATTTTTACCTTGCTTTTAAAAAGTCACAACAAAGGTTAATATATATTACCTGAAAAACAACTTTCCAATTACCTGACTGTCTGAGGTTTGTGTCTATGGGATAGTGAGGTATGCATGTATACCCTCCAGATTTCTGACTATACTGTACATAACAATCAACCAGCTGGGCTGTTACACCCAAAATATGAATGACGACAGAACCTTTACCTTAGTGAGTGTGGCTAATGCCAACAGTGACTGTTCATACAAAGGATGTTCCTTCATTCCATCATGCATGTGAAGAGGAGCCATTGTGCACACTTCACCACGGCTTTAGAGAGATTTAAAAAAAAATTAGTTATTAAAAGAGCTATGCTGTAGAACCTATTTAAGAGGCAATAACATTTCAAAAAATGAAGTATTTAAATACACTGAAAGGAAGTTTTGGGGCTTTCTTACCTTCCTGAAAATAGACAAGTTGATTCATATGTCCTCATTCCAATGAGCCTCCTATCAAGAATGTTAATAGTTTAAAATGAAATGAATTCATTACAGATTAATAAGTGAAGAAATGATTCTACATTGCATGAAAATAATGGTGTCACAGGCCAAATGCATGGCTGAGTAATCAGGAAAGAAAAAAAAACTACATGTATAGCTGTCAGTGACAAATTTACACCTTTTACTATATTATAAACTACTTATTAACCCAGAGTGAGGTCTTCATGGGAAAATCTCAAACCAAGACCTTGCTGTATTGACCTCGCTATTGCTTGGTTAACACAGGAAGGCCAAGGTTTGAGATTTTCCTGGAAAGACCGAATGTTCGAGGTTAACAAGTTGCTTATTATGTGGCTTTTTGCTTTGCTTTTGCAGGCCTGTAATCAGCCCATGGGCATTACGGGAGAATAATGTCCTAGAATTAGCCAATCAGAGCGTGCATTATATCTGCTAAAAACACAAGCCACATAATAATTATGAGTGATGCCAAAGAGTCCAGCATTAAGCGGCTTTACAATCTGAATTTTTGACATTCTTCAAGGCCAGGTTAATGCTATTATTGATAGGAATGATGTTAGAAATGGTACCTTTAGTTATTTATTTAAGAATGCATGATCATGTCTTACAAAAGAGAGGGTTAAAAAATTAAATTTGTGATTTAACTGTTCAGGAGTAACAAATTATGTAATGTACATGAATGATGAAATCATATGTACGTGTTCACGTACATAGCAAAATATCTTCAAAAGGACTTACAAATATTGATTCTTACTTAAAGCTAAGGACAAAAACAGATCCACCGCTGTCACTGCAGATTGCAACTGTAGGGTCATCTGTGAACTGTAAACAATAATTATGCTCAACTGTAAGCGGAATATATATTTTTTTAAGTATTGATGTTCTAATGCCAAGAATAACAGATGAAGCTGTTTTTAAAATAATACTGCCTTCAAAGTGAATGAAAATTAAGGGCTTTTTATTGCATGCAACAAGGCTACAGTGTGCAGTATTTAACAAACTGATTTACTTTGCGTATGAAGAAAGTACATAGTAGGATTCTGTACTACATGTATAATATCAATGATCAGATGATGTGAAAAAACTGTAGGCCAACCACAAGGAACCATTTCAAGTATGGTTGTCCAAAAAGCTGCACAGCTGTAGGCTGTGTACATGTACATGTAGCTTGGTGGTTTAAGCAATTTTTTAAACCATTTGAGCACGAGCGCACAAAGCAGCGAAGCTGTAAAAACTAGCAGCGAAGCCATGGGGAACCGCCTGCCTGGATTACCCGCATTTTTTATTGCCGCCCCCTATTACATATTTTCACAACCCAATGACAGGTTTTGTGAATCGTATTAATACAGCTAATCAGAGCATAGATCATAATAAGAAACTTCCAGCCAACTTGGCAGGGAAAAGTCACTGTGACACTGTGGAGTCTATCAAAACAAAACCATTCAATGCTATGGCGATGCAATGTTTGCTCTATGGTAGCGAAGGGCAAAGCCTGTCAAGGGAGGAATCAAGAGAAGTGTAAACAATAATTATTGTAGACTTTGTTGTTGTCCACTCAAGATCAAATTCGGAGAATTTAAACATTTCCATTTAAAAATTTTTCAAGGTCTCTAAGTGTGAAGGATTTCAAAATGACACTTTGTCAGAAATCTGAAATTGGTCTATAAATAGAATGGTCAGACACATCATCTGATTATGTGTGCCACGCCTGTGTATGTAAATTAATAAGAAATGCTTTTGAACTTCATAATTTCATCAACTCGAGCCTGCAGAAAGTGAAGCAAGCTGCAATCAAAGTCCTCAAATGACAAAGGACATACATGTAAAACATCAGACGGCAATTCCATTGCTGTGGAGTTCAGCGATAATATTTCTGAAATTTGGTCGTCGATGATGCTCTTTAACAGCGAAATAAAAACAATACTGGTTCTTGAAGACAACAATTCTTGTCTGGTAAGCGCAAACAGTAAAACATGGTAAAAATCATGCTTTGGCCAAAGCCTGTTGGGAAAACAGCTATCACATCTCTCCCATGAGGCAAATTGTTTACGGCTGTTTCTTGCCCATGTTTGGCAGTTAACGATTTTGTGATATTCGCGAAGAACATTCGCGTGCGATAATGCTTTCGACAACAATTTCTCAATATTATTTTCTGTTTATACGCCAAAGATCTGCATTGTAATTAATGTTGTTCCTTGGAGCTGTCCCTTAGGAGATTGGCAAAAATTTTGATTCATGGGTTAACCTTCTGATCCAATGGCAATGGCCTATACACCAGCGTATTGGACTAACAAAAAATGCCAGTCATCCATGCAGGTGGTTTCTCAGTTGTCATTCTTCCAGGCTTCGTTGTTGCGGCTCAGGCGCTCAAATTGCTTAAAAACCGCCAAGCTACACAGGCTACACAGCTGTGATTCCTAGCTACAAACAACACCTTCCACCACCCTTCCTCACCATGACATGGAGCACTGCACTGCCCATGGGATGAGCATCTGTGATTGATCTCAGTAATTTACCCGATTGTAAATCCCACATTGTTATCTGTGATAAAAACAAAACGGGCAACTTTAATACTACATACACAATGTAACTGGGCAGGCTTGCTTCCAAGATTATGACCATAATGTTTTCTCAATTAATTTGGGGTATCTAATTGATATTTCCGTATTCGAAAGAAATTGATACTAATCCATCATAATTGGTACTTAGTCTTGTCTGAGTAATATAAGTAATCAACAAAAAGTAGTTTTCTGATGATCGATTACAACCAATTAAGTGGGCCTGGATTAATTTTTATTTTCTAAAACTCACCTGGCCCCTTGCATGTCCACAAAGAAGCCTTGTACATTCCATGTTGATTCCAAGAGCAGTGACAGCACCATACTCGGCACCTGTTGTACAGAAATAAAATGTCTTACGTACTACGCATCTATTTCTGAATCAGTGTTTAATAACACTGATTCAGAAATACATGCGTAGTACGTAAGACATTTTTATAATAATAAACATAAGGCCAGAATACTTTTTTTTATCATACCAATTGATGTATTTCCAAGTACCAGCTTCAGTGTTTGCTGAGGATCTGCAAATTAATTACAACAAAAATGTCTTAATTTACCTGGAGTGTAAAAAATCATATTTGTTTAAAAGTTCAACAAATTATTGTAAATTTAGACCAAGAATGTCTTCCTTTTCAACTACACCCAGAGTGAAAATTGGGTTGAAAAATCAGGTACTGTGAGAAATTGGGGGTAAATGTACAGTGTTTATCTGAGGAGGAGACCACTTTTGGCTCGAGTTATTGGGAGGTTTGAAAAATAGAGGTTCAAGAAATCAGAATTTCTCTCTTTTGCAGTTTCATAATAAAATAATAAATAAATCAAAAAAACTTTCAATTAGTAAGTGTCAAACCATGTAGCCTGGGAGAAACCCATGCTAATAAGGGGACACAGACTAATACAAAATACAAAGCTGAGAGGACTAACTAAAGATATCTACACTAAAATATGAATAATACAAAATGCAGTCTAAAATGTTTTAAAGATAAAACTAAAGGTAACTATCCATAGCTGATCTAATGTAAAAAAATCTTACTATTATTTTCCTAATGAGATTTAATAAGAGTGTCATGTTGAGCAGAGGATACAACCCTTGCAGCCAGCTTCTGTTAACTTAGTTAGATCTTTGCCACGAATGCACCTTTTAAACTCATTAAGTGTTTTGGCATCATAAACCAGTAGAATTTGTGTACCTTAGTGCCAACCATTTTCCTAAGACATGGGAAAACAAAATTCGAACTTCCAGTTTCATTTTTCATTTACCCACGCCATCGGAAAAGGGAATTTGAACTTTTATTTTTATTTTTCATTTTCCAACTACCTTGAAAACGAAATTGGAACTTCTATTTTTTTTTGTTTTTGTTTTGTTTTTTGTTTTGTTTTCCCACGCCTTTGTACAACAGAATTGCAATTGTCATTTCCGTTTTTCATCTTCTATTATCATAAAACATTGACAAATGGAATTTGAACTTCGATTTTCGTTTTTCGTTTTCATGTTCTCAATTGCATTGTCTCAAGACAGTAGCCTATTAAGCAGATGCTAGTGCTCTTTGGGCTTGTATATATTTTTTCCTACCTTACAATCCTTAAAATACGTCATAGCTAACTGTACATGATGTCACTGACTGTACATACGGAATTTTGATTTCAACAAATAGCATAAAAAAACTGTACAGCTATATTTACAGAAAACTAATGTATTATGAATTTTTCAGCCTGCTACAAGCCGTATTGAGCTGACTGTTAATAAAAGCCTTCTGTTCAATAGGACTACCATGAAATCGATATCAGCAAGGAAATGAAATTATGCATATACTATCACAAATCACGGAATTAAATGGTTATTTAGGTCCCACTATAAAGCCAAAAAGTTTTGGTACAAAGGCTTATCATGGTCGATTTGGAACATAAAATCGAACCTTCTACTTCGATATGGACCGGTCAGTGTAAAACACAGACTGCAGACTGGAGACAGGAGATAAAATGCAGACTGAGGGTAAAATGCAGACTGCAGACTACAGGCTTTTTAAGTACATATTGACAGTGTTATTTCCATTATTGATTTCTAACCAGAAACTGCGTTATTCAGGCTAATTGCAGTGAAAGTTTGCAATGCTCCGGTTAGCCTGAATATCACTCAGGTTAGCCTAAATATCGCTCCGGACGGTTTGCCTGTTTACAGTTAGCTCTCAATGATGGAAACGGCAACACAACTCAGTTAAAAAGTCTACAGTCTGCATTTTTACCCTCAGTCTTCATTTTACCCCACTCCGAAGTCTGCAGTCTACAGTTCCCAGTCCTCATTTTATACTGACCAGATATTGACTGTTTCATCTGCAACTGACCTTCTCTTCTTGATACCATGACAACTGAAAAACCTTTTTACACTTCGCAAACTACTGTGCAGCCCCTTAAATTAGGGTAATAGTTTGTGATTACCTTGAGAAGGTCTTCATAACTATTGTTTTCCTCAATAAGAAAATGGCGAACAAAGACTTCACCAAAGATGTGGTTCCCAGGTCTATTGTTAGCTACAGGAAGTGCCAATATTCTTCCGATTCAGGTAACATAAGAAAGTGACAAAAACACAGACATGAAAAACGAAAATTGAAGTTCAAATTCCATAAATGAAAGACAAAAAAAGGAAATGACGATAGAATTCTACTGTCCAAAGTTGTGGGAAAATGAAAAACGAAAATAAAAGTTTGAAGTCCATTTCCAAAGTAGTAGGAAAATGGCAAATGAAAATGGAATCTCAAATTCCCTTTTCCGATGGCATGGGTAAACAAAAAATGAAACTGGAAGTTCGAATTCCGTTTTCCCACATTGTAGGAAAACGGTTGGCACTAAGGTACAAGCATTCAGTTACTATAGTAACTTGTCTGTGATTTAACTATGGGTACAGAAATCAAGTAATTCCTTTATTGGCTTTATTCATTAGTTTTACAGAAAATGCACATTAAACACCAGTAGTTACTTTTAAATAAATATTTCTCTCACCAAAAACTAGCACAATGCCATGAGATGTTCCAATACAAATAAGAGACGACACTGCCTAAAAAAAGAATCTTCAAATTTCAGTAATTGTATTTCTACATGTCAAAGGCTCCATACATACATATACACTATACTATCTGTAATAATGGTGTTACTCTTATATGAGTGCCTCCCAGGAGGGTACTGGGGGACAGGCTGGATGGGGGTGGGGTAACAGGCTCTCTTGATCTCTCAAAAATTTTACATTTTCCCTTTTGTTCTTAATTCAATAATTCCATTGAACTATCAGGTGAGTGGACATGAGTTAAAAACAATAGAAAGGCAGTTCAAACCAAAGCCTTATCTAAACAACTTTACCATCCCCCCTCTCCCACAAAAACAAACAAACAAATAAACATCAGTCACAATAATAATGACAAAATATTCATTGTCTCAACTCACGAAATATACAGTACTAGCAGATTAATCATTTACTTAATCATCCACCCCAACCCCTGAAAATAATAATTTCTGTCTGGATGAGCTGAATAAAATTGTTTGACATATATTTTTAACTTTCAGATACAGATTCCTCCAGAGATTATTATTATGTACAGTATATGGATGGTCCAAAAATAATTTTTCTCTCCTGATGAACTCAAAGACTTGATTGCTTGCATTATAGTTTTAAAACTTTGCAACTAAAAACACTATGATAATCACTATCAAGCTACATGTAACTAGTACATGCACTGTATAGTCAATGTATTTACCATGGCTGTTGGCAAGCCAGCATCAACTCTAGCCTAAAACAAAGGAATACTATTAATCATTATTTTGCTCATTGAAAAACACTTCAGGTAACAAATGTTGATTTATTTACAGTTATGGTTACAGCAAATGCAACAAATTTTGTACTTAACTTTTTAATACCCTAAAAGACCATTGAAGTTATAAACACAACATTAATCAGATTGAAGTAACTTTCAAAATTTAAGAAAATGTACCATTCAGCCTCTACTTACAGATGCAGAGACCATTTGAGCAGAGACATTTTTTAACACAACATGTCGTAGAACTGAGCCATGCTTAGTTTTCTTCCCCTTCTTCCCTGCACTGTGAAAGATTACAAACAAAAACAATATTCAATCTGAAGTCACCATAATGATCTTTTTTGAAGAATTATTCCTTGGAAGAAATTCCTTACAACATCATCTGTGGTCCATAAGCCCTATATAAATGACTTATGAGGGTGGGACAGTCTTATGTCACAGAACTTGTATCTACATGTATTCATGTCACATGTTCAATACTATTTCTTATACCATGCCACAGAAAATGCAGCCAATCAGGGTACAACAAAACTGTTGTATTCTCCAATCTACTCCACACAACCTTCCCACCACATGTCGCATTGACTGTGTTTGCCATTTTATTTTCTATGGCATGGTATAAAATAGTTTCAAATGCAATGCTGTCTCATGGTATACGATGGAAGATCCCACTTGTCACTTGTATATTCTTGGCACATGTATACAGACTTGCCTGAATGCTCATGTTTATACTGAGAAAAGTGACTGATCAGATATTCATGGTATATTACACCACTCAAGAGTATTGCATAACTAAACTTACATGTATGTATCTATAGGGTTGCATCAGCAACAAGAAGCAGTTTCAGTCAAAGGCTTATAAGCCAGATTCGACATATATTAAAGACATCAGATCTTAACCATCAACAACTCACCTTGGATCCAGGTCAAGCGAAGAGGACAGCATTTGTTCATCAAGCAAACTGGCAAGATCTGGGTCATCTTCTAGTGAAATTATATCTTCATCTTTCTGGAAGGTTTTTAAACATACAGAGAATATTACTCATAGCACTACCATATTAACAAAAGCTATAATTTTTCATTCACATGAATACTGTACCTCATTCAAAATACTCTCTAAAGATGGCATGTTTACCACTTCTGGCAGATCAAGTTCAATGTCAACCTAAAACAACAGAACAGAGTTTTTCAATTCTTCAGGTTTATCCATAGTTAATAATAGCAAAATGGTTATGAAACCTGACAAAGTTCGTTGTTGTATGTTTTTGTTCTCTTTTTTGGTGCTGACTGTGCACAAAACACAATACTTGTTTACTACTGACCAAAGAACTAACCAACAGAAATGTTTTAGTTATGAAATTCATCCATAGTGTATGAGCGCAAAACAAAAGATTGTACACAGTCATGAACCTTCCAACATAAATCTTAGCATCTTTGTCTGCTCCTCTGATGTCTGCCAGTTTTCATAACCATTCCCCTCTATCAACATGTCTGCACAAAGTGTAAACCAGGGAGTCATGCCAGCTACCATGCAAGCCATTCCAGTTAGACTAAATAACAGCATGGTTAACCTAAATCAGAACCTGGTTAGCCCAAATAGCCCCACCCACCCCCCACCCCCTTTCTCCAAAAAAAACAATGCCTTTGTTAGCTTGTGGTTAGCCTTAGAGCCAGTAGGGATGACTTGCTTGCATAGCATGGCTTGCCTCTGTGTTAGGCCCAATAAAACTCCTATTTGCCCAACAAACATTTCATTTAGTCTAAAGAGCAACCTGGTTGGCCTAAGTTAGCTTAGTTAACTTGTGGTTGGCTTTTTTAATGGGGTTAGGGATCCTGGTTTACATGCCTCCCTGGCTTGCATGTTAATAATACTCAAGCATTCTACTTACTATGGTTTATCAACATTTGAATGTTGCATGTAGAAATATGAGTCTTCCAGGATTTTACAAAGGTACTGTAGATAATTTACTGTCAAACCGCATGTTCTTTTGATGGAACTCTGCAACGTTGCAGTGCAGTGTTCCGAAATTGATTAACAGTTAGCTAGAAGAACTTCCAACTTTCAGTTCAATCCTGAAATATTGTAGAAGTCCCCTCACTCTGACTGCACCCATGTGCATGGTGATGGCGAAACTTTGATTTCTTGCATCTTAATATTCTACAGTATACAAGTGGTCTGGCATCACGAAATATTTCAAGTTACCGATATACACAAAATTAAATAGCCTTCGTCGCTTTAACACAGGTGATCACTTCATAATTACAGTAACTGCAACAGTAACCCTCTGCTTGAATCAAATATTATTTCCCCAACAATCTGCAACAGAAAACAGGGAACAAACTTACCGAATCCGAAACATGTCTTTGCCTGAAAGAGCCAGTGTTTGTAGTGAAGGCTGCATCAAGTGATTCCAGTGATTCTAGCTGGTCTGTATTGGAGAATAACCCGGACAATATGCTCGTGTCCTCTTTCATTTCGTCCGCCATCTTGGCTGTTCATGATCCTAGTGCTAGACCTCCTCGTCCGCCACAGGCAACCCAAGTTCGGAGGACAGCAAAGGAGAGAAAGTCTGGGAATAAGGTTGCATCAAGCCCCTCCCATTGCAGGTACCCCTCATTGGGGGATACCTGGGGAAAACGGGGGGGGGGGGTTCACCCCGTTTTCACTCGATTTAGGTTCCCCGGTAGTAGGGGAATTCATCTTTTTTTTCACGGCTTCGCTATACAATGCGGGGGCTGAGCGGGGGTTTGGCGGGGATTTCACTCGTGGTTCGCGACCTCTTTTATAGTTGATATATATATTTAGCCAAGCCTAAAGGTCGAGCGTGGCGAGAGGAAGCGAAAGAACGCTTGTGAGCGAACTTAATTTTCTGAGGTATGGGGCTCCGCTCGTTGGCCTTCGGCGCGAAGGAGCACCGCTATAAATTGAGCACAAAGAGTGGCTCTGTGATGGTGACTTACGATTAAGTGTAACTCCATGGGACGACCTGAAACAGGTCTTTTGTAAACATTTAATTACGAAGAAATAATTATGCAATCTATACACCACAATTAACACAGTTTTTCGTGGAAGTATTTTTATTATCTTACCAAGGATTTTTTTCTTTTTTAGCTGATTTATGGGAAATACTAACACTAAGAACAGTGCAACACTTAACACCACATACAATCTCACTTAAAGACTCTTTTGTTCGCAAGCGATATTCACTTCGTTTACCGCTGATAAATTACATGCGATGCATTACTTTTTTCGAGGACGGCAATCACAGTCTTCATCCTTCATGTTAGTGTAATCGTAATTGTTATTCGTAATAGAACAATGATATGTGCCTGAACAGTCCTGGCCTCCCGTGCAAGCTAAGAAAGGGCAGTTACACCATGTGCCATAATTATTTTTGGCGTGGAAGTATTGACAGTCGTAGACATTGCCATCGAATTGAATGGTGTCGTGAACTTTTGGCAAAACCTCATCTGTAATTAATATGAACAAGAGTGGACGAAACAATTAGTTTCGAGATGAACAACTTTTTATTGTAGTACACATTAAAAACAAAGTGTTCATAGGCGTACGGGCACCGTACGAGGAGGGGGGGAGGGGCGGTGAACTTATTGCCCGAAAAAGTTACATAATGCTCGAAAGCGTGACTGTTACTCAAACGCTCTCAAATCGCAGTACAAACAAAAACGTTCACAATTCTCACGTCTAATGAAACTGTTATCATTCCAAAAATAGTTATTTTGAAATCTTGCACACCCTATTTTACATACCTTGATCGACAGCTTAGTAAAATCAGAAACTCAGGAAAGAAACACTTAATTTTTCCTTGTACGGCGAAAAGTTCATGATCATAAAAAAATTTGAAAACGGCTCTTTGTGGAGTGGAGTCATTCAAAATGACTCGTCATGATAATAAAAAATTTTAAAACGGCTCTTTGTGGAGTCATTCAAAATGGCTCTTTTCAGAGACACCACAAAAAGTCTCGATCTTTGTTTGTTTTGATTCTTTCGTCGTTGTTTTGTTGATGGAGGTAATATTCATATCGCGGATTTCCACAATACACATTGAACCGATAATAAGCTTTTCCAAAACAGAATACTTGAATCCTTACATCATTTGCATTGACCTTAACTCCGTTTTGACAAGGCAAACGTCAGAGAAAGTAGCCTACAAGCCTGGCCTTGATTACCTCTTACAATGTTTTCTCCCAAGTACTTTTGCCAGAATCGTCAGCGTTTTGCCTGAAAAATTTCAAAAATTTCTGAAACTGGGGGAACTGCATCCCCTCCCCCCCCGCCCCATCCCCGGCCCGCACGTCTACCTTCTCTAACTTTCCGTGGTCATATTCTTTTACCATCTGTTCAAGCGATTATTATGCTTTATTTTGTCGATTACGAGCAAAGGAGTGTCTATAATTGAAATTGTAAATTAAAGTTAGTGTTTATTTGAACACAACTTTTATTGGGGGGACAAGGCGTGATATGGTCATGTAAAATTATTTCTTAGAAAATAAAATCATTATCTTAAATGAAATTATCAGTAAAAGCCCTAATTTGGTTCACATAGACAACAAAGCGAACCATTACCGGCTTTCTGAGGTTTGCTTTTGTTTCGTTTGATGTGTTTCCCATGAGCTGATAGAAATGTGACGTGCAACAGCCGAACGACACAGGTGTACTTGAAAACCATCTCCAGTTTCCTGAGTGAGTGAAATTTAAAAAAAGTGAAAAGAAAACTTGAACTAAGACCATGTTTACAGTAAGCCAAAGAGCTTTGTAAACGCAGCTCGTTTATTTCTACGGCTCGGCCTACCGTCCACACTTACCCGTCACGAAAACGGAGCTTTTCGAAAACGCTCTTCAAACCGGAGGAATTTGAAAACGCTAGCTTTTCGTTTTCGTGTGGACATCTGGAAAAAAATTTGAAAAACGTTGGCGTCATGATAATCATGTGATTCCCTGACTGAGTTTTCTTCAAGCAAAAATCCAAAATGACCGGTTATTGTTGCGTTTCTATATTCCTCCGGCTTAGTGTTGACGGGAAAACATTTGCTACGTTTTCAGAGTAATAACTCTGTTTTCAAATTCCTGCGGTGTAGTGTGCACAGGGCCTTATTTTGGAAATAGTGTGAAAATCCAATACGGCATTGATTTGATAAGCTGAAAGTAGATTCAGATTCAGATTCAGCTTCAGATTCATCGGTTAAAGTCAAATTTTTAGTTTAATTTAATGCGAGCGCTTTACTATAAGACACGGGCTGTTCAATAACATACATTTAATACTTAAATTTATTTTCAGTGAAAGTTTGTTGCAAAACTAAAATCATCTTTGACTTGAGAGAAAATGACTGCAGAAATAATTGTCGCTCTTTATTTTCGTCTGGAAATCATTTTTACACGGTAGCTGTTTGAAAAAAAAGCAAAAAAGGCAAAAACAAAGAAATAAAGAAAGCAAGGTTGTTTGATGGCAATAATAATTACAATACTGGTCAAATTGCTATACCGTCAAGGGTCTTACAAATTTATATTGTCAAAAAATCTATATCAAAAAAATCTTACCTTCAAAGAAATACCTTTAGATGTTTATATGATGTTCTTCTCTGTGATGTTCTGAACGAAGAATGAATGATGTGCACATAGCTTGGATAAAAGTATAAAATCTTGGCGTTAGACGTGGAATTCCACAAGCTATGTTAACCCGCAGAGAAGACTCTCAAACACGTGGTGATATAATTCGACACCAGCTTTTGAAACTATTGGAGCACAAAATACCAGTTAAGGAATTGAACGAGTGGTTACTTTGTATGCGATTCCCTGGACTCGGTCGATCGTTGGTCGGTCCTTGCGCTTCTTAAATATTTGACCTGGTCTAAAAGCTGGCCGAATGTGAAACGTTCCGAGAGAACGCGACTCATGTAATCAGATGCACTCTTTTCCTAAGGAAGGACCGCTAACCCCAGTGGATAAATGGTCACAATCTCTCTTTATAAAAATGGCCTCTCAAACTCATTTATAATTCATCAAGTTTAATTAAAATGAAATCATGACCGTGACGGTGTTTTGATATCTCATCTTAATTAGCATACATTTTTTACGATTTTAACTCTCCATTTCTCCTTAGCTTTAGTTTCGATGGAGAAGATATACTAAACACTCAAGACAGTGTTTGACCACTGCGCGTCGCATTTTCCAATTCTCTTCTCGGTGTTTGGAAATGTGGTCAAACATGAGGTCTTTTGTAATAGACCATTTTACAGTTGTCTGCTCAGTGACCTGGCCTAGTATGGCAGCGAGGCTAGAGTTGACCTTGTTTTGATACAGACCTCACTGCTTTTGTCATATAAATGCACCTAGTTAGCATCAGAACAACTTGTTTTACACAACAAAAGCAGTGAGGTCTGTATCAAAACAAGGTCAACTCTAGCCTTGCTGCCATACAAAGGCCAGGTCACTGAGCAGACAACTGTAAAATGGTCTATTGATGTGTGTTACTTTGTACCTTCTTGAAAACAAAAACTCATTTCTTGATGCGTTTTAAGTTACACAGTGACATGGTTACACAGGAGAGGTGTTTTAACGCCTTAAAAGGCTTAGCAGTGTACCTATAGGGATACACTATGTAAAGAGTGGCTTCGCACCAAAAGTTTTTCAATAGTGAGGAGGAAATGTTAGGAAAACATATTAAGTTCGAAATTTTTTTGTTTACATGATCGACGAAATTTCGGCCATGTTTTTTTAAACTTGGAGCCAAAACTGGCGCATGCACATTACGTTCTTCCACTCTGAAGGCCAGCGGAACTGTTGTCCAGCCGGCTTTACTAGTTCCCTGGGTCGTGTGCGTCTTCTGAGGATATTGAGTCCAGTTCCTCCTAGATCAGCCCGGCCGCATTCGGAAACAGTAGGATGCAGTGTTATGGATACTGCGGGCAGTATGGTCAGTGGATCAATCATCTGTACATTGCAGCGTGTTGTACGTGGTAAAAGCAACACGGTATTTCTTCCGCATAACAGAGAACCCAACACTGGAGTATTATGGAACTAAAACAAACCTTATTCTATAAATTACTTATAGAACTGGTTCGCTATGATGTCTGTGATGTAATATCATATCAAACTCGAAGGATTGTGTTTTACTACATTCCCAGACACTGAGAAGAGCATTGAAACTACCAGGCGAAGCGGAGTGCCTTTGACGAACTTCGAGGTGTCTGAATGTAACACTCAAGTGAAACACGGTCTCGAGTGTTTGATATATCTTCTTAATCAAAATCAATACTAAGAAGGAAACGTAGAAACATAATCGTAAAGATCTAAACTAATTAAGATCAACCTCGATCCCAGGCTCTCTCTCCTTTACCTCCCTTGTCGTTGTAGAGAGAGGGAGGCAAAGGAGAGAGCGCCTTCGATCGAGTTTGAATTAAGATCAGATATCCAAACACCACTAGAATTTTCGGTAGTATCCCTCAGAAAACTTGTTTAGTTTCACTCACGACTACACCATAACAATTGGTGGTTTATTGTATTTTTATCATAAAAATCTGGTTAGGCCTATTCTTCCACTTTAAAGTCAACGGCGATTCAAAATCAGTATTTAGTAGCTGACAGTAAGTATTTGTATCATATTTGTCTCTCATGGATGATGGCCAAAGGTTAAAACTTTCCGATTTTCACGCCCAACGGCCAAATTTTTGGCCCGTTTGACGGCTAATTGTTAACCCCATTGAGACCCTCGTTATCACAGTGACTCCAGCTAGGTCAGGACCTAAAATTGAGGTCTTTGGTAAACGTTTCGTGGCCATATAAGATAACATCTCACCAAGGAATTTTTTTTTCTTTTCCTTTTTTTTTTATTTTACGGATACTGAAACTAATAACAGTATGACCCTTAACACTAGTTACAATCTCAACAAGGAGACTTAATGAACCATGCTTTTCACAAGCGGTGTTTACTTCGTGTTTCGTTAATCAGTTACAAGTGATGCATCATTTTCTATGATGATCGCAGTCGCAGTCTTCATCCTTCATGTCGCGGAAATCGTAATTTTTATTCTTAATGAAACAATGATATGTGCCATAGCAGTCCTGGCCTCCAGTGCAAGCTAGAAACGGGCAACCGCACCATGTGCCAAAACTATTTGTGGTGTGGAAATGATCACAGTTGTAGTTGTTCCCCTTGAATTTAATGGTGTTGTGCACTTTCCTCAAAACTTCATCTGAAATGAATATGAATAGGGATAATATAACAATTACATGTAGTTTCATGCTGATAAACAACGTTTTATACTATGGCATAGAAAATGCAGCCAATCAGAATACAGGAAAGCCGTTTTATCCTCGAGGGTATTACACCCAGCCTTCCCACCGTGCGCCATGCGCACGGTCCCATTAATGGTGCTGGCCACTGTATCTTCTTTAGCAATCATTTGTTGGTACATATTGTCTTCAATGAGGTAATAAATAGTAAAAGCACTAAGATTAAGGTCCCGTCCACAGCACGCCGAAGGAATTTGATAACGGAGTTTTCACTCTGAAAACGCATCAAATGTTTTCCGTCCACACTACGCCGGAGCAATTTGAAAAAGCAGCAATCACCGGTCATTTTGGTTTTGTGTTTGAGGAAAACTCGGTCAGGCAAATAACGTTATCAACGTGACGCCATCGTTTTCGAAAAAGCTCCGGTTTCAACGTATGTTTTCTACCCACACGGAAACGAAAAGCCGGCGTTTTCATATTCCTCCGGTTTAAAGAGCGTTTGCGAAAAGCTCCGTTTTCGTGACGGATTAATGTCGACGGTAGGCCTAATCGTAGAAATAAAAACAACCGCGTTTTCATTTTCATTTTTACAGTGTGGACGCTGTCTTAAACAAGAAAGCATACAAAGAAAAGTGAAATGATAATGATGGGTAATCGCAAGCAAACGGTACCCTTTTGAGGCTTGCTTTTGTCCTTCCCTTGAACCGATAGCACTGTTAGGGACAGGAGCAAAAAAATACACGTGTACTTGAAGCCCGTCTTCAGTTTCCTAGGTGGATAACAATATAAATATATGCAATGAAAATTTTCACTATGGTACGCTAATCAAAAACAATGAGTGTGGGGTGAGTAACTTAAAATATTATGTTAAAAATGTTAAATGTTGAATGTTTATAGTGGTCGATGTAGTTAGCTACAACTAGCTACTTTTCAGGCATGCCACTTAAAGTGGAAGAGAGAAATATTACAAATAAACATAATAGGCTTAAAAATCGATCCCAACTGGTGGGAGGCAGACCAGTTGGCTATTTACAAGCATGACCGAGGAGTTGAACTAGGGTCTACCGAGAAACAATTCTAGCTTAGTGGTCAGAGCGAGACTCGAACCCGCGACCACCGGATTTCAAGTTCGGCGCCCTAACGCTGCCTCCGCTTAAAAGTATAAGCTAGTATAAATATCCGATAAGGCGTATATCTGCTAATCACATTAGATAAAGTTTCAGATTCATCTGCAAGGAATATAGCCCGGTTTGACGCAAAAAGACTCCAAGCTTTTTTTCTGCGTTAAAAGCGCTTAACTGTAAGACAGGTTGCTTACTAAAATACATTGAGTAGTTTTCTCGGTTTAAGTATGGATTTGCTATTAAACTGGAATCATCTCAGTTCGACTAAAAAGACCATGCTTACAAAAACAATTGTATCTCTTTCTTTATGTCTTTAAGTCTCATTCTTAAGGTAGTTATTTAAGAAGAAAAAAGCAAAAACAACGAAATAAAGAAAACAAAAAGTTGTTAATAACAATAATAACATCACTATATACTGGCGAGAGTCTTACATATTGAAATTATCGAAAAACTCTTATACCTTCAATTCAAGTCTTACCTTCTACAGAAATACAGTTTTGACGCTGATTCTCACACTGATAGCTTGAACGAAGAATAGATCTTATGCAGGGCTGAGATGAAATACGATCTTAGTGTAAGACGTGGAATACCTCAAGCTGTGTTTACCAGCAGAGCATACCAGAAGCGCGTAGTCATATAATTCGACACCTACTGGACCATAAAGCAGCAGTTAAAAAATCGACGTAAAATCGTCAAGAAACAAACGCATCAAGGCTTATACCGCAGTAAGAACGCACGTGTCACAGATACACTCAAAATTCACTTTGAGCCAGAATTTTCGAATATATCACATGCTGTGTCAAACCAAACGTCATGGTGGAATCTGCAATGCTTTTTAACCGTCGATGAGGGCTGGTATCCATTCTCGTCCCCAGAGCCACACTGACGTATTTTGGCGCGAATGAGCTGGTATTGATAATCCCGTTTATCTTGCACTCCCTCACTTGCTTATGCTCATGCGCTAATGGAAAAAACCATCCTATAAAACTACAAATACAATAAATAGAAACGCCAAAAAAATATGTTCGCACCTGTAAATACCGACCTTAGCTTTGTCGTGATTTTATACTTCTATTACCATGATTTATATTTCATATTTTTATACTGACCACATTATAAACTTATATTCAAGAGGTTTCGAGTGTTGTTTAAGATGAAAATGACTTCACCGCCAACCTAAAACCTACAATTTTAGATTAATCGCAGATTTAGACACTTAACAAAGTGATGCATTACGTAAGTGCATTTATTGCTTTAGATTGTCGAACAGTAATTTATTAGAAATGTTTATATATGAATTTCAGAGGTCTGAAAAATAGTATCTATTGTGGGTAAGGTCTGAAATAGGGTATTGCAAATAACATAATTTGGTCTGAAATGACGATTTGATGGCTTCAGAAAACTGACCACCACGTCCCATCAAAAATTTTGGGCAGCATCCCTCAGTAGACTTGTGCAGATTCGCAGGCGACTAAATCAGGACACAACAACTAGTGGTTCATTGATTTTTATCATAGAAGTCATTTTTATCATAGAAGTCTGATTAATACAAGACATGATTGATCATCATAGTTATACTTACAACAAACAAAGCTGCCTAAATTGTGTGTGTAACCACGATCATGATGATCAATCATGTCTTCATATCTATCTCCGAAGTCCAAATAAGCGATCTTTCATATATTCATTTGTATCTTCGAATCCCCCATCTACGCGTATGTTACGCTTCCAGTCGGCTGCGCTTGATAGCTCAGTTGGTAGAGTACTGCACCTGTATCGCAGAGGTCATGGGTTCGAATCCCGCTCAAGCCTGAATTTTTTTCAGGCTTATATTTCACAGCTGCTTAAGTTGTGTGTATAACTTCGATGATTAATCATGTCTTCAAAACCAAACAGTACGTATTGTTACAATGTGCTTTGTTCAGTGTTCAGTATCAAAGAGATCTCCCGCATTTTATTTTGCTATTGTCTAAAAAAGCTCTCAAGCTGGTAAGAAAAAACTAGGCACGCTACTTTCTGAACAGATTGCTACATAGTTTCCTAGCATATAACTTGGTTTTCATCTATAGAGGGGTTTCCCCATTTAATCGTCACTAGGGAATTCGAAGCGCTTCTGAAATGTTTGTGCAAATGGACGCCATTCCGGGTTAGCTAACTAAAAGTCATTTAATAGAAAAGTGTACGAATTTCAGAGGTCTGAAAAATAGTATCTAGTGTGGGTCCGGTCTGAAATAGGGTATCACAAATAACATATTTTAGTCTGAAACAGTGATGCAACAGGTTTAGAAGGCAAGCCACACGCCCCACCAAATTTCAGGGCGATATCCCACAGGAACCTTGTGTGGTTTCACGCGCGACTAAACCAGGATAACAACTGGTGGTTTACTGTATTTTTATCATGAAAGCCTGTATAGGCTTTTTTTTTTTACCACTTTAAAGCTAACGGCGAATTCAGAATCAGCATTTAGTAGTTGACAGTAACTGTTTGTTTATAATTTTGTCTCTTAGGGATGATAACTAAAATATGATTATTTTACTAATTGCTCTGGTGGCATGTATGGGTTGTCACCCGTTACGACCTGATCTTCTCCCTCCGCTGAATCACTACAAAAAGTTTAACGAGTAAAATCAAGGGAAGGCGATACTCTATAATTTCCTTTTGCCACAAAATTCGCCTCCGTGAGTTCATTATTCAAAATGCCGGCATTTGTCTATCCTCACTACATTTCCATTGATGTTGTTTATGCAGTTGTACCACGTTAATTCGGTCACCAACGGGCCATAAAATTCTGGTCGTGTTAACGGGGTGGCCTTATTAAACGGGTTCTTTAAATACGAAAATGACTGATTTCGCTTTTGTTCGGGCAAGAATAAAGTGGCCGTAAGAACGAGGTGGCCGTATTTACGAAATAGCCGCAAGGCGGGGTTCCACTGTAGTACTCTAGGTTAAACAGCGGTAGGTGCGGAATTATTTCACAACGTGTTTCTGGTGAGGTTCTGCGGGTCAACACAGCTTGAGGTATTTAACGTGTTGCACCCAGATGTTGTGTTATCAAAGCCTCGCGTAAGAGAGTTCATTCTACGTCTAAACTGTTCACCGTCAAGATCTCTAATTTTGATAACTTAGAAGGTAAGAGTTGTCGGTAGACTCTTTTTGGGGGAGCAATTTGACCAGTATCGCTATTGACAATGCAACCCTGTTTTCTTTGTCTAATTTCTTCGCCTTGTCTTGTTTTTTTGTTTGTTTGTTTTATTTTTTTCCAACAGTATCTCGAAGAAAGATGGCTTTCATCTGCAAGAAAATGAAAGAGCAATTCACAAACACAACAATTCATTCGTTTTATACATTTTTCTATTATTATTCGTTTTTCCAGGCAACTAAATATGGGTTTCAAGTTCACCTGTGTTGTTTTGTTGCTGTGCGTGATATTTCAATCTTCCCAAGCCAAGCACCTCAAAAAAGAAAAAAGCACGAAAAAGGGTATGGATTTACGTTGAGTTCGCTAATTTTAAAATAGAAACAGAATTTTTTTTATCAATTGTCTTTGTTTTGGAGGGGCCTGCAGGCGCAAGTGGAAATCAGAAAACGTTCTTTCTGTTAATTTTAACGAGTACAGCTGACCCCTGTTTGCTTCGAGAAGAAGCCCGATTTACCATTAAGTGACTATGCTGCCGTTAGAGGGGATTCTTTTCAAGGAAAATACATTCTTTTCTTGAAAGACGTTACTACAGGTATAACCACGCTGCATGAGATTAAATATTGTAGCGTCGTTTCTTTAATTCTCTCCTGGCTCCTCTGACGTGTACGGTTCTGTTTTCTGACTCCATTCCTCATTTTAGTGTTCCACAAAATGCTATTGATACAGTCTGAGATAGATTTAAGGATCTTCTTTGGATTAATTAGAAGCTAAGGTGGCCTGCTACAGTTTTAACAGAGGAGAAGAGCTCAACTTTTAACTTTCTAGTCAAACTTGCCAAGACGATTAATCTAAGGACAAAACCGTCTTGGAAAATTTGACCCAAAAAGAGAGTCAAAAGTTGAACTCTTTTAATATTTTATATTATAATATAAATGAGTTTTGAAGGTAAATGTTTCAAGCGAGATTTAAAGTTATGATTCAACTCATGGACTGGCGTTCGAATCTCTAAGAGAGTATACAACACAGAGGAGGTGATAGTACTAATGTGTTCATGTCAAACAGACCCCTGTTGCCGTCACAAGAAAGCTACCAGTCCAGTGTTCTCGATTTTCGTTTTGATTGGTTAGCTTCCTTCTAGGTGACTCGGGTAGAGTAGTTGCACTATGAAAATTGGGCCCTTATACTCCCTAAAAGCTGTAGTAAGTCACATAAGGGAAATCCTTGTTTACAATATTTGCCTCATTAGCATAAGCAATTCAGTTTCTGATGGAGCTACGAATAAATCAGCTTTGAATATTGAGAGGTCATAGTACGATTCACTCTGCCAATGAATATGAGCCTGATGTATTGAATACTTTTTGTGCAATACGGGTTTAAAAACTCAAAATTTTACAAAGAATGTATGAGTCAGCTCATTAGTGTGCTTTTGCCATCAAGAAATTTTGCAGTTTTTGAAAGACAATATCTCCTTGAATATTCCACCCAAAGAGGTAAAAATTTCACCATGGGATAAGTTTCACTAGCTCTTTAGCTGTTAGGAGTCAATTTGTATCTGACGTGTTTCCTTCTATCCGCAAAGCCGTATGTAAATGGGCAAAAATGTAAACAATGACGTCAGCATGAACCCCCCCTAGTATGGTCATTGAACTAGACGTATTTGCGCCTTGTATTCCTTTTTACAGTGAACGATTTTGCCAAAGTGCATGACGAAATTGTATGGAAGGGCAGAAAGTACGAATGCGGCCCCATAGTTGACACCGACACCGGCACTGGCATATTCTGTGGCTGCCCGTTTCTGGCTTGCTCTGGAGGCCAAGACTGCACAGGGAATTCACTTCACTGTTACATTGTCAATAAAGATTATAATTTCCGTGACATGAAGGACGAGGATTGCGACTGCAAGTAAAAATGTACTAGCCTAAAAATACAGTATCTATAACATGTAATACGTATTAAGGTTAACGGTGTGAGGGAGAAAATGGTATCTATGTAATTTCGTTTTGATGATATGGCTGTTTATCAAATAAAGACAAATCATTGAATAATTGTGGTAGACTGACCTCATATGAGTCGCACGTAAATAACTTGAACTTGAATTTTATTTTGTTTTCTTTCATACAGTTGCAATTGCTTTTCCCCGCAACTAGTTCAGGAACTAATCGAGGCGACAGCAATAGTTTATATTAAAAAGGAGATAAAGAAAAATATAATGATAGAGCTGAAATGAGCTGCGCTCGATTTGGGGTTTAATTTGCTGTTGATTGTCCTGTTGGTTGTCTCGGGGCACCCAGGGTTTTTCCCCGGGTTTTTCCGGGTTTTTTTTCCTTCTCCCACCTGAAAAACCAACCGTTTCCAAAATCCAGATTTGAACTGAATAGAGGACCAACGTAAAAACCAGCGAGGGCCGATTTGGTTTCCTTTCTAAAATTTGCAATTTGTTTATTGATTATTTATCAATTAGACTCTTGATGTATTAAATTAATCAAAATGGTGCTGTTGTTCAAAGCAACTTTTTATGTGAACTTGAAAAAAGCAAACAGCCTTATCTACAAGTGACAGAACCGGCTGGATATTTCACATTGCTTTGCATAAAGCTTTTTAAACTTTATCATATAAACTCTTTTTCTTACGTCGCTTGATTAAGAATATAACACAAACAGCGGTGATAAACATTGTATTCCAACGCATTTAAACCAGTGCTGCAGAACATTTTTCTCAGTTCAGGTTCCAGACCTCCAATATTTTCAATGCAAATAGTTTTCAAAAAATTGTAACGGTCACTGTCGAAAATGTACGTTGAATAGCATACGAAACGTCAGGTAAAGGTAAAGTCTGCATGCGGGCCAAGTGGCCCATCAGGCCGGAGCTTATCCCGGTTTCTGTAGCATGAAGCGACTAGGAGTATTTCTACTCCCTCCTGGATGGATGCTAGTCCATCGCAGGGTTACCCCCAGCATTAAGTTCGCCGGTACCCATTTATACACCTGGGTGGAGAGAGGCACTGTGAGAGTAAAGTGTCTTGCCCAAGAACACAACGCAATGTCCCCGGCCAGGGCTCGAACCCGGACCGCTCGATCTGGAGACGAGCGCACTAACCATGAGGCCACCGCGCCTCCCTATACGAAACGTCAACTCCACTATTAAGATGCGTTCAAAGAGAAGGTTTATCACCACTGTTTTTGTTATATTTTTAAACTTTACATTCATATTTTCCGAGCTACGATACCGGTTACCCATTGAAGATTACATGGATCATGGAAACCAGGCGATAGAGTTCTTGAAGCCATCCAAGGGTTTGCGAATCATCCCGATTTTCCCCCTGGTATTCTTGTCGCTCCCCAAGCATCACTCGAAACAAGCTTAAACAGGTTCCACCACTTAAGGCCCCATCCACACTACACTGAAGAAATTTGAAAACGCAGCCTTATTTCTACGGTTACGTCTACCGTCCACACTTAATCCGTCACGAAAACGGAGCTTATCGAAAATAGTCTTCAAACCGGAGGGACTGATTTGTAAACGCTCGCTTTGCGTTTTAGTGTAAAGGGAAAATATTTTGAAAACGGAGCTTTTCATAAACGGTGGCATCACGATCATCACGTGATTTCCCTGACGGGGTTTTCGTGAACAACAAATCCAAAATGACGGGTTATTGTTACGTTTCCAAATTCCTCTGGCGTTGTGTAGACGGAAGGATAACGAGTTTTCCGGCGGATAGTGTTATCTACCCTTTAATCTTTAATATCGATTTACTCCTTTCAGTAGCTGATAAAGGAGTAGCGGTCCATAAAATTTTGTGATACTAATGTCAATGAAATCGTAATAGCCAATTACAACAGACTTATTTGTCAACGGAGCAGATTTCACAGAAAAATGCAATTTTGGCACGAAGAGCAAGTGCGTGACTAAATCATGGATCTGGCTCGGCCCCAGAAGTCTGTTGTGCCCTCGTAAAGTATCAAGGGCGAGAGTCGGCTGAGGGAGACAGGGTGAAACGCCTCGCTCGCTTCCGTCCCTCAAATAAACTCTCAGGAGAAGATTGGGGATGAGTCAGATCTTGGATGGCTTTTCATGTGACTAGCACAGAAACTGGTGTAAGTTTATTTCGGCAAGTTTAAAACAAAAAATAAGCAAGCGTGAATTTCTTGCGACAATGGATATCCGTGATGGTGCAGTAACTCCTGATGGTGTTATAATTATAAATAAACTTGGAACAACGTCATTTTGTTTTTTGTCATGTTCTTTATTATGCACTATATCCGTAAATTCTACTGTTGAACACCACTATTTCAGACTGTTTAGGTCGGGTAACGAAGGATTTCTGTATGCTCTATCACTTGCAACACGCTGCGATGTACAGCTCTCCAATCCACTGGCCATACTGACCGCAGGATCCATGACACTGAATCTTACTGTCTCCGAACTTGGCCTGGGTGATGTAGGTGGAACTGGCTGCGTATATCTTCAGAGCTCGCATATGGCCCTGGGAACGAGTGAATCCGGCTGGACAAGCTCCACTAGCCAGAATACAGTAATGACCAGGAGGCCATTGGCCTGTAAGAGAAAGACACTTGATTTGTTCGTTAAGGAAATGATGAACTCGTGTGCCTGATCAGATATTGAGAACGTTTGGTGACTCATCAAGCCGGGGCTTAGAGCTATTTTTTTAACATGTGTATGGCAGAAAGGCGGTCCGTATCAGATACGCAGGTAGAGGATCTCACCCAACAACAACAACAGCAACAACAACAACAAACTTTACTTATTCGTACAATTACAATTTTACAAAAATACCACTCAGTATAAATCTTCATATGCAATAGGGTATTTGCACCTTAGAAAGTTGGATTTTTTTTTTACATGGAATTCATTTATCGCGCAGATAGCCAATCAGATTGTCCTTTCGTATTAGATTACCGCAAATGATCATGTATTTCATCCCTTCTTAATTTAATGGAAGAATCGGAGTCCCACCATTTACACAAGATGTGGATAGGATAACCGTATCGCGGGAAAAGTCGACCGCCTATAAAATTAACATTGTGCATGTCATTTTGTCTGATACAATTTCCTGAATCGATAGCTTTACTTCCAGTATTTTGTTAGAACTTATTTCCCAACTATTAACTGGACTCCAAAGAAAATGATTTTTGCTTTCAGAATATAGCTGCGGGCCCAAGAAACTACAAGGACGCTTTGTTGCTGCATTCAGACCTATATCAATCCAAAATGAAAACACGTTTTCCTGAATAGATTAGTTTTACAGTAAGGCAGCAGCAGGAACTTACCAATGGCTTGTTGCAGTTGCTGTTTAGTGGCAGCAAGGTCACTTTTGACGGCGTTCAACATGTTTTCCTGGTTCTGAAGGTAGGCTGCCAGGGCAGGTAAACACTGGGGTACCTATTCCAATGGGAAGGGGATCGTTTTTGATACTGGTAGAAAGTAGCTAGGCGTAGTCTTTTTTACACTTTATGGTCTTGAAAACAAGCTATGTCCAGAACTACTGTGAATGTTTTTCTAAGATACGTTTGCAACTGACTTCAAATATAGCATCGTGGCGAGACTGTGAATTGTTTTCTCGCCTTTTGAAACTGCCCCGCCTTGCAAAAAAGTGCTACAACCAGATTATTTGAGTTCTCTTTAATTTAAAAATACTGAATTCATGATCAAACAAACTACAGGAGATAACCATCATGAGGTTTCAGGCAGAAAAATATATAGTGAGAATAATAGCTGAGAAAAGGGAGAATGAAAGGTTTTGACGAAGTTAGCAATTCAGACAAACTCATTCAGAAAATTTTCAATAGTCCTTTAGCACGAGGTTGATCTTACTTACCGAGGCGTGGGCTTCGCTTGGATTGTCCAAGAAGTAGACAAAGACAGCCAGGACGAGAAAGAACTTCATGTTCTCTCAGCTCAGCAGAAGGATTTTGTCTCAAACGAAGTTGGCGGATCGGAGACGAACACCAAATGGCGCAACCAAATAGCGTGAAAGCAGTATAATATCGATGACTGTGGGAAACTAAGGTGTGTGTTTACGGATAGTTAATTGAGAGTAAAAGGTTTTTGTGGACTCATATTTAGACAGCTTTCGAAAGTTTGTGATAGAACATGCAGTAAGTCATCGGTCAACATTCAAAAGGGTGTTAGTTTCTGGATCAAGACTTACTAGTGACTCCATTCGATTAAACAAGCATTGGATCAGAGGTATTAAGTTTTGAACAGCTGATTTCATAAAACATCTCTTCACTCTTCAAAAGTCATCGATTTTTTTTTTTTCGGACAGCTCGGCACAATTGAGTGTTTAATTTTTTTCGCTTAAATTTGATGAATGCAAAGAAGGGTCAGACAAAGTGAACTTTTTCGCTGGTTCTTTTTCAGTGGGGGTCAAGTTTAAGGTTCTGTTCTAACCCCTAGTCAGATTCAAGCAAAGTCGTGCCCCCGTAATAAAAGATGCAAAAGAAAAAAATTTCAAAAGTGCACTAACAATTGTTTTCCCTTTCAATAAACTGATATGACTTTTGAAAAATTAAGCAAATGAGTTTAAAGATTTTCAGAATGGACATCGTTTTAACTTGTTAGCTTAGTGGTGCGAATTAATAAGATTTGAGACAAATGGTCGACCATTTGTTTTTTTACTTAACATGTTTGCTTAGACATTAATTGCTTAGAAATATCTCTCGCATTTCGATTTACACACTGTATTTACTTTACAAAAAACTGCTGTCCGGTCTTTTTCACGTACATCAAAATAAAATAACGCTGAAATATTTTAACGCAAAGTGAGTCTTTTTAGATTATTAGGTTATTCCTTGCATTTTCAGGGTAGTTCCTCTAACTTGTTTTTTCCTTAATGGAGAACGAAAAGTCGACTTAACAAAAGCAGATGATTTGTAGCAGTATCTATGTTAAGCAAACAATTTGTTTAACATTTCTTAACATCGTGTTATTTTTCAATATTTTGACGGTGTATGTGTGTGCGGAGAGTTGATTGTGAGTAAAAGGTTTTTGTGGACTCATATTTAGACAGCTTTCGAAAGTTTGTGATAGAACATGCAGTAAGTCATCAGTCAAAATTCAAAGGGATGTTTGTTTAATTTCTGGATCAAAAGTGACTAGTGATCAGAAATATATCAAGTTTTGAACAGCTGGTTTCAGAGAGCGTCTCCTCACTTTTCAAGAGTCATCGATTTTTTTTCGGACGGCTGGGCACAGTCATTGACAAACATTTGAACTCTCTTCAAAGCTAGGATTCTTATAAAGATCACACTTTTCGACTGATATTGCCGGCTCATAGTTCATCTGGGATGAAACTCTCGGGGAAGGGGGAGAGACTCCCTTAAGAAAAGGTCAGGGATGCTCGGCGGAAAATTTGAGCTAAACCCCTAAAAGAGACCAATTTGGGTGTGGCTCAAGTTTTATCTGACGCCTAAACGATACCACTAAAAACAGAATAAGCTTGATTACCAGCCGCTGTTCAGGAAAGGAGCCGGCGCGAGTAGACCGAACTCGATAGACCAGCAGAAATCAAGCCTAAAAACGGAAATAAGATGTTTAATTCTTTCGTTATTATTTCTTTGGGTGCACATTTAAGTATAGTTTGACAGCTGAGAATAGTGCCGTTTCGTCATCAACAACCTAAGTGAGACAAGAAATCTTGATTTGTACCCCTAAGCGAGACGGCGAGCATCCCCGACCTGATCATATAGGACTCCCCCAACCCCCACCCCAAGCCCCCGTTTCAGGCTGAAACTACAACAGAATAGCTATGTTAAGATTGGCCTTGAGCCGTCTTTTGGAATCTTTAAAATCATTGGATAACACGTTAATGATCGAGTATGCCGCCCTAAACAATCACAACACCAAGACGATGTTAAAAAATCTTTATTCAAATGAATTGTTGGTCTAATTAGACCAAAACGTTACTAGTTACTACATCTGATTAAACACGCATTAGAACTGACGATACGATTCTCAAACGAGTATCACTTTTCGAAGCGTCAAGTTGTTAGTTAAAACGACTTTATTTTTGACACGTCTTTGAAGTCCTTCGAGGTTTTTTTTTTTTTTTTTTTTTTTTTAGATTTAATGAATGTAATGAAAAGTCAGACAGAGCGAAGCTTTACGCTAGTGAACCGGGCCTCGGTTCTTTTTCACTCGGGGTCAAGTTCAGGGTCTGCTCTAACCACTAGTTATTCAAGCAAAGTCGTGCCACCGCAGTAAAAGGTACAACAAAAAAAAATTCAAAAGTACGCTAACAATTTTTTTTTTCCCTTTTGAATAAAATATATCACTTTTGAGAAATTTAGCAGATGACTTAAAATATTTTCAGAATGAAGAGCATTTTCTCTTGTTAGCTTAGTGGCGTGAATTAATGAGATTTAAGAGCAAACCATTTGATTTTTCTGAATTTGTTTGCTTAGACAATAACCGCTTAGAAACATCCCTCATCATTTCAATTTACCTAACATTTTCTCTTTACAAAAACTGCTCTCTTTTTTTCACGTAAATCAAAATAAATTTACGTTAAAAATGAAATAAAACGATGCAGTGGTCATTTTGGATCAGGTTATTCCTTGCATTCTCAGTGTAGTTCCTCTAACTATTCGTCTGACATTTTCGTTAATGGAGAATAAAAAGTGGACTTTTACAAAAAACAGATGATTTCTAGCTTTGTCTATATTAAGAAAACAATTTGTTTAACATTTTCTTAACATCATTTTATAATATTGTGATGGTGTTGGTCTTATTTATCATTTACTCAATAATTTTAAAGACCTGGAAGTATCTATAACGTGTAATGCTAACAGGCCGAGGGTGAATATAGCATCTGTCAGTATATAATTTCGTGTTGAAGATATGGTTGTTTATCAAATTGAACGACTCAGTGGTAGACTGACCTCATATAAGTTGCATTTATGAAACTTGGAACTTGGCGGCTTGAACTTTAATTTTATTTTGCTTTCTTTCATACAGTTACAATTGTTTCCCCCCGAAACTAATTTCAGAACTAATCGAGGCGGGGGCAAGAGTTTACATCAAAGAGGAAAGAAAGAAAAGAGATAATGACAGAGCTGAAATGAGCTGCGCTGAATTTGGGGTTTAGTTTGCTGTTGGTTGTCCACTGACTCCGAGAACTTTTCTCCGAGTTTTTTTTTCCGGTTTTCCTCCCTCTTGAAAAACCAATGTTTCCAGATTTTAATTCGACCTGGATAGAAGACCCGCGTGAAAACCAGCCAAGGCCAATTTGGCGTCTTTTTTAAAAAATTTGCAATTTGTTTAAACCTTGATGTATTAAATCAATCAAAAAGGTGTCGGCTGTTCAAAGCAACTGACTATGTATATTTAAAAATCCCAAACAGCCTCGATCATCTAGATCTAACGACAGATCGAGAACTGCATGGTTGAATATTTCTCATTGCTTTGCATAAACCTTTATAAACTTTACTTTCATGAGTACTTTCCAAGTTAAGATACCGGTCACCCATTGACTTGGAAGATTAGATAGAGGCGATAGAGTTTAAAGTCGTTCAAATGATTTTAATCATCCAGATCGCCGCAATTTTCGTTCTGGTAGTCTTGCATTTTCGTCCCCATAGCCCTTTTCGCTTCTCGTAGCCGGCGGGGCCTTGATACGAAAAACGAAGGGCGTTCGTTCTCATGCCAAGGCCCCTCCGGCTAAGAGAAGCGAAAAGGACCATGGGAACGAGAATGGTAGTCTTGTCGCTCCTCAAGCACCGTTCGAAACAAGCTTAAACAGGTTTCCCTGACAGAAAAACAACGGGCCCCGGTGGTTGACCTGCACCACTTTAAATTAAAGCTCTATTTTCATCGTTCTTGTTAATCTTCCTCTCCTATGTCCTCAGGGCAATATGGGGAGCATTGTTTGTGTTCTTTAGTTATTGTTTCGCTTGTCTAATTATAAAAACTCTTGAAAAAGGTGCAGGTAGCTTCCTCCCCCCTCCCCCTCCCAAAAAAAAGCGTAGATAACGTTAACGCACCTGTTAAGGTGGCCGAACACAGTTTTCGCGCGCGCTTTTGCTGACGCAATTCAGCGCGCGCACGAGGATTGCAAGAAACAAACATGCCGTCAATAGAGCGATCATTTTATTTACTCAACACTCGCAGTATCTGTGCTATTTTTCTCTATATTTGAACGTAGTGTATTGGTGGCTTTAGTCTTTTACTACAAAGATACACCAGCTTTTTCTTTGTTACCGAAAGAACCCAGTTAAATGCAGCGCATGCGCAGTTGCTCGAAAAATTGAGACCGATTGCTTTAGCAGAAACTTGCCAATTTCTAACGATCCAGTAGTTAGAATTTCAAGAAATTTGGCAAAAAAAAAATAGTTCAGAAACCACGTGAATGATCTATCAGAAAAAATCTGAATTTTGACATAGGGAATTTTAAATAATTCAGAACATGCAGTGAAAACGATTTACGGCGAATTACGAAAATCGTCTATGTCAAAATTTTATTAGAACAGTGTTGACAGAAGGGATTTAAAGTCAATTCGTAGTGGGCAAATGATGAAAAAAATCTGACTGGATTTTTTTTAAATACACAAAAACCATTTTTAAGCCTTGTTTTTAACCAGCCCCGTTGCCATGGCAACAGCACACACCTTAGCCAAAATGCGAGAATAAACCCTTCTGAGGTTAACCTTGACTCTTGCAAAAAACGGACGCCAAAGCATAAATAGTTTAAAAGTAATGGTGAATTAGGCATAGGCACTTGAAAACTGCGTTTGGCCACCTTAAAAGTCACTATTAAGTAGATATCGTATTTGTTTTGTCAACAGTTATTCACTGGAAAGCAATTGGTCCAGTAGATAACATTATTGGTCCTTTGGACAACTAGGCCCTGAGTTACAACCTCTTTGTAAAAAAAAATAAACATGGTAGCTCTTCGTCTTTTGTCAAAAATCTTTAAAAATTCTCACGCTTTTTTCAAGTTTTTGAATGGCGTATTAAGCAATTGGGAATCCTTATGTGATATAAGGCTAGATTGCAACCATCATTTTAATACTAGCGGGACTTCAAACGCGATGTTTGACGAGTTAGCTGAAAGGCCTCTGATGAGTCCTTTGGCAGGGACGAAACATACGTGTGTAAGGCTAGCCATTGTAAAATTCTCACACTTTTTTTCAATATTATTTTGCAATGCCCTTTATTAGAATATTACATCTACCATACACAGTCGTTTGATTGGTTAGCATATCGAATACCCTATATCCCTAAACCCGACTGTTTAACACCATTGTGTAGGACTGCTTAGGCCGGATAATGAAGGATTTCTGTGTGCTCCATCACTTGCAACACGCTGCGAGGAACAAATCACCGACCCAATTATCATGCTGACCGCAGCGTCCATGGCACTGGATCCTACTACTTCCGAACGTGGCCGGGGCGATATAGGTTGCACTGGCGGCATATTGCTTCAAAGCTCGCAAATGGCCTTGGGAACGAATGAATCCGGCTGGACAACCTCCATTGGCCAGAATACAATAATGACCAGGAGGCCATTGGCCTGTAAGAAAAACACAATCGGTGCGTTCGTTAAAAAAATGTTACTGTGACTCATGCGCTTGATGAGGTATTAGAGGACGTTTGGCAATAACACGTTAGGTCCTGTTTCTGCAACATGAACAGGAGAGTAAGGCTGTCCATCGAAGGCAAGTAGAGGTTATAACCCAGTAACCTTCATCTGCAACAGCGTATTTACACCTTGAAATATTTTTTTGGAATCATTTTGCAGCGTTAGCATTTAACCTTCTCGATTAGACAGCCAATAAAATCGTCATTCCTCTGTTAAATCTACCGAATGAAACTAGCACAAATTATGTGTCCGCTCTTTTTTTTTTTTTTACGGAAACTGTAGATGCAGCTAAGATCAAAGCATCGCCGTTAAAGTCAACCTAAAAATAGCATTGTGTATTTTGAGTTTTATGCAGTAGAGATGGGCGCTCCTTGGTTATCAGCTCCAGGGTATTTAAACTTCCAGTATTTTGTCAGAATTTATTTTCATTTATTTGCTGACCTCTATTTAGATAAATAAAAAAAACAAATTATTTGGAGAGGAAACCACATCAGCTTTTGCCGGTTTTTATTCGGGTCCTCTATCCTGGTCGACTTGAGTTTTGAGATTAGTTTTTGCTAAGGGAAGGAAAACTGGAGAACCCGTAGAAAAATCCTCGGCGGAAGACGAGAACCAACAAGAAGCTCAATCCACGTGCACACATGGCACCAGGTTGAAATCGAAACCGGGTCACATTTGTGGCGAGGGCTCTCACCACTATGCCATCCCTGCTCCCCCAATATCTAATTTATGACAAAAACTTCGCCGTACTCAAGTGGAAAAATTGTTGTGGGAATGCTTATTTGTTGTTCAGCTTCGTGGCCATGACGGTCCAATGCAGATTGAGCTCTGACAATTGGTTTGTTGCGTGCCTTTGGCTCACAAAAGACCTCAAGCTGTTTGCCCACATTTACATTTGAAAGAGCAGTGGAGGTGCTGATTAGCAATGTTTATATGGAACCCTTATGAAAGCTTTGCAGACTTACCAATAGCTCTTTGCAGTTGCTTTTTAGTGGCAGCAAGGTCACTTTTGACGGCTTTCAACATGTTTTCCTGGTTCTTAAGGTAGGCTGCCAGGGCAGGTAAACACTGGGGTAGCTGTTCGAAAGGGAAAGAAAGCGCTTTTGGCACCGTTAGAAAGTAAATACACTAAATGGTAGATAAACGTCCTTGGTAAGGTAGGTTAAGTCTGCTTACGAGCCAAGTGGCCCATCTGGCTGGAGCTTATCCAGGTTTCTGTAGCAAGCAACGACTAGGAGTATTTCTACTCTCCCTGGATGGGATGCCAATCCATCGCAGGGTTACGCCCTGCATTAGGTTCGCCGGTGCCCATTTATACCCCTGGGTGGAGAGAGGCACACACAACACAGTGTCTCCGGCCAGGGCTCGAACCCGGACAGCTCGATTCGGAGACCAGCGCACTAACCATGAGGCCACCGTGCCTCCCACAAAAAGTCCTTGAGACGCTGATTTAATGTAACGAATCACTTTTTTTTTAAACAACTTCGGTTTGAAAAGCACTGCTATCCTTTTAAAAACGCGTTGCTGTTTCCCCCTCACCACACAGTACAACGTTTAGGGAAACTCGGGAGAAATTGCAGGTTTTTAACTTTGCATGTGGAGTGTGGGGAGGGGGAGAAGGGAGGGGGAGAACCTAGGCTGGTGAAAACTGATATATTCGCGTCTGGCGTGTATGCAACAGCGCTAAAAGCGTAAATTTGTCCCCAAAGCCTTTTTCCACGATTGTAGGCTTATTCTATACCACATTTTATGGTTTCTTAGAACGAGCTATGTCCAGAACTACTCGCAATTTGTTTTTCTAAGATGCGTTTGGGACTGACCTCAAATTTAGCATCGTGGTGAGAATGTGAATTATTTTGTCGCCCTTGAAACTGCCTCGCCTTGAGGAAATTTTGCCTCAGCCCAATAATTTGGGTTATCTTTAATTTAAAAATACTGAATTCATGATCGCTACGAACTACCCGAGATCACTAGCAAGAGCTTTTAGGCAGAAACATTTATAGCAAGCACGGCTGAGAAAAGAGAGGTTCGAAAGGTTTTGACGAAGTTAGCAATTCACAAAAGCTCACCCACAAAACATTTCAAAGGCGGTCCTATATCAAAACAAATATCTTACTCACCGATGCATGGACGTCGCTTGGATTGTCCAAGAAGTAGAAAAAGACAGCCAGGACGAAAAGGAACTTCATGTTCTCTCAAAAGAGGGATTTTGACTCAAACGAACTTGGTGGATCGAAGAGGAACACCAAGTGGCGCAACCAAATAGCGTGAGAGCAGTATATCGATAACTGTGCGAAACTAACGTGTGTGTGCGGATAGCTGAATTAATGAGCGTAAAAGGAGTCTGTGGACTCATATTTAGACAGCTTTGGAAAGTTTCTGATAGAACATGCAGTAAGTCATTAGTCAACATTCAAGAGGGTGTTTGTTTCTGGATCAAGACTGACTAGTAACCCCAGCCGAATAAACAAACATTGGAACAGATATCAAGTTTGAACAGCTGATTTCAGAGAACGTCGATTCACTTTTCAAGAGTCATCGATTTTTTTAGGGCACCTAGGTACATAACATAACATAATGTTTTATTCAAGATACAATAATAAAAGCAAAATAAAATACATCTTGAAGAGGAAGAAACAGAGGCTGGCCCTTAGTCATCCATGTCCAATACACCCAAACTGAGTCGATTCGTCTGAGGTACTTGACGATTCGACTCGATTCGCACGAAGTCGATCCGCTCCACCGGAAGTCAAGCCCAGTGAAATAGTGATACATGAACCTTCCTCGTTGTTAAAGCTTGACAACAAACTTCAGTCGACTCGTCTGAGGTACTTGACGATTCGACTCGATTCGCACGAAGTCGATCCGTACCACTGGAAGTCAAGCCCAGTGAAATAATGATACATGAAACTTCCTCGTTCTTAAAACTTGACAACAAACTTCAGTCGATTCGCCTGAGGTACTTGACGACTCGACTCGATTCGCACGGAGTCGATACGCACCACGTGACACGATGACCCACGAGAACATAGGCACGCAAGGCGTGCAGGAGTTATTTTTTGTGAACTACAAGTCTCGAGGATAGGAGCATTAATGGAACTGTTTACAGTAATGATTTGGTTGATTTGACAAGTTTTTTTGGTTGAATTGCGATGTACAGCAAGAAAGAAACTGGGAGTTTATGATGTACACACGATGTTACATCGGTAATGGTAAGATAACTAAATAGTAAGCCATAAAATGTTTGACTGAACAGATTAATGTAGATACCATCTTATTTTCTAACAGGCAATTTTATTCGTTCTTTGATACAGCCCACACTGTGATTGGTCTGACACGCGCACATGCATAACTCCCTCACTCACCGATCACGTAGCCCCTCCCCCGGGGGGAGGGACTCCCTTATATGGGCTATATAGGTCTGTGCGGCCCCGAAGGGTATGGTTTTTCAGCCGTTTTGGTCATAAATAGGGTATCGATTTTAGCTGATTTTGGTCATTTTGGTCATAAATAGGGTACAGTTTTTGCACTCTAGCCTTGATATGGGTATGCTTTAAGAAGAAGCCACTTTTCCATCATTATCGAAAAGAACATCAACAAAAGCCCTTCACAAATTTATATGTTTACGGTAATTTAACATTGGTTTGAACTAGGGAGCTAATTATAACGCAGGTCTGAAACAGGGTTTTGATTTGAGGGTCAGGTCGTAAATAGGGTTTCGAATTTTTGGTCAGGTCATAAATAGGGTAAGGAATATCGCAGATTTTGGTCATAAATAGGGTAAGGGTTTTGGGAAACGGGCCGCACACCCCCAACCAATTTTTCTGGGAGTACCCCCTCGGGAGCCCTTCCAGCCCCCAAGAGGAATTTTTGCTCAAAAATACTCAAGTTAAGAGAACTTTTCCCATTTTATACGAGTCGTAAGTTTACTCTTGTTACACAACACAACGCAACAACACTACTTCACCGAAAATTTAAAGAAACAGAAAAAACCTCTCTGACATGTTGAAAGTCTGATTTAATTAAATTGCACTTTAACTTGGTGCCACACAGTCTTCAAAGAACATTTGAACAGTTTTCATACTTTTTACCTTTAAAAATATCGGACTGAAAAGAATGTCATAAAATGCCCATCAAATAAAAATATTAAACTGCTACTGCAGAGACGTAAAAACACTCTAGAAATGAAAGCTTCTTTTTTGTTTAATATCCTGGGAACAATAACCGATAACTTGTAAGCTCTAATTGAATTTACTCCCATATGAAAAACAAAAGTGACGAGTTACCATTTGTAACTAAAAATAGCAAACACCTCGTGGGAACAAGTGGTGACGAATCGTCAGCTCTAATTGAATTTACTACCTTGTGAAAAAGAAGAGTGTCAAATTACCCATTGTAACTAAAAAATAAAAATATCTCGTTATATTTGCATGCAATAAGAACAAAGCAATCGTTACCTGTACTTACTATTGTAAACGTTAGAACTGCTTCAAATCTAAATAGTCTCGTCTCCTCTAAAACATGTTCTAAGAACTAGAACCGACGATTCGTGACCTCTAATTGAATTAACTCCTTGTGAAAAACAAAAGTATCAAGTTACCCTTTGTAATTAAAAATAAAAATATCTCGTGCCATTTGCCTACTACTCATGAACTGCTTCAAAACTCAAGAATCATCTTGTTCATAACTAGCCACCATTACACTGAAAATTATGCACTCTAAAACAACCCAATGTACGTATGTAACTGTCACACTCCCCTCCAAACCGGACTAAAAATCACAAACCGGCAACATACACGTCACTCTTTATTTTTCAATTACCAAAGTCCTTGTGTTTATACACACCTTGTGTTTCTCACGTACCATTTACCTTTACAACAAGAAATTTGATTGGCTGTTCATAGTAGATCCAATCTGATTGGTGTGACATACATACATCTCTCACTCACTCACTCACTCACTCACTCACTCACTCACTCACTCACTCACTCACTCACTCACTCACTCACTCACTCACTCACTCACTCACTCACTCACCCATTGACCCGTCCATAACATACCCGACGCGCCGACTAAGAGGTATTTTTTTACAAAAAAATAACTCAAAAATGATCACAGACCTTCCTCGTTCTTAAAACGTGACAGCAAACTGGGAGTCGATTCGTCTGAGGTACTTCACGATTCGAGACGATTCGTCGCGAATCGTCTGAACGGAAGTCGAATCGCGGTAGGCAATAACTGGGATGTCAAATTGTTAACGATTCGACTCGATTCGCACGATTCGTCGCGAATCGTCTCCTGCAAAGTCAAATCGTCTAAACGGAAGTCAACTCGCGAAAGACAATAACATTATGGAGAGGACGTATTACTAATATAAACCTAGTCATATTGCAAGTATCCAATATCTTACCGCAGAAATGATATACATTGGATAGCTTTTCGCACGAAGGTTATTTTTACATAGAAGGGTCATAGATGCTAAGTATATAAATAGCTTATTTAACGAAGGTGTCCGCTTAATACAGGTTTAACCGTACTCTATTGCCGAAAAGGAAGATATTGAAACTCACCAAATTGATGAGCTGTTAAACGTTCGAATGATTCAAGCCGTGATTAAAAGTTTTAGACGATCAACAGACAAGAAAATTGATTGAAGAGAATTCGAACGACCAGTTTCACTATTATTAATACGGTATTGTGAATAAATACACGTAAACACGGACATGGCGAAATTATATGAAAAAATAGTTGAGAAATAGAGGAAAAGACATAACACAAGGCTGGGAGTCCTGGAAAGGAAAGAAAAAGAAAAGAAAAAAAGAAGTTATTACAACACGGGGTATTCGAGTTTGGTCACCCAGCCAAGTACGAACCCCGCCGAACAGGGCTTAACTTTTTAAATTTGTTGAGCTGACGAACCTTTATAAGATACGAGGACGGGAAGGCCAGAACGAGAACGGCAGTGGACGTGGGCAACTTTCGCGGGTCCCGTCGTGTCGCCAAATACAAAAATGTTTGACACGTGTATTTTCTTAAAGAACGGTGACGTCAATGACTTGAGCTTCGTAAAAGCTATTCACAAAAGCAATGACATTCTTCATAATGAAAGGCTCCTGTGAGCCAGCTCATGGGTGAATTGGATGAAAGTAGAAAAGTTATTTGAAGAAAAAAAGACAGGAATTGATCATTGTGGAGTTCTTCTTGGTATAGCAGTGAAAAACAGGATTTTAAAGAAACATCCTTTGATCCATTGGTTCTGATGTCCAGTGGTTGCTCATTGACACCCTTTGGGTAAAGGTCAAGTCTGCATACAGGCCAAGTGGCCCACCAGGCCAGAGCGTATCCTGGTTCTGTAGCATGAAGCGACTAGGAGTATTTCTACTCCCCCCTGGATGGGATGCTAGTCCATTGCAGGGTTACCACCAGCACTAAGTTCACCGGTACCCATCTGTACACGGGGGTAGAGAGAGGCACTGTAGGAATAAAGTGTCTTGCCCAAGAACACAACGCAATGTCCACAGCCATGGCTCGAACCTGGACCGCTTGATCTGGAGACAAGCGCACTAACCATGAGGCCACCACGCCTCCCACCCTTTACACTGTAGGTGGCTGAATTTGCTCTGTGTTAAAATTATTTCATAAATTATCAATAATTATGTATTACATAATTGAAAATAGATTTCAAAAGAGTGCAACAACAACAATCAAGATTAACATTGCTTTTATTAGGAGCATTTTCTTCTTATTAAGTCCGCTAAAATACTGACTACCATAATGTAGCACATAAAAGCTAAGAGGAGACATCCTAGCTAGCAGTCTCCTATACACACAGATTATACAATTTGTACTGAGTTATAAAAAACAAGTACAGCATGATAACCACCATTTTAATTTAATTGTAGTCCTAATATAAAGACTGATTGTGATACTCTACATGTATGTGTTCATGTATATGAACATGATATAGAACCGCTCATTTTAAGCTTTATTATATAATTTCTGTATTCCACTGTAAAGCTATAGGTTCATTCCTGCAGTTGAAGTTTGACACACGTAGCGAGTTCAGATGGATTTCACTTGTTGACATTCTTGACTTTAAGAAACATACATTGACAAAGTTCTAAAGTATTTCCAACTCTGTACATACATGCAGCTTGGAGAGCCATTTTATATGCTTGTAACCAATGTCTTTTGCAAAGAATGAGTTTAAACAGTTCAAGTGTCAGCTGACTTAAGGGAGACAATTCGCGTCGATTCGATCGAATCGAGTCGAATCGACAACATTATCAACCCACCCTGCATAGCCCAGATGCGCTATATTATCTAAGACTCGCGCAAATCGACTTCCGGTATGACGAATCGACCGTAAGGGAGACGATTCGTGTCGATTCGATCGAATCGAGTCGAATCGACAACATTTTCAACCCACCCTGCATAGCCCAGATGCGCTATATTTTTTAGGACTCGCGCAAATCGACTGCCGGTAACACGAATCGACAACAAGGGAGACGGTTCGTGTCGATTCGATCGAATTGAGTCGAATCGACAACATTTTCAACCCACCCTTAAAGCCCAGATACGCAATATTTTTTAAGTCTCGCGCAAATCGACTTCCGGTATGACGAATCGACATTAAGGGAGACGAGTCGTGTCGAGTCCATCAAAGAGGGTTCTCGAATCGACTTCCGTTGGTCGAATCGTCAATTCCAGAGACGAATCGACTCTAGCTGGGTGTATTGGACAACCCTCCCCTTAGTGGCGGGATTAATGAGATTTAAGAGCACACCATTTGATTTTTCTTAATTTGTTTGCTTAGACATTAATCGCTTAGGAACTGACATCCCTAGTCATTTCAATTTACCTAATATTTTCACGTAACAAAAACGCTCTCTTTTCTCACGTAAATCAAAACAAATTTACGCTAAAATAAAATAAAATAAAATAAAATAAAGCAAAGTTGGTCATTTTAGATCAGGTTATTCCCTTCGTTTTCAGTGTAGTTCCTCTAGCTAATCCTCTGACATTTTCATTAATGGAGAATAAAAGTTCGACTTTTATATAAACAGATGATTTCTAGCTTTGTCTACATCAAGTAAACAATTTGTCTTAACATCATTTTATAATATTATGATGGTGTTGGACTTATTTATCATTTATTCAATAATTTTAAAGACCCGGAAAGGAGGAACAAAGCGCACCATTTGAAACCTTTATCTTCTCTGTTGAAGTTTCAGTCTAGCTAATTAACCAAAGTTGAAACGAAAGACTTTCATTCATAATACTAGGTTGAAGGCAATCATTTACATGTGCCTAGTCGTCCAAAAATTTTGACGACTTTTCAAAAGTTAAGAGTCGATTTCTGAACTCAAGCTTTTGAAAAATTGATGCTTCAGGCAGTGCTCATTTTATGGCCTACAAGGGGAGGCTCTGCCGGAAAGAGGTACCTTTTTCAGTCTCAAAAGCACTCGCGCGTGCAATCCCGCAGCAAAGTAGGCGTAGGCTGACTAGCTGAGCACAAACACACATCTTTGTTTCTTATGGCCTCTTTTTGCTCACGGGGAGGGGTGAGGGGCTAGCCACTCGATCTGCTCCCTCTAAATCCAACCCAGGATCCACTAATTAAATGCTGGCCTCTTAAGCTGATTTACTTTAGGCTTGTCATCAGTATTGGATCCAGACCTTCAGCTAAGGGGTGGGGTGGGGGTTGTTTTGCTTGCCCTGCTGGCTTTTCTTCCTTCTGTGATTATTTTCTTTTTTACCCAAAATAGGGGGGGAGGGCCTAGATCCACCACTGCTCATGAAATCTTTTCTTACCAAGATTGCATGACAAGCACAAAGAGCATCTGGTTAAGAGGTCAGCTTAACAATACTACCATACCTGAGTTTGCAATTAGCCGATCAGAAGCCATGACTACAGCCCTGATATCGTGCGATATCAAGTCACTGACCTGATATGGCTATGATATCATGGTCACTTGGCTGAATTTGGGTATGGTAAATACCTAATCATACCTTTTTGGTATGCTTCAGTGGAACATCAGGCTTGTTTGGTTGAGGCATGGGTATTTTCCTTGACTACATCTTACCAAAATACAAATTATGGCGCAACCAAACATACCAAAAAGGTTCGATTAGGTATAAGTACTACTTAAAAATTATAACAAAATAATAATTCAAATATTCCACATTCCTAAACTTTATTTCCTAAATTCAGCAAATGGCAGTCTCATCATGGTACTTGTGTGACAGTGAATGCATGATTGATATCTTTGACCATCAATTTCATTTTAAACTGCATTTATCTAGCAGATAAATAATTGGCAATCAGTCAAGGGTGTCAGTTTACATCACAGCAGTTCCTGTAATAGTTACAGGAACTTTTGCATAATTAATTATAATTATTATCATATTATTAGCACAGAAAGAAAGAACAATTAAAGTTACTGCAAAGTAGAGTGAGAATTGATTTAAATGAATGACCTGATTAGTATCTTAACTTGAGGATTTTTCAAAAGAATTTAACATCAATAGTACAAGATTAATTTCTTGAAACAAAGCTGATGAGCAGACAAAATGACCTGGATTGAAACCAAGCAAAAATGTTTGCACCTAAAAGAACGAAATTCTAGAGCTTATTTGGGTCAGAAACACAAAAATTCATTTCCAAGAAGTTTTGGTGCAATTTGTCCCTGTTCTGTTGGATTCTCAAACAAGGTCAGCTTTGATTAGCACCTCAGTGAGATAAGCATTCAAACTCTCCACACACCATCCAGACACTATGAAACAAACACGTAATGAGAACAAAGTAATCATCAACACTGGGTCATTGTTTTGATTAACCACCAAATTCTCAGAACGTGGATACAAAAGAAATGAATGGACCCACTGGTGAGAATTTGAGACTTCAACAGGCATTATATTTTTGGTAGAAAAAACAGCTGAAGTGGACAGCCATTCAAAAGAACAACTGCAACTGTAATATTGTCACGGCTTCCTGCAAGGATGGCGCCTTCCACTAGCCTTTCACTTAGGGCCTTTGCTAGCGCACAAGCCTTTTCATTTCTTTGGAGCGTTGACCCTCGCGAACTTAATGAGGGGGCAGGGGGTTGTAGTAAAACTGGCGATTTCATGATGGGTTTATCTTCATCCATTTCTGTGGGACTCTCACTAGAATTGTCTTCCTCATTGTCACTATATGTATCCTTGTTTACAATGTCCCCTTGTGACATTTGTTCAGTGGAGCTCACCGCTTCAGCAGACTTGTTCCCTTCCGGAGAAGCCACGCCCTTGCTCCGTCTGGGAATTTCATCCCATTTTGGGACAGGCAGCCCTACATCCAGAGCTGAAGCCCTGTCTTGCATTCGCCTCACAATAGTTCTCACGTCGATATCGGGTATAATGTCTTCCAGGAGAAGAATGACTTCTTCTTCGCTGAAAACTTCCCATACGCCATTCGACGCGAGGATGAGGAATTGATCAGCGTCCTCGAGGGTGAGACAATTTACAAAGGGTGTTCTTATCACGCTAGTCTTCAGATTCGGGTCGCCGTGATTCCCTAGACCCCGGGTGCTCTTCACCACGCCATTAACCAGGGCAGTTTTGTCGCTTTTAGAAACGTCCCCTTTAGCCTTTCGTATTCGATGCCGCTCTTTCTTATCCCAGGGGCTGTGATTGTCCGACAAACGTTCGATCGAACCGTCACCGCGGCATAACACCGCTCGAATATTTCCCGCGTTCGCCACATACAAATTATTTCCTCGTAACAGACAAGTCAGAGCAGAACACCCGCTCCAACGGTTTCTCGATTGTTCCTCCACGCCGTAGAGCAGTATTCTGTCCATCTCTTCGAACGCTTGGTTAAAAGCCACTACAATTTCCTCATTGACATCTTCATGTTTCATACTCGTTTGGTAGATACTTTCGACCTTGTTCTCGAGAAGTTCGCTCAGGTAGCGCGCGCATTTCTCTGCTGCCATACTTCCAGAATATCCGTCATAAATAGCAAAGAATCCACTCTGTGGATCATTACAAAAGAAATCCTTAAACGCGTACCTATCTTCCATCGATGTCTTCCATCTTGAATTCGCATGTTGACAAACGCCGAACGCAAGCGCACAGGTGAGAGTTGTTCCCCGTCCTTGTATATTCCGCTGATCGAGGAAAAATTCGTCCACATTTCGAAGAGTGGTGTTTGTGCCTTCAATATCAGCCTTGATTGCCTCGTAGGCGAGGTTCAGTTTTTGAAGTTTCTTCATCGAAACTGGATTTTCGGAGCTCGCCGTTTCGTTGAGTCGTCTCAAAATCGCCCGGCGTCGCCTGATTAATTGTTTCACGCTAGAAGGCTTCCTGTCCATGGTAAATCGGAACATTTCCAACGCGTTGTGGAATTCTTGGTGTTCTTTCAAGTGTCGAACCTTAATTTCTTCTTCGCATTTCATGCAGACAATCGAGATTTCGGGTTTTACAGGCGGCGTTATTTGATTAATCGGAGGCAAGTGGTCAAAACCCAAATTACCTCTTTCGTGTGTCTCTGAGTTGTCGCTGTCGTTCATTTCCATACCGATTTCCAAATGTTGATCTGAGTTGTTCAGTTCCTTCGCTAACAGTACGAATCCTTCGCTTTGCCAGTCCATTGTAAACAAAAATCTTAGACAAAAGGTAAACTACGTTTGGTTGGAATACTGCATTAGAAATGCAACAATCATTTCCTTTTGCTCACAATGTACATATCGTTACTATGGTGACCATCAGTTTCAAATTAGCGGTTTGTAACGCCATCAAGTGACAGCTAATGTGAAGCCATCGCGCGCGAAACAAGATTATTTTCTTTCCTTCTGCTGTAAGCTTCCCCAAATCAGAAACGTAGAAATCAAGAGGCCTTTTGTCATTTTTGGAAAATCCGGTCTGAAACACTGCGACCTTAGCTTCAGACAGTCTCGTTGGGTCACTTTTGCTTGTCACGCAATATTTCTGTTGACAGGTTTTTTCCAAAGGCGCTGGGTTTGGTGAAGCCACTGGCAAAAGAAAAGTTATGAAATTGGATTAAATGCAATCAAGCAAAGCTCATTATGTAACCATTGGGGTGTATATGTGTATGGTATGAGCAGGCAAGAACTGAGGTAAGGAAAAATTGTTATTTAAATATTTTGGAGTAAATATTGTCAATATTCAACTATTTGAGAACCTGGTAACAGAACACCAAGAAAACTCTCAAGCCCCAAGTCAGACCAAGCTAAAACGGGGAAAGTGGAGGGGGAGGGGGTAGCAGAGGTGAAAAGAGAGAGTTTAGAGGTAGGGGATGAGCCTGAAAGTTTTCAGGTTAGCTTGTTTACAGTTAGTTCTTAATAATGACAAATGCAAAACCCCATTTGACCCCCTTCCTCCCTTCCCCACGTCTCACCCCCCCCCCCCATCCCTGTTTTAGACCTGCCACTCAGGTCATGGTCTTTCACCAATGTTGGGATTTGCAGAATGATGCAGTATCTCTTTGTGATAAGTACTTCAGTGCAAGTGTTAAATATACAAAGAATTTTAAAAAAGGTCAGTATTTAACATCATAAATTTGGCAGGTACTGATTAGACAGAGGAGGGGAATGATGCAATATCTCTTTGTGATAAGTACTTCAGTGCAAGTGTTAAATACGCAAAGATTTTTAAAAAAGGTCAGTATGTAACATCATAAATTTGGCAGGTAGTGATTAGACAGAGGAGGGGAATGATGCAATATCTCTTTGTGATAAGTACTTCAGTGCAAGTGTTAAATACGCAAAGAATTTTAAAAAAGGTCAGTATGTAACATAAATTTGGCAGGTAGTGATTAGACAGAGGAGGGGATTTCTGTGCACAAGACCACAGTTAACAGAGGGGAATGGTTATGAAACTTGACAGAGTTCTTTGTTGTATGTTTTTGTTCTCTTTTTTGGCCTCGACCGTGCACAAAACACAATAGTTTCTTTGGACCAGACCTGCACAGTTAATAAAGGGGAATGACGGTTATCAAACTTGACAAAGTTCTAGTTATATGTTTTTGTTCTCTTTTATGGCCTTGACCATGCACAAAACACAATAGTTGTTTACTACTGATCAAAGAACTAGCCAATACAAACATTGTGGTTATGTAACTCATGCATAGTGTATGATTGAGCGTAAAACAAAAGATTGTGCATGGTCGTGGACCTTCCAACATAAATCTTGGCATTTTTGTTTGCTCCTTTGATGTTTGCCGGGCTTCATAACCAGTCCCCTCGATTAACTATGACCAGACTGACCACATCACGAATTAAACTACACCAGAAAACAAAAACAAAACATTTTTTTGTGTTCATTCACTTCAAGTTTAACCACATTTTATAAAAAAATAAGCCTAAAGATATGTTTTATTGTGATCATGAAAATTTTTGATTTTAAAATAGATTTAATTTATTAATATAAAATAATTGCTAATTCCAGTGAATTCACCACTTAATTATCATTGAACATCTGTTTTGTTTTTTAAATACTACACTTCATTCTGATATGGCATCTACTTGTTAATAATATTCAATCAATCACGCAATCAAATTTTTATTTTGCCCCAATGGGATTTTATTGTATAGTGACCAGTCAGATGGCTGATCAAATCTCAGGGATATTTACCTATGCCTATGGTCTCACTTTGATTAGAACCTCACAGAGGCCCAATTATGACCATGACCCCCAAAAGTAAAACCATAAAGGCACATAGTTTTTCATCAACACAAACGCAAATACAGATTTTTTATAAAAAAAATTACTACCAGTATATAAAAGCACTGACGAGATTTTGGGTATCAAGCTAACAAGGGAACATGAAAATTTGTTTTAAGAGAAAAACAGATATTTCTAAGATAAATAATAAAATTGCCTAAAAACTTCAAGAAAAAATGAAATTTACCAATGAATAAAAAAGTGAGAAAATGTAAACCATTTAAGAGGGCCTAAGAAACATTGTATCCCTCGCCCCTGGGTGGCTCTTGTTCTTGTCAAATGCTCTGGGTTTTCCCAGAGCATATTCTTCAATTAAGCTGTTTATGTTTTCCTTGTTCACTAGCCAGACACAGTTTTGTCTATAGCAAATTATTCAATTTTTATTTACAATAGTAAGATAATTAAAAAATATATGTAACTCCAGTCATACTTCTTGTCATACTGTGGGTGTGACAAGAAGTAGAAACAAATCTTTGCCCTAAGCACCAAATAATGTAATGGTATACTCGGACATCCATAGCCTAAACTATATGATACTGTGGGCAATTTTGACACCAGGAATCAGGTAAAAGAAAATTAACCACACAGAACAGACTTTGTTGGAAGAATGTTGTTGAAGCCCCTTGTTCCACATGCAACATAAGTTCCTATGCTGCAGTGTTACTTGCGTTACAAGAAGATGTGATGACAATAATAATAGTCACGCAACACTTGACATGGTCACTTCTTTGAAAAGACTTATTTTCAGATGTGGGGGGGGGGGGGGAAAGTGGTGACATCACAGCTGGTATTTTGCATTTCAAATGGATTCTAGTAAAATATAACTGATGGGAAAGTTCTGTGCAAAAAAAGTTTAAACTCTTAAACCACAAATGAACATTACAATCATATTGTATCAACATAAACTAAAAACCACCACTGCAATAGTCCACTGATATGAATGAATTACTGAAATTTATAATCATTCTTTTTATATCTGGGAGGGGAGCTTGTTATAAGCGTTTCACTGTTTACATCTAAGATTTTGGGGCTGGTTTTGGGAAGGTTTTGTTCTGAGGATGTTTCTCTCTTGTTAATTTATGGTAAGAGCTGAGCATTTTTACCATTATGGATGTTTTGGGTCCATCTTTTTCATGTCACGAAATTTCTTGATAAAAATAATCACATTACAAAGCAAGACAAGGATAGCACCACCAATACTCATGTTGTTTGGAACAACATCCAGAGCTACCAGCTGGAGAATAAATGAAAAGGCAATTCCTATCGTGCTTACCAACGCAACAACTGATGCCTTTTCCATGGCTAAAGCCTTCGATCTAACCACTAACGCAAAGTAACCCAGAACTCCGATTGCAAGCATGTAAATTGAGTCATAAGTTCCACAATCAGGGTATTTAAAACCAGAGATTAATGAACCTACAAAGCTGATGATTGATCCAAGGACAGCAAAGTAAAACACCACTACTCTTGGGCCAACTTCCTGGGACATCTTGCGTGTTAGGACAGTTGATGCTGCTGAACCAATTGCAGCTCCAACTGCAAGGAGGGTAGGCACCCACACCTGTTTAGATCCAGAGTTTTTTCCAAGAGAGCCAAACAAGAACGTTGGCCTTCCAATTAACACCACCCCTCCTATACTTAGTATCATTGCTAGCACATCAAACTTGCTCACTGACTCTTTGAGAAAGATACGTCCAAGTATGGCTGTAAACACCGGAGAAGTGTAAAATATCACCCTAGCGTCGGCTAAAGGCATGTGTTTTACAGCATAATTCATTAAATTCATCGCCGTCGTGCCGGAGATGCCACGAAGCAATAAAAATCTGCTCTGCTTCCACGGATAAATAAATTTATCTTTGAAGAATATCATTGCTGGCAGTGAGAAAACCATTTGAAATGTTAGTCGCATGAATGTCACCTCAATGCTTGGAACGCTCTCAGCCAGTTTAACCATCAGTGAGCCCACAGACAAGATCAGCGCCGCAATGATTCCCAAAATGATGCCTATGAAAGCCAACTTCTTTTTCCTCGGTGCTTTAATCTTTATGTTTACCACTTCCGCGTTTCCATTTCTCGCAATACGATTGTCGCGAAGCTCTATAGCAAGATCATTTCTCGCACTTGTACTGTCTGAATCAAACTGGTTTGCCTCTATCGTTAGTTCAGTTGTAACGTTCTCTGTAGAGCCATCTTCCTGAACTTCAAGGAAATCTTCTCTCAGAAGGAAGCTTTCGTCGTTTTCCAACAGGCGTTCGCTCTGGACCCTCCTCCGAAGTCTGGCGATGAATGGAGAGAAAATTTTCGCCGCCATGTGTTTGAGATATTTTGACTTCTCTAGAAAATGAGAAAAGTTTCTGTTAATTTATCACATGATTCAAGCTACAGATAATTGAAAGTATTGGTAATGCTTCGCAATTATTGCATGAAAGCTTATGTAACTCTGACTGTGCATTTTTTGTCATCCGGGCAGTCACGCAATGAAATCCCGACATTTTCTCTCCAGTCCCTATTTGACTCCGTCAGATTCCGCCCAAAGAATTTTTGATGGGAAATGCACCTTGCATACGACCGATGCGTATGCAACGACGGGCGCAGCTACCGTATACAAGGCAGCTGTAGAAAACGCAAATAAGGTACTTTTAAACGAAGAAACAGATCCCCCCCAAAAAATGAAAAAAATCTACCCACCAGATAGGCCTAGACAGATTCTGCTCAAAAAAATGTTAAAAAGTTGCTCAAAAATATCCCCAAAAGTTGCTGAAAATCGCAAAAGTTGCGTACAAAATTTTTATAGTTGCTTGCTGAAATCAAAGAGCAGCAAGCCAGCTCTGTTTCGGTACAGCAACTAAACGAGTGGTTTCCTTGATTGATTCGGTAATAAACAGGGGTTTTGCTCATTGACTTTTGCATCCGACTTACCTTGTATTTGCCTTTGTTCTCGACTACTTTACGCTTTCGGGAGATGGAAGCCCTTTCAGGCTTCGAAAGCTCTGGACCATTACCAATTGCAGCCTGGATTGGATCTCTTTGATGTTGCTCTTCATCGGATTCTTCAGCGTCAGAAGAAAGCGCCTTACCGTCCGCCATTTTGAGCTAGTTGTACCATATTTAGAATAAAAACACAGGATCGCCATTCTGGAAATGGAGTCACATCCGCCATGCTGATATTTTGGAATCTATCTACCCAAGATACCGATCAAAACGCAAGAGAGTTTCTAATGAAATTCTTGTGAATTTCCAAAGAAAACGTGTTAACATAAGGTCGTAATACTAGCAATAATGATAAATATTGCATAAAACGTACAACAGTTTTTAAAGACATGTTTCGGCATGCTTATGCCATCTTCAGTTTAATAGAGTGACTAATGATACGTGACACAAGTTATATACTACAAAATATGAATAAATTATTTACAATATGCATTACAAAACAGTGGAAACGGAAATTACAGAGTTAAAAAGGTGTTGAAGTGATGTAACTGTTTGTTAAGGTCAGGTTTGTTCTTACTAATATAAAAGGCTTCTTTAAGTTTAAGATCAATAGAGCTATTCGCTGAGTCTAAGATGCGAAAACAAGAAGGTGTGTACATGCCCCTGCATGAAGAAAATTGAGAAAGATGTTTAAAAATATGCGAGTTTTTATCGCTTACTGTATGTTCTTTAATCCTGGTAGAAAAATGGCGACTGGTTTCACCAATATAACAGGAATTACATCCCGCACAAGTAAATTGATAAACTACCATGGATTTTAGAGCATCAGGAGTACGATCTTTAAAACTGAACATATTCTTGATTTTGAAAGAAGTAAAAACTAATTTGATATTAAGATCCGTTTCACAAAAACGTTTAAGTAATTGCCGTAGTTTGAGTTCCGTTATTCTAGAGTACTGGCCGATAAAAGGAAGCTTAAAATAGCGTATATTGTTTTCATCATTAACGTTGCGGCTTTTTTGATCAGAAGGCTTGTTAAGATACCGCTTGAAGGTTTTTTCAATGATGTGTGAAGGAAACGAGTTACGTTTTAGAGTGTCCGAAAGCTTGATCAAATCGTTTTCAAAACCGGAAGAAGTGTTGTTGATTTTATAAGTTCGGTCAATGAGAGTACGGACAAGGCCAATTTTATAGCGAAACGGAGTGAAACTAAAAAAAATTGTTAAGAGACCAGTGTAGGTTTTTTTATGAAAAACTGAAAAAACGCAGTCATGCGAAGAGTTGTCAATCAGAACATCCAAAAAGGAAAGTTTACCGTCGTTCTGTTTCTCGATTACTTATGAATGTGGTTTCGAAATAGTGAAAATATGCCAAAAAAAGCTAGCTTTTAGAAAAGATACTGTAAAGTTCCTCACTCTCCGAAAAGTTGCTCAAAATCGTAAAAGTTGCTCAAAAGTTGCCGAACAAAATTAATCTGTCTAGGCCTACCACCAGGGATCAGTGTTTTGTTATACAGTGCTTTGTTATATAGTGTATACAGTGTTTTGTTATATAGCTGGAGTTTAGTGTAAAGTAAGAAGGGAAGAGGAAGTTAAAGTAACCTCTGGTTAGTGGGAGAGCGGGCAACAATTTATTGCTTGTTGTATCGCCTTCCGGGCGACGTTTAGATTTAGCCATTGCCACGTGACCCAATAAGCAGCGCGCATAAGATTCAACTAAACTCCAGCTATTCCACTGGACGTTTAAGGTTGGAAGGGGTAAGGCGAGTCAATTTTTGCATTGGACGTCAGTGCGGGGCATTTTTAACCAAAAGCAAAAAGACACAAAAATTACTTGGAATTTGACAATGGATGCTCAGCAAATAATAAGAGTATTTTGAACAAGATCGTTTTATTGTGCCCTCATTATAATATCACTGATACCACACTTAGCCATGTTTTTAATACTTTGCTTGGCAAATGAGCTCCCTAGTTTCCTAACTTCAAAAGTTTTTAATTGCAGTGCTTTTGGTTGGAACGATTCTCGTGTTGCGTCCATCACTTGCAACAGGCCGCCATGTATAGGTCGCCGATCCACTGACCATACTGACCGCAGCGTCCATGACACTGGATCCTACTATCTCCGAATTTGACCGGGGTGATGTAGGAGGCACTGGCGGCGAATTGGCTCAAAGCACGCAAATGGCCCTGGGAACGAGTGAATCCGGCTGGACAACCTCCACTAGCCAGAATACAGTAATGCCCAGGAGGCCATTGACCTGAGAAAAAAAGAAAAGACATTAGTTGTTTTAGTTGCAAAGGTCGGCCAGCCCACTACGGCAAGCTGCAGGTTACACTATCTCTGAAACGAAAGAAATTCAGTCTATTGTACACCGCTAATTAAGCAGACTTTGTGAAGGTCGTTTTTATATGTCAGGGATACGGTAAAGGTAATTTGTTAAACGTTTTATACTTACCACTTGTAGCTTGTTGCAACTGCTTTTTAGTGCTTTCAAGGTCGCGTTTGAGACTCTGTAACGATGCAGCCTGGGTCTGAAGGTAACTTATCAAGCACTTGGGTATCTGTTGAAACAAGAGAGAACAAGTCTCTAATTAATACGGCATGGGAAGGTCCTGTGATTTTTTGTTTTCATATATGGAGAAAAAAGTTTTTTTATGGAATGGGCCTTTTCAATAACTAGGCTGTCGCGCGACCTTGTCAATTATTTAAACATTTAAACGTTTACTACTTCAATATTATAATGGGGCTCTAGATCTCTACGACGTTGTCGACATAAGAACCTGAAGAACAATCTGTCCCAGGCGCAACATAGCGAGGTCTATTCTGTGTCCGCCGTCGTGCTGTTTCTAGCAATTTGAACATTTTTGTTTCCTTTTGATTCTTGTTTATATATGAGTAGCTCGCTTAAGTTTAATTCTTATTAGTACCCTGGGATCCACTGTAATTGGCTAGGCTGTACTGGTCTCCCTGCCTAATGAATTTTGTTGTGTATAAGTCAGCATTTTAGTTTAGGCGAAGTTAAATAAATAAACAAAAATGGCCGTGGTACGAATATAATACCAGAAATGGAAACAACGTGATAAAAAAGTAAGATTTCCAATTTTGAAGCCACTGACGTTATAGTGTGAGTTGTTACAGTTATTTAAAGGTTTAAAAAATTATCAAGACTTGTTAGGAAAAACCCTGCTGGAATCCAACGTACAAATGGTTTCAAATCTTCAAACCCTAAAACTGTCCAAGAATCTCGGCTTATTTGGCACTGTAACAAAGCTACTAAATTGAACGCATTGTGCTGTTTTTATTTAGGTTTTCAGGTACACCAACTCAGATTGGTGGAATATATTGGGAGAATTTGGTGATGGAGATAATTAGAGGAGCGGTGGCCTAATAGTTAGTGGGCTCGTCTTCGGATCGAGCGGTCCGGGTTAGAGCCCTGGCCGGGGACATTGTGTTGTGTACAGTTGGACAAGAGACTTTACTCTCACAGTGCTTCTCCACGCAGGTGTATAAATGGGTACCGGAGAACTTAATGCTAGGGATAACCCTGCAATGAACTAGCATTCCATCAAGCGAGGAGTAGAAATACTCCTAGTCACTTCATGCTACGGAAACCGAGATAAGCTTCGGCCTGATGGGCCACTTGGCTCGTATACAGACTTAACCTATTAGTTAAAGACCATGATGATCGAGCGGAATATATATGTTGAGGGAAATATCCGATTTAAGTCTATTGTATTACCAGTGTTAGAATTGACCCACGCTCTCCCTTCCCGTCACAATCAAAGCCAGCCTAACCTTTTCTGAGACATGAATTAACAGGGTTGACGTTATAGAATATATTCACTAGCCAGAAGGAAAACAAGAACAGAACAGTGAACTATAAAAATACACAAAACTGCACGTGTGTGATCTTTGAGTCTTCTCACCTCGCAGTCAGGCTGAGTTACAGTGCCAGTCGTGTCATTACAACACACTCTTCCAGCGACAAGAAGTATAATGAGCATCGTCAAGGCCATCGAGCTCTTCATCTTGCTTTACTCTTCGATTTCAAGCGATCGCGAAGAGCTGTTTTCAAAACTTTTGGTGAGGTAAATGTTCTGTAACACTCTTCAGAATACAAGTCTACCTCTATAACTGAGACTCAGAAACGACATTTGTTTATTACTCAACTGTTAATTTTTAGTTTGTCTTGTGTTAGACTCGTGATCATCCACTTTTTTTAATGATAATCCATGACAGTCAAGTGCTTCGAAGAATGAAAGCCACTGAAGTCCCCAACCACCCTTCCCTAGAGACTCTCAGTACCTCTCCGTAATTGTTTAACGTAAGAGTGCGTTTACGCACTTCAACTGAACAACACAATAGCTCATACATATATTTGTGACCGGAGTTGTTTCATTTAAAACCCAACGTGCATTTGCAGGTATACGAGCAGAATAAAAACAGTCAAATTACTCAGTAGCGACGAGGAACGAGGAAGTGAAATGTGATCATTTAAGTTCACCGCGAAGAGCGTACAAAATTGCCTTCGGTTGACACATCCTATCAGTATATGTAATAGAACTACATGCTGTCCAATTTGGAAATAACTGGATGAGAAAAACTCCGAGGATTGCCAAAATGGACGAGGCTGTAGTCCAATTTGGCAGTCCGAGGAATTTTTTGAATCGAATTATTTCCAAATTGGACAAGCATGTAGCCCTATTACCTATTAATTACATAGCATCCAAAAATAGATGAACATGGCGAACTTGCGGTCTCGTAGTATGCTGTAACTCTTGCTGTTATTCTTTAGATGGCGGTCTAAAGAGCCTTGCATAACAGCAAGACTATCTGGCTCGTATTCATCTCCGGTTTGCTTTCTTATCTCTACATAAAATCGGCAAAGAACGTCGTCAAGCTCGTCTTCGGGAATCTCAAGCTTTCTTTAACTCTTTAACCCAGCCGGGTCTTTGTGCTTCTTTGCGTGTTCTTCTTCTGATTATTCTCCCTCATCTCAAGTAAATCAGTAGCATCTATCTCTGGAAACCCAGCTGAAGACTCCATTTAAAAGTTTGAGACGTCAAAAAGGTGGAGAGAAAAGTCAGTAAATTCCGCCTTTATCAGAACATATCAGAAAACATAATAAAAACTGCGAGCTACAATCGCTCGCTGACGCTTGATCAGATTGCAGTGATAATAGCTGTAACCTGATTGGCCAATATACACTTGCTTTTTTTATATATCTTGACATTTGATTGGTTGATGGAAGGTATCCAGATTTTTCTCAAATTGGACAGTTTGTTCAAAGCTAAACTAAACGTTTCGAGCAAAAACTATCCAATTGGGACAGTTGGCAAAAATTAATAAAAAATAGATCTGTTGGCAATATTGGATCTTGATGCAGCTACATAATTAAACGTATTAAATCGGCTTCTGACACTTTTAAAGAACTTTTGATTTGTATTTTGTAAAATGCAGATAAAATTGTAATTTGTAATATGGCGTGAAAACGAGAAACTATTAGCCTTCTCCAACCGACCATGGGTGTGAGAGAATCTTCATGGGCGCTTTATTTCCTGTTTCTGTATAAAGCCTTTATATTGTTTACATATATAAAGAATATTACACGGTGACGAGAAGATATGAATTTTATGTTCGAGTGGCAAGAACAGTATAATAGACATACTGATGACTGCGTTTTTGACGATTTCCCGAAGATTTCCGACCACTAATTTCTAACGTCCATAAGAATTTCCTCGTAAGGGATGTAAACTTGAAAATTGACATGTAAGCTCATCCGATACCAGGATTCATTATAAAAGAGATAAAAAACGTTCTCTGGTAAAAGTGTTTGAAGTTGTGAGCTTTCAACAGCCAGTCTGCTGTCTTCGACGGACAAAAATGAAATGATAAAACAGACCTTTTATAAAATTGAAGTGTTACTCAGTCGCGGTAACGGGAAAAATTAATATTTTTCTTTACAAACTAACTGATTAAGAGCACGTACAATCATCCTTGTAAACCAAACGTGAATAAATAATCCGTTCCAAACGCGTTACGTTGGCAACTCTCAACATCTTTAAATGTCTTTGCTTACAACTGTACCCACTTCCTTAATTCTAAACGGGCATCTTTTCCGACAGAAACTTGAATCATAAATTTTCGATGGACCGAATTGTATTCTTCGATCGAAATACAGGTTTTGGGTTATTTCTAGTTTTGCAAATTTTTGCACGAACAAAGAAACCCTATTCAATTTCACATTCATTTCGGAGGGCCTGTTAGGGAGGGTACCCATGTCCCCTGTCTGAAACTCGCCACCAGCCATGTCGACATTTCGCTGGATTCCTATGTCGACTGTCGGAATTTCGTCTCAGAGGAGTTGTGTCGGGAAATTTGACCTTGTTCGATTAAAACGAATCTACACGTATAACACATCGTAATGCCTTTGTTTATTAAAAGAAAAAAAACCGACACAGTGCTCTCAAGTCTCACGCATTGAGCATCAAGTTCACGCAAACGAATTCAATCTTGCGCTCTCACGCTGAAACTATTATTTCTCACGCATTGAAGGTTCCTTGCTGTTTTAGTCAAGTACATATATAATTAAGTATCTCTTTGGATATAACTTACTCCTTGTACGCTTTGCACTTGCTTCAAACACTTTTCAGCACTATGAATTCTTATGCAGAGCCAGCATTTCTCCGGTCAGTGGGTTTAATGATTACTTTATCGTTACTTTTAAAGCATCACATTTCGACTCAGAATGAAGGAAAAGACTTCTTAGCTACTTCAATTTTTCAAAATTTTCTAAGGGGCTGGGGGCATGTTGGTGGGGGGGGGAGGTGGGGGCATATTGAGGGCATGCTTTCTAAGGGCTTGGGCATGCTTTCGAGCGCTGAAGTTGCTAACCTCCAAGGGGATGCGGGGGCATGCTTCCCCCGGGAAATTTTAAAATTTAGACGCTTGGAATTGTTATTTTCAGCCATTTTCTAGTCAGTATTTGGGCCTAAAGTACGATCGAACCTATGTCTATTTTTACCATGTTTATGTTTAACAACCGTTCCTTAACTCAAAATCTCAACGGCCTCAATCAGATAATCTCTCCTATCTATAATCTTCCTTTGAATTTGGCGTAACCCTTATCTTCTGCTGAAGACAAGCAGACCTTGGCAGGTTTCCCCTGTCTCTCTTTTCCGTCCATAATGCCATTCGTTGATAATACAGCTTCATATATTCTTTTACTGGTGACCCACTAATAAAAATATGAAGCAGACGGTCGAAGATTTCTTTCCTTTTTCCTTAAGCGTTTTTTTAGGCGTTTTAGGGCACTGCTAACTAAGCTGAGAGTGAGAACCGTACTCAGCAATGACGGACTCGATTTATTCGACGTGGACGTTTTAGCATATATAAGAAAGCCTGTGTTTCCCGACCCGTCGACATCGCGCGTGAGAGAGGAAAACACATTTAAAACTCTGGAAATGCGTCGTCACTTCGACTCAGACGTTTAAAACAATCACTGCATTCTCAGTTCCGAAATTCGTTGTCGGTTTATCTTACCATTTCTCTATTTCGCTGGAGTAGTCTGTCGTTCGTCGCCAATTCATAGCTCTCATGTCGCCGTTTCAAGGCCATGTCGATTGTCGGAATTTATCCCTAACAGGGTCTCATTTTGCTTTCCGTCCAGTGCGCAGCTAAAATCATCGATTATTCGTATAAGAATAGCCTTTATCTATAGAACCAATTACCAATTATCAATTACCAATCGCCTATATCGGCTGGGATATATTAAGCGGCTTGTAAAAGCGGCTTCCTGTTTGAACAAAAGTAAAAAAAGCTTTAGATAGTTTTCGCCTCATCTCACTTGGGTGCCAGAACACATGGCACCTGTCATTACATAAGAATTTTTCGACTCAAACCGGCTGTTCCAAAAACGAGGGGTACGGAATGCGGAATGCGGAGTGCGGAGTGCAGAGTGCGGAGTGCGGAGTGCGGAGTGCGGAGTGCGGAGTGCGGAGTGCGGAGTGCGGAGTGCGGAGTGCGGAGTGCGGAGTGCGGAGTGCGGAGTGCGGAGTGCGGAGTGCGGAGTGCGGAGTGCGGAGTGCGGAGTGCGGAGTGCGGAGTGCGGAGTGCGGAGTGCGGAGTGCGGAGTGCGGAGTGCGGAGTGCGGAGTGCGGAGTGTACAAAAAAAATTAAAAAATAGCATAAAGGAAAAATTAGAAATTAAAAGTAAATTGAAGGAATAATTTAATATATAATACATAAATAAACTTAACATAGAAATTTAAGCACTAATAATAATTAAAAACTTACATCGCCTGGACCGTCATTTCATTGAGTCACAATGGCGTACAGTATTTCTTGATAATACTATAAACTAATATAGTTTATTTATGTATTTAAAAATTCTTTCAATTTACTTTTAAATTTTATTAAACTTCTAATTTTTCTGATAATTTTTTTAAATTCTTTTTTGTACACTCCGCACTCCGCACTCCGCACTCCGCACTCCCCGCTCCGCACTCCTCATTTTCGGAACAACCTTTCAAAACCTGTGTTTAACGTGCAGAAACATTCAGGCGGAGCTCTCAAAACCTGACATGTTCATGTTCTAAAAGTTAATTGGTTCAATTTAAAAACGCGACAGTTCGCCTGGACAAACTTGGATGTTTTAAGCGTGGAACAACGCGGAAAAAAGTTGGCCGTTTACGGTAGCTCGAAAATGGTAGTAATTTCCCTCTCTACAAACTCATGGATTCGGGGCACGAAAGCTCAAACTCGCAAACCAAACCAGAATAGTAATTACTTCCAGTGGCCTCGTTGAAAACCTGCTACGTCAGCTAATCAATACCTCCAAGTGTTTTCAGTAAATAGAGAAAAAAGATCAAAAGATTAATTAAACAAATATGACAAGATTTGTGTTGGAAGGTCCACGACCGTGCCCAATCTTTTGTTTTGCGCTCATACACTATGCATGAATTACGTAACCAAAACGTTTCTATTGGTTAGTTCCTCGGTCAGAAGTAAACAATTATTGTGTTTTAATCCCAATCAAGACCAAAAAAGCGTCATCCGACCTGTGAGCAGCAGGAAACGCCCAGTTTCGCATAAGAATAGTCTTCATATCGAAAGAAAAAAAATAATTAACCACGCATATCAGCTAGGATAAATCAGGCAGCTTGTAAAACGCCTAGTCATTTAGACTTCCAACTTCGAGCTGAATTGTATCTTCAGGAGCGATCCGTGATGGCCAACTTTTTCTTTACTGAGCTCAGCGAAAATCTTCTTTCCGACAAAGCGAGAGCCATTCAGTATGATAACGATGCCATTCAGCGAATGTCTTACAGAAGAGAAGAAAGCGGAGGAGAGCCTCGGCGAAAGTTCGCAAACTCTCCAGCTGAAGCGATAGTTAGTCTCTCCTTGGCGTGCAAGCTTCCTCAACCAACGCTAGCCTCGGATGAAACTGTTGCACAAGAAAAGTCTCTATTCAGCCCAACCATGACAAAGCAGTTTGACAGCAAAACAGCATGCTTTCTGCAGACTATGAAAGAAGCTCTGAGCAAATCGTCGCTTTCAATGGGCGAGCAAATTATATCAGAGAGGTTCACCTACCTTGAGATGCCATTCAAGTGGATTCCAAAACACACAGCTGCCTTCATCCGTCAAACCAATCTAGCAGAGTTCTGCGTTTGCTTCCCTGGCCACATTGTAAAAACCAGCCACGTCAGACGGGAGACAGGATGCAAAGACCTCCTTTGCTATGAGAAACCTCAATTCCCTCAGATGGTCAGTACAAAATCTGCCGTCTCGTCCATTGCCAAAACTCTCGGCGAAGGCCTGCTAAGTGGGGTCCTAGGCAACGTGGCTGTACTTATGTTTAATTCCATCTTTCCATCTGGCGTGCCTGACTACTTTGATGCTGTTTACAAGGAAATCGAGAGAATAGTTAACCAGGAGCTGACCCAGAATACGATCAACGACATTAACGGGCACATAAACGGCATCCAAAGCTGGGTGAGAATTACCTACACTGATTCCAAAGAGAGCGGGCAACTAACCAACCAAGAGCTGACCAACATGCTGCAGCCAAGAGAGGAAGAGACTGCTACCCAAATCATTGGTACGCTGATGGTCGAGAGGTACGCTGAGCCCGGTCTCTTTACCTTCATGATTGGCGCTGACATGCACCTTTGTATTCTCCAGGAGCTGGCACTTGTTGATGCACATGTTTCCCCAGCTGAATCGCACTACGTTACGTCCATCAAAAACTACGCCCAACAGTACGCTGATTTTGCCAAAGCCACTACCAAGAGCATCTTTGACAAGCGCATGGAAACGATCGTGGCAGATAGCGACGTCTACTATGACGGCTATTCGTATTACGACTCTTACTGGTGGGAAGATCACTTCAGTGGAGAAAAGAGTGAAATTTTTATGACGATCGTCGACCCAAAGGGAGAGGTCAGTAACCCAGAGGCGTGCGACCAAAGCTTGGATGATATGGCAAAGCACAAGAGCAAAGTACGCCAAGAGTTCAACGATAAGATGCAAGATCCAGAGGTGACAGCAGATCTGTGGCTCAAGTTGATTGACCAACCCCTCCCTTCTCAGTGAACAGTTCAGGAAAAATCTGAACACAGCGGCGGAGCTGAACTGAACAGTAATTTAGCGGTAGAAAACAAGGAGTTTTGATTAGGGTATGATCTCAATTAACGGTTTCAGATAATGCCAGGGAACTATTAGAGGTGTAACGTATAGACTGCTAATGTCATCGTTATTCGGTATTACCGACGCCGTTGTCTCTTTAGTTTGGTTCTGTAAGTTTTAGACTTGTCAGTATTACTCAGCCGTTTTCAGCATAAGCCTTAGCGCTGAATTGTCAGTGACTTGCCGATAGAAAATCAGGACCTTTCAATCTAGTTTTAAGCACCAAAACGTTTAGTATCGAATAGGGGTTTCCGTAAAGGCAAATATTAAAAATAGGAATATTAATCGTTCCATTCAGAGCTTGTTTGGTTTTCAAATGTTGTATTGGACTGGTTTTGTAGATTTGCTTTTATTGGAGTGTTGTTAATCCGAACCAGTGAGCTCCTTGCTCTGTTTGAGCTCCTTAGGATTGAGGTTAATGAATGTGTCTCGGCCTGATACACTCGAGTTATCTTGGGTTTATATCTATCTAAAATAATTGAGGTAAAGAGCCCAACTGAATTTATTACGTTTTCTAAAATGCCTCAGCGACATGAGTTTTTGTTGCTAAATCTATCCTCGGTAGTAGAAGTCGGGGCGAATGACCGAACTCAGAGGTCAACAATCCTGTTCTATCTGTAAAAACCAGTGGAAATAACGTTACAAAGAGGCGAAAAAGCAGAGGTTTCATTTTTTCATGGGTGTGCATACTTCACTCAGTTGTCGTTTGTCTGATGTGTCTGGCAGCATATTTTGAGATCATTTGGGGTGTATTTGGAAATTTCTGTATTTCAATCGTTTGGAAATTTTGATATATTTTTGAGCTGTTTATTGAGGTATTTGAAACGCAGTTCCAAACGTGCTATACCTTTGGCCACCCTCAACACCTTTAAGTGTCTTTGGTTGCAACTGAACCTTTCAAAGCCAAAGTTCTCTCACTCCTTCATTATAAACGGGCTTCTTTTCCGATAGGAACTTGAATCATGAATTTCCGATGGACCGAATTGTATTCTTCGATCGGAATACAGGTTTTGGGTTATTTCTAGTTTTGCAAATTTTTGCACGAACAAAGAAACGCTAGTCACTTTCATATTCATTGCGCAGCTGGAATCACCAAGTATTCGTATAAGAATAGCCTTTGTCTATAGAAATGCCTCAGTGACTTGAGTTTTTGTCGCTGAATCCATCCTCGGTAGTAGAAGTCGAGGCGAACGGCTGAACACAGAGGCCAACAATCCTGTTCTATCTGTAAAAACCAGTGGAAATAACTTTGCAAAGGTGCGAAAAAGCAGAGGTCTCATTTTTTCAGGGTCTGTATACCTCACTCCTGATCAGTTGTCGTTCGTCTGATGTGCCTGGGAGCACATTTTGACATCATTTGGGGTTTATTTGGGAATTTCTGCATTTCAACCGTTTGGAAATTTTGATATGTTTTTGAGCTGTTTATTGAGGTATTCGAGGTAGTCTTATAGCAAAAATAAATAACGAAAAAAAAAATAGAAACAGAAAAAAACGGTATAATATTTCAGTTAGCGATCAAAAGGCACAGACGAGCAAATATTTGGAATGGACAGTGTCACTTGTCGTCACTTTCTGTGTTCCATGTTCATAAGAATTTTTAACGTTGTAAGTTTTGTTGCTTCGGGATAATAGACCAATTTCGATATATTAAAATTCAGCCTAAAACGATAAACCTCAGAAAAAAAATTCAAATGAGAGAACCTGGTGACAGACCACCAACAAAAATTTCAAGCCCCAAGTCAAACCAAACTAAAACGGGGCAGGGGGGTGGGGGGAAGAAGTGAGAGTTTAGAAGTGAAGGATGAGCCTGAAAAGTGCTCAGGTATAAGCCTGTTTACAGTTAGTTCTCAATAATGACAAATGCAAAACCCCCTTTCACCCCCCCCCCCCCTTCCCCTCTCACCCTTCATCCCTGTTTTAGACCTGCCACTCAGGTCATGGTCTTTCACCAATGTTGGGATTTGTGGAATGATGTGGTATCTCTTTGTGATAAGTACTGCAGTGCAAGTGTTAAATATACAAAGAATTTTAAAAAAGGTCAGTATGTAACACCATAAATTTGGCAGGTAGAGATTATACAAAAGAGGGGATTTCTGTGCACAAGACCATAGTTAACAGAGGGGAATGGTTATGAAACTCGACAAAGTTCTTTGCTGTATGTTTTTGTTCTCTTTTATGGCCTTGACCATGCACAAAACACAATAGTTGTTTACTACTGACCGAGGAATTAACCAATAGAAAAGTTGTGATTACGTAACTCATGCATAGTGCGTGAGCGTAAAACAAAAGATTGTGCACGGTCATGGACCTTGCAACTTAAATCTTGGCATTTTTGTTGGCTCCTTTGATGTTTGCCGGGCTTCATAACCATTCCCCTCTATTAACTATGACCAGACTGACAACATCAAGAATTAAACTACACCAGAAAACAAAAACAAAACAATTTTGTTTACAAACTTGAAGTTTAATTACATTTTATTGCTAAAAATAAGCCTAAAGAAATGTTTCATCATGATCATGAAAATATCTAATTTTAAAATAGATTCTATCTTCTTAATATAAAATAATTGCTAATTCCAGTGAATTCACTACTCAATTATCAACATCTTTTTTTTTTGTTGTTTTTTTTTTTTAAATACTGCACTTCATTCTGATATGGCATTTACTTGTTATTAATATTCAATCACTCCCTCAATCAAGTTTTTATTTTGCCCCAATGGGATTCTATTGTATAGTGACCGGTCAGATGGCTGATCAAACCTCAGGGATATTTACCTATGCCTAAGGTCTCACTTTAATTAGAACCTCACAGAGGCCCGATTATGAGCATGACCATGACCAAAGTAAAACAATAAAGGCGCACAATTTTTCATCAACACAAATGCAAATACAGAGTTTTTATGAAATAGTACTACTGGTATAAATTATATAAGCACTGATGGGGTTTTGGGTAACAAGCTAACAAGGGAACATGGAAAATTTGTTTCAAGAGAAAAACAGATATTTCTAAGATAAATAATAAAATTGTCTAAAAACTTCAAGAAAAAATGAAATTTAGCAATGAATAAACAAAGGAGAAAATGTAAAACATTTAAGAGGGCCTAAGAAACATTGTATCCCTTGCCCCTGGAAGCTCTTGTTCTTGTCAAATGCTCTGGGTTTTCCCTCCATACAACATATTCTTCAATTAAGCTGTTTATGCTTTTCTTGTTCACTAGCTAGACACTTGTCTATAGCAAATTATTAATTTTTTATTTACAATAGTAAGATAGTTAAAATATATATATAACTCTAGTCATACTTCTTGTCATACTGTGGGTGTGACAAGAAGTAGAAACAAATCTTTGCACTAAGCACCAATTAATGTAATGGTATACTCGGACATCCATAGCCTAGACTATATGATACTGTGGGCAATTTTGACACCGGGAGTCAGGTAAAAGAAAATTAACCACACAGAACAGACTTTGTTGGAAGAATGTTGTTGAAGCCCTTTGTTCCACATGGAACATAAGTTCCTATGCTGCAGTCTTACTTGTGTTACAAGATGCGATGACAATAATAATAGTCACGCAACACTTGACATGGTCACTTCTTTGAAAAGACTTATTTTCAGATGTGGGGGGGGGGGGGGAGTGGTGATTATCACACATGGTATTTTGCATTTTCAAATGGATTCTAGTAAAATATAACTGATAGGAAAGTTCTGCGCAAAAAAAGTTTAAACTCTTAAACCACAAATGAAAATTACAATCATCTTGTATCAACATAAACTAGAAACCACCACTGCAATAGTGGGCTTATATGAATGGATTACCGAAATTTATCATCTTTCTTTTTATATTTGGGAGGGGGACCTTGTTATCAGCTTTCATTGTTTACGTCTAAGATTTCGGAGCTGGCTTTGGAAAGGTTTTGTTCAGGGGATGTTTCTGTCTTGTTAATTTATGGTGAGAGCTGAGCATTTTTAACCATTATGGACGTTTTGGGTCAATCTTTTTCATGTCGCGAAATTTCTTGATAAAAATAATCACATTACAAAGCAAGACAAGAATAGCACCACCAATACTCATACCGTTTGGAACAACATCCAGAGCTACCAGCTGGAGAATAAATGAGAAGCCAATTCCTACCGTGCTTACCAACGCAATAACTGATGCCTTTTCCATGGCCAAAGCCTTCGATCTAACCACTGATGCAAAGTAACCGAGAGCTCCCATTGCAAGCAGGTAAATTGAGTCATAAGTTCCACAGTCTGGGTATTTAAAACCACAGATTAATGAAACTACAAAGCTGATGATTGATCCAACAACAGCAAAGTAAAACACCACTACTCTTGGGCCAACTTCCCGGGACATCTTGCGTGTTAGGACAGCTGATGCTGCTGAACCAATTGCAGCTCCAACTGCAAGGAGAGTAGGCACCCATACCTGTTTAGAACCAGAGTTTTTTCCAAGAGAGCCAAACAAGAACGTTGGCCTTCCAATTAACACCACCCCACCTATACTTAGTATCATAGCAAGCACATCAAACTTGCTCACTGACTCTTTGAGAAAGATACGTCCAAGTATGGCTGTAAATACCGGAGAAGTGTAAAATATCACCCTAGCGTCGGCTAAAGGCATGTGTTTTACAGCATAATTCATTAAATTCATCGCCGTCGTGCCGGAGATGCCACGAAGCAATAAAAATCTGCTCTGCTTCCACGGATAAATAAATTTATCTTTGAAGAATATCATTGCTGGCAGTGAGAAAACCATTTGAAATGTTAGTCGCATGAATGTCACCTCAATGCTTGGAACGCTCTCAGCCAGTTTAACCATTAGTGCGTTCACAGAAAAGATCAACGCCGCAATGATTGCCAAAATGATGCCTAGGAAAGCCAACTTCTTTTTCCTCGGTGCTTTAATCTTTGTGTAGACCACTTCCACGTTTCCATTTCTCGCAATACGACTGTCGCGAAGCTCTATAACAAGATCATTTCTCGCACTTGTACTGTCTGAATCAAACTGGTTTGCCTCTATCGTTAGTTCAGTCGTAACGTTCCCTGTAGAGTCATCGTCATGAACTTCAAGGAAATCTTCTTCTCTCAGAAGGAAGCTTTCGTCGTTTTCCAACAGGCGTTCGTTCTGGACCCTCCTCCGAAGTCTGGCGATGAATGGAGAGAAAATTTTCGCCGCCATGTGTTGGAGATATTTTGCCTTCTCTCGAAAATGAGAAAAGTTTCGGTTAATTTATCACATGATTCAAGCTACAAATAATTGAAAGTATTGGTAATGCTTCGCAATTATTGCATGAAAGCTCATGTAACGTTGACTGTGCACTTTTTGTCATCCGGGCAGTCACGCAATGAAATCCCGACGTTTTCTCCCCAGTCCCTATTTGACTCCGTCAGATTCCGCCCAAAGGATTTTTGATGGGAAATGCACCTTGCATACGACCGATGCGTATGCAACGACGGGAGCAGCTACCGTATACGAGGCAGCTGTAGAAAACGCAAATAAGGTACTTTTAAACGAAGAAACAGATCCCCCCCAAAAAAAATGAAAAAAAATGTGCCCACCAGATAGGCCTAGACAGATTCTGCTCAAAAAATGTTAAAACGTTGCTCAAAAATATCCCCAAAAGTTGCTGAAAATCGCAAAAGTTGCGTACAAAATTTTTATAGTTGCTTGCTGAAATCAAAGAGCAGCAAACCAGCTCTGTTTCTGTACAGCAACTAAACGAGCGGTTTCCTTGATTGATTTGGTAATAAACAGGGGTTTTGCTCATTGACTTTTGCATCCGACTTACCTTGTATTTGCCTTTGTTCTCGACTACTTTACGCTTTCGGGAGATGGAAGCTCTGGACCATTACCAATTGCAGCCTGGATTGGATCTCTTTGATGTTGCTCTTCATCGGATTCTTCATCGGATTCTTCAGCGTCAGAAGAAAGCGCCTTACCGTCCGCCATTTTGAGCTAGTTGTACCATATTTAGAATAAAAACACAGGATCGCCATTCTGGAAATGGAGTCACATCCGCCATGCTGATATTTTGGAATCTATCTACCCAAGATACCGATCAAAACGCAAGAGAGTTTCTAATGAAATTCTTGTGAATTTCCAAAGAAATGTGTTAAAATATCAATTACTTATGAATGCGATTTCGAAATAGTAAAAATATGCCAAAAAAAGCTAGCTTTTAGAAAAGATACTGTAAAGTTCCTCACTCTCCGAAAAGTTGTTCAGAATCGAAAAAGTTGCTCAAAATCGTAAAAGTTGCTCAAAAGTTGCCGAACAAAATTAATCTGTCTAAGCCTACCACCAGGGATCAGTGTTTCAGTTATATAGTGCTTTGTTATATAGTGTATACATTGTTTTGTTATATAGCGATCGCAGCGAGCTGTTTTCAAAACTTTTGGTGAGGTAAATGTTCTGTAACACTCTTCAGAATACAAGTCTGTCTCTATAACTGAGACTCGTAATTTTACAATTGCCAAGAAACGAAATTTGTTTATTACTCAACTGTTAATTTTTAGTTTGTCTTGTGTTAGACTCGTGATCATCCACTTTTTTTAATGATAATCCATGACAGTCAAGTGCTTCGAAGAATGAAAGCCACTGAAGTCCCCAGCCACCCTTCCCCAGAGACTCTCAGTACCTCTCCGTAATTGTTTAACGTAAGAGTGCGTTTGCGCACTTCAACTGAACAACACAATACCTCATACATATATTTGTGACCGGAAGTGTTTCATCTAACACCCAACGTGCATTTGCAGGTATACGAGCAGAATAAAAACAGTCAAATTACTCAGTAGCGACGAGGAACGAGGAAGTGAAATGTGATCATTTAAGTTCACCGCGAAGAGCGTACAAAATTGCCTTCGGTTGACATATCCTATCAGTATATATAATAGGACTACATCCTGGCCAATTTGAAAATAACTGGATGAGAAAAACTCCGAGGAATGCCAAAATGGACGAGGCTGTAGTCCAATTTGGCAGTCCGAGGAATTTTTTGAATCCAATTATTTCCAACTGAAATTGGACAAGCATGTAGCCCTATTACCTATTAATTACATAGCATCCAAAAATAGATGAACATGGCGAACTTGCGGTCTCGTAGTATGCTGTAACTCTTGCTGTTATTCTTTAGATGGCGGTCTAAAGAGCCTTGCATAACAGCAAGGCTATCTGGCTCGTATTCATCTCCGTTTTGCTTTCTTATCTCTACATAAAATCGGCAAAGAACGTCGTCAAGCTCGTCTTCGGGAATCTCAAGCTTTCTTTAACTCTTTAACCCAGCCGGGTTTTTGTGCTTCTTTGAGTGTTCTTCTTCTGATTATTCTCCCTCATCTCGAGTAAATCAGTAGCATCTATCTCTGGAAACCCAGCTGAAGACTCCATTTAAAAGTTTGAGACGTCAAAAAGGTGGAGAGAAAAGTCAGTAAATTCCGCCTTTATCAGAACATATCAGAAAACATAATAAAAACTTTGCGAGCTACAATCGCTCGTTGACGCTTGATCAGATGGCAGTGATAATAGCTGTAACCTGATTGGCCATTATACACTTGCTTTTTTTATATATCTTGACATTTGATTGGTTGATGGAAAGTATCCAGATTTTTCTCAAATTGGACAGTTTGTTCAAAGCTAAACTAAACGTTTCGAGCAAAAACTATCCAATTTATTTGGGACAGTTGGCAAAAATTAATAAAAAATAGATCTGTCGGCAATAGTGGATTTTGATGCAGCTAAATAATTAAACGTATTAAATCGGCTTCTGACACTTTTAAAGAACTTTTGATTTGTATTTTGTAAAATGCAGATAAAATTGTAATTTGTAATATGGCGTGAAAACGAGAAACTATTAGCCTTCTCCAACCGACCCTGGGTGTAAGAGAATCTTCATGGGCGCTTTATTTCCTGTTTCCGTATAAAGCCTTTATATTGTTTACATATATAAAGAATATTACACGGTGACGAGAAGATATGAATTTTATGTCGGAGTGGCAAGAACAATATAATAGACATACTGATGACGGCGTTTTGTACGATTTCCCGAAGATTTCCGACCACTAATTTCTAACGTCCATAAGAATTTCCTCGTAAGGGATGTAAACTTGAAAATTGACATGTAAGCTCATCCGATACCAGGATTCATTATAAAAGAGATAAAAAAAACGTTCTCTGGTAAAAGTGTTTGAAGTTGTGAGCTTTCAACAGCCAGTCTGCTGTCTTCGACGGACAAAAATGAAATGATAAAACAGACCTAAAAGTTTTTGAATATAACAAGCGAATGGCATATATTAAATAGAATACGTGTGAAAGAAATCGAAACGGCTTTTCAGTCCCTAACTCACAGAAGTTCTCCAGTGATATAGCTGACATCAACATCTTAGATGATGAAACCATGGTCTCCTACGACGTGGTTTCCTTATTCACCGCTATTCATGTAGAAAAAGCCTGTAACTACATCAGGAAGAAATTAGAAGATGATTATTCTCTCCATTCCAGAAGCAATCTAGACATTGATGACATAATTTGTTTACTAAACTTTGTGCTGTCCAACAATTATTTCATTTACAATGACGACATCTACAAACAAATCCACGGCTGTGCCATGGGTAGCCCTGTCAGCTCCGTAGTAGCCAACTTATGCATGGAAGAAATTGAAGAAACAGCAATCGATTCAACCCCGGTTCCACCCAAAATCTGGAAACGTGACATAGACGACAGTTCTTGTGTCATCAAAAAGAATGTAGTTACTTCTTTTCATGACACACTGAACTCTATCGACCCGCATATTTCCTTCACCATCGAGCACGAATCTAATGGCCAGCTGCCATTCCTAGACACCCTTATTTCTCGCGATAATGAGAGGCTCAACATTGATATCTATCGGAAGCCCACGCACACGGACAGATATCTTGATTTCCGCTCACATCATGACAAAATGAGCACTGCAGCGACACTTTTACATAGAGCACTAAAACTTCCAAACTCGGAGACTGGAAAAGCCCGTGAAACTGATCGCATTAGCACCGCGTTACAATATAATGGCTACCCACAAAAAGTCACTGCTGATATCATAAGAAAGAAATCTTCGACTCCTCCAACACCTTCACCTGAAGAACTAGTTGGGATGTTCTTCAGTTGGGCTAACCCAACGAACAGTCAGAGCTTCGCGGTCCTTCCCTACATCAAAGGTATTACCGAGCCTCTTTCTAGAATTCTCAAATAGTAACCAACAAACCAATCAAAACACTACAACAAGAGTTCCCTGTTCCCAAGTTTCGACCTCGGGTCGACGACCAGTGCAATGTTGTTTACAAAATCCCTTGTGGGTCTTGTCCCTGGAGTTACATCGGCGAGACGAAAAGATCGTTTAGTACAAGGCGAAAAGAACATATCAGAAATACTAAACATTGTGCTAAAGGCTCCAATGTAGCGAAACATGCTTGGACCTTTGATCATACCATCGACTTTAATAATGCTGAGATAATTGACAAAGGCAACAGCCGCATTAGAAAGACGCTGGAATCCTGGCACACAGCGAAAACGGCCGAGGCCGACAATAATTCGTGCCCTCTGCCAGGACAATATAACATTCTTTTAAACAAACACTAATCTCACACTTTTAGCATTCTCACATTCTTTCACACGTATTCTATATAATATATGCCATTCGCTTGTTATATTCAAAAACTTTTAGGTCTATTTTATCATTTCATTTTTGTCCGTCGAAGACAGCAGACTGGCTGTTGAAAGCTCACAACTTTAAACAGTTTTACCAGAGAACGTTTTTTATCTCTTTTATAAAATTGAGGTGTTACTCAGTCGCGGTAACGGGAAAAATTAATATTTTTCTTTACAAACTAACTGATTAAGAGCACGTACAATCATCCTTGTAAACCAAACGTGAATAAATAATCCGTTCCAACATTTTTAAGTGTCTTTGCTTACAACTGTACCCACTTCCTTAATTCTAAACGGGCATCTTTTCCGATAGAAACTTGAATCATAAATTTTCGATGCACCGAATTGTATTCTTCGATCGAAATACAGGTTTTGGGTTATTTCTAGTTTTGCAAGTTTTTGCACGAACAAAGAAACCCTATTCAATTTCACATTCATTTCGGAGGGCCTGTTAGGGAGGGTACCCATGTCCCCTGTCTGAAACTCGCCACCAGCTATGTCGACATTTCGCTGGATTCCTATGTCGCCTGTCTGAATTTCGTCTCAGAGGAGTTGTGTCGGGAAATTTGACCTTGTTCGATTAAAACGAATCTACACGTATAACACATCGTAATACCTTTGTTTATTAAAAGAAAAAAAAAAAAAAAACCGGCACAGTGCTCTCATTTCTCACGCATTGAGCATGAGGCTCACGCAAACGAATTCAATCCTGCACTCTCACGCTGAAACTATTATTTCTCACGCATTGAAGGTTCCTTGCTGTTTTAGTCAAGTACATATATAATTAAGTATCTCTTTGGATATAACTTACTCCTTGTACGCTTTGCACTTGCTTCAAACACTTTTCAGCACTATGAATTCTTATGCAGAGCCTGCATTTCTCCGGTCAGTGGGTTTAATGATTACTTTATCGTTACTTTTAAAGCATCACATTTCGACTCAGAATGAAGGAAAAGACTTCTTAGCTACTTCAATTTTTAAAAATTTTCTAAGGGGCTGGGGGCATGTTGGTGGGGGGGGGGTGTGGGGGGCATATTGGGGGCATGCTTTCTAAGGGCTTGGGCATGCTTTCGAGCGCTGAAGTTGCTAACCTCCAAGGGGATGCGGGGGCATGCTTCCCCCGGGAAATTTTAAAATTTAGACGCTTGGAATTGTTATTTTCAGCCATTTTCTAGTCAGTATTTGGGCCTAAAGCACGATTGAACCTATGTCCATTTTTACCATGTTTATGTTTAACAACCGTTCCTTAACTCAAAATCTCAACGGCCTCAATCAGATAATCTCTCCTATTTATAATCTTCCTTTGAATTTGGCGTAACCCTTATCTTCTGCTGAAGACAAGCAGACCTTGGCAGGTTTCCCCTGTCTCTCTTTTCCGTCCATAATGCCATTCGTTGATAATACAGCTTCATATTCTTTTACTGGTGACCCACTAATAAAAATATGAAGCAGACGGTCGAAGATTTCTTTCCTTTTTCCTTAAGCGTTTTTTTAGGCGTTTTAGGGCACTGCTAACTAAGCTGCGAGTGAGAACCGTACTCAGCAATGACGGACTCGATTTATTCGACGTGGACGTTTTAGCATTTATAAGAAAGCCTGTGTTTCACGACCCGTCGACATCGCGCGTGAGAGAGGAAAACACATTTAAAACTCTGGAAATGCGTCGTCACTTCGACTCAGAGGTTTAAAACAATCACTGCATTCTCAGTTCCGAAATTCGTTGTCGGTCTATCTTACCATTTCTCTATTTCGCTGGAGTAGTCTGTCGTTCGTCGCCAATTCATAGCTCTCATGTCGCCGTTTCAAGGCCATGTCGATTGTCGGAATTTATCCCTAACAGGGTCTCATTTTGCTTTCCGTCCAGTGCGCAGCTAAAATCATCGATTATTCTTATAAGAATAGCCTTTATCTATAGAACCAATTACCAATTATCAATTACCAATCGCCTATATCGGCTGGGATATATTAAGCGGCTTGTAAAAGCGGCTTCCTGTTTGAACAAAAGTAAAAAAAAGCTTTACATAGTTTTCGCCTCATCTCACTTGGGTGCCAGAACACATGGCACCTGTCATGACATAAGAATTTTTCGACTCAAACCGGCTGTTCCAAAAACGAGGGGTGCGGAGTGCGGAGTGCGGAGTGTACAAAAAAAAATTAAAAAATAACATAAAGGAAAAATTAGAAATTAAAAGTAAATTGAAGGAATAATTTAATATATAATACATAAATAAACTTAACATAGAAATTTAAGAACTAATAATTATTAAAAACTTACATCGCCTGGACCGTCATTTCATTGAGTCACAATGGCGTACAGTATTTCTTGATAATACTATAAACTAATATAGTTTATTTATGTATTTAAAAATTCTTTCAATTTACTTTTAAATTTTATTTTATTTCTAATTTTTCTGATACTTTTTTAAAATTCTTTTTTGTACACTCCGCACTCCGCACTCCGCACTCCCCGCTCCGCACACCCCGCTCCGCACTCCCCGCTCCGCACTCCCCGCTCCGCACTCCCCGCTCCGCACTCCCCGCTCCGCACTCCCCGCTCCGCACTCCCCGCTCCGCACTCCTCATTTTCGGAACAACCTTTCAAAACCTGTGTTTAACGTGCAGAAACATTCAGGCGGAGCTCTCAAAACTTGACATGTTCACGTTCTAAAAGTTAATTGGTTCAATTTAAAAACGCGACAGTTCGCCTAGACAAACTTGGATGTTTTAAGCGTGGAACAACACGGAAAAAAGTTGGCCGTTTACGGTAGCTCGAAAATGGTAGTAATTTCCCTCTCTACAAACTCATGGATTCGGGGCACGAAAGCTCAAACTCGCAAACCAAACCAGAATAGTAATTACTTCCAGTGGCCTCGTTGAAAACCTGCTACGTCAGCTAATCAATACCTCCAAGTGTTTTCAGTAAATAGAGAAAAAAGATCAAAAGATTAATTAAACAAATATGACAAGATTTGTGTTGGAAGGTCCACGACCGTGCCCAATCTTTTGTTTTGCGCTCATACACTATGCATGAATTACGTAACCAAAACGTTTCTATTGGTTAGTTCCTCGGTCAGAAGTAAACAATTATTGTGTTTTAATCCCAATCAAGACCAAAAAAGCGTTATCCGACCTGTGAGCAGCTGGAAAGGCCTAGTTTCGCATAAGAATAGTCTTTATATCGAAAGAAAAAAATTAATAACCATGCATATCAGCTAGGATAAGGATAAATCAGGCAGCTTGTAAAACGCTTAGTCATTTGAACTTCCAACTTCGAGCTGAATTGTATCTTCAGGAGCGATCCGTGATGGCCACCTTTTTCTTTACTGAACTCAGCCAAAATCTTCTTTCCGACAAAGCGAGAGCCATTCAGTATGTTAACGATGCCATTCAGCGAATGTCTTACAGAAGAGAAGAAAGCGGAGGAGAGCCTCGACGAAAGTTCGCAAACCCTCCAGCTGAAGCGATAGTTAGTCTCTCCTTAGCATACAAGCTTCCTCAACCAACGCTAGCCTCGGATGAACTGTTGCACAAGAAAAGTCTCTGTTCAGCCCAGCCATGACAAAGCAGTTTGACAGCAAAACAGCATGCTTTCTGCAGACTATGAAAGAAGCTCTGAGCAAATCGTCGCTTTCAATGGGCGAGCAAATTATATCAGAGAGGTTCACCTACCTTGAGATGCCATTCAAGTGGATTCCAAAACACACAGCTGCCTTCATCCGTCAAACCAATCTAGCAGAGTTCTGCGTTTGCTTCCCTGGCCACATTGTAAAAACCAGCCACGTCAGACGGGAGACAGGATGCAAAGACCTCCTTTGCTATGAGAAACCTCAATTCCCTCAGATGGTCAGTACAAAATCTGCCGTCTCGTCCATTGCCAAAACTCTCGGCGAAGACCTGCTAAGTGGGGTCCTGGGCAACGTGGCTGTACTTATGTTTAATTCCATCTTTCCATCTGGCGTGCCTGACTACTTTGATGCTGTTTACAAGGAAATCGAGAGAATAGTTAACCAGGAGCTGACCCAGAATACGATCAACGAAATTAACGGGCACATAAGCGGCATCCAAAACTGGGTGAGAATTACCTACACTGATTCCAAAGAGAGCGGGCAACTAACCAACCAAGAGCTGACCAACATGCTGCAGCCAAGAGAGGAAGAGACTGCTACCCAAATCATTGGTACGCTGATGGTCGAGAGGTACGCTGAGGCCGGTCTCTTTACCTTCACGATTGGCGCTGGCATGCACCTTTGTATTCTCCAGGAGCTGGCACTTGTTGATGCACATGTTTCCCCAGCTGAATCGCACTACGTTACGTCCATCAAAAACTACGCCCAACAGTACGCTGATTTCGCCAAAGCCACTACCAAGAGCATCTTTGACAAGCGCATGGAAACGATCGTGGCAGATAGCGACGTCTACTATGACGGCTATTCGTATTACGACTCTTACTGGTGGGAAGATCACTTCAGTGGAGAAAAGAGTGAAATTTTTATGACGATCGTCGACCCAAAGGGAGAGGTCAGTAACCCAGAGGCGTGCGACCAAAGCTTGGATGATATGGCAAAGCACAAGAGCAAAGTACGCCAAGAGCTCAAGGATAAGATGCAAGATCCAGAGGTGACAGCAGATCTGTGGCTCAAGTTGATTGACCAACCCCTCCCTTCTCAGTGAACAGTTCAGGAAAAATCTGAACACAGCGGCGGAGCTGAACTGAACAGTAATTTAGCGGTAGAAAACAAGGAGTTTTGATTAGAGTATGATCTCAATTAACGGTTTCAGATAATGCTAGGGAACTATTAGAGGTGTAACGTATAGACTGCCAATGTCATCGTTATTCGGTATTACCGACGCCGTTGTCTCTTTAGTTTGGTTCTGTAAGTTTTAGACTTGTCAGTATTACTCAGCCGTTTTCAGCATAAGCCTTAGCGCTGAATTGTCAGTGACTTGCCGATAGAAAATCAGGACCTTTCAATCTAGTTTTAAGCACCAAAACGTTTAGTATCGAATAGGGGTTTCCGTAAAGGCAAATATTAAAAATAGGAATATTAATCGTTCCATTCAGAGCTTGTTTGGTTTTCAAATGTTGTATTGGACTGGTTTTGTAGATTTGCTTTTATTGGAGTGTTGTTAATCCGAACCAGTGAGCTCCTTGCTCTGTTTGAGCTCCTTAGGATTGAGGTTAATGAATGTGTCTCGGCCTGATACACTCGAGTTATCTTGGGTTTATATCTATCTAAAATAATTGAGGTAAAGAGCCCAACTGAATTTATTACGTTTTCTAAAATGCCTCAGCGACATGAGTTTTTGTTGCTAAATCTATCCTCGGTAGTAGAAGTCGGGGCGAATGACCGAACTCAGAGGTCAACAATCCTGCTCTATCTGTAAAAACCAGTGGAAATAACGTTACAAAAAGGCGAAAAAGGAGAGGTTTCATTTTTTCATGGGTGTGCATACTTCACTCAGTTGTCGTTTGTCTGATGTGTCTGGCAGCATATTTTGAGATCATTTGGGGTGTATTTGGAAATTTCTGTATTTCAATCGTTTGGAAATTTTGATATATTTTTGAGCTGTTTATTGAGGTATTTGAAACGCAGTTCCAAACGTGCTATACCTTTGGCCACCCTCAACACCTTTAAGTGTCTTTGGTTGCAACTGAACCTTTCAAAGCCAAAGTTCTCTCACTCCTTCATTATAAACGGGCTTCTTTTCCGATAGGAACTTGAATCATGAATTTCCGATGGACCGAATTGTATTCTTCGATCGGAATACAGGTTTTGGGTTATTTCTAGTTTTGCAAATTTTTGCACGAACAAAGAAACTCTAGTCACTTTCATATTCATTGCGCAGCTGGAATCACCAAGTATTCGTATAAGAATAGCCTTTCTCTATAGAAATGCCTCAGTGACTTGAGTTTTTGTCGCTGAATCCATCCTCGGTAGTAGAAGTCGAGGCGAACGGCTGAACACAGAGGCCAACAATCCTGTTCTATCTGTAAAAACCAGTGGAAATAACTTTGCAAAGGGGCGAAAAAGCAGAGGTCTCATTTTTTCAGGGTCTGTATACCTCACTCCTGATCAGTTGTCGTTCGTCTGATGTGCCTGGGAGCACATTTTGACATCATTTGGGGTTTATTTGGGAATTTCTGCATTTCAACCGTTTGGAAATTTTGATATGTTTTTGAGCTGTTTATTGAGGTATTCGAGGTAGTCTTATAGCAAAAATAAATAACGAAAAAAAAAAATAGAAACAGAAAAAAACGGTATAATATTTCAGTTAGCGATCAAAAGGCACAGACGAGCAAATATTTGGAATGGACAGTGTCACTTGTCGTCACTTTCTGTGTTCCATGTTCATAAGAATTTTTAACGTTGTAAGTTTTGTTGCTTCGGGATAATAGACCAATTTCGATATATTAAAATTCAGCCTAAAACGATAAACCTCAGAAAAAAAATTCAAATGAGAGAACCTGGTGACAGACCACCAACAAAAATTTCAAGCCCCAAGTCAAACCAAACTAAAACGGGGCAGGGGGGTGGGGGGAAGAAGTGAGAGTTTAGAAGTGAAGGATGAGCCTGAAAAGTGCTCAGGTATAAGCCTGTTTACAGTTAGTTCTCAATAATGACAAATGCAAAACCCCCTTTCACCCCCCCCCCCTTCCCCTCTCACCCTTCATCCCTGTTTTAGACCTGCCACTCAGGTCATGGTCTTTCACCAATGTTGGGATTTGTGGAATGATGTGGTATCTCTTTGTGATAAGTACTGCAGTGCAAGTGTTAAATATACAAAGAATTTTAAAAAAGGTCAGTATGTAACACCATAAATTTGGCAGGTAGAGATTATACAAGAGGGGATTTCTGTGCACAAGACCATAGTTAACAGAGCGGAATGGTTATGAAACTCGACAAAGTTCTTTGCTGTATGTTTTTGTTCTCTTTTATGGCCTTGACCATGCACAAAACACAATAGTTGTTCACTACTGACCGAGGAATTAACCAATAGAAACGTTGTGATTACGTAATTCATGCATAGTGCGTGAGCGTAAAACAAAAGATTGCGCACGGTCATGGACCTTGCAACTTAAATCTTGGCATTTTTGTTGGCTCCTTTGATGTTTGCCGGGCTTCATAACCATTCCCCTCTATTAACTATGACCAGACTGACAACATCAAGAATTAAACTACACCAGAAAACAAAAACAAAACAATTTTGTTTACAAACTTGAAGTTTAATTACATTTTATTGCTAAAAATAAGCCTAAAGAAATGTTTCATCATGATCATGAAAATATCTAATTTTAAAATAGATTCTATTTTCTTAATATAAAATAATTGCTAATTCCAGTGAATTCACTACTCAATTATCAACATCTTTTTTTTTTTTTTTTTTTTTTTTAAATACTGCACTTCATTCTGATATGGCATTTACTTGTTATTAATATTCAATCAATCACTCAATCAAGTTTTTATTTTGCCCCAATGGGATTCTATTGTATAGTGACCAGTCAGATGGCTGATCAAACCTCAGGGATATTTACCTATGCCTAAGGTCTCACTTTGATTAGAACCTCACAGAGGCCCGATTATAAGCATGACCATGACCAAAGTAAAACAATAAAGGCGCACAATTTTTCATCAACACAAATGCAAATACAGAGTTTTTATAAAATAGTACTACCGGTATAAATTATATAAGCACTGATGGGGTTTTGGGTAACAAGCTAACAAGGGAACATGGAAAATTTGTTTCCAGAGAAAAACAGATATTTCTAAGATAAATAATAAAATTGTCTAAAAACTTCAAGAAAAAATGAAATTTAGCAATGAATAAACAAAGGAGAAAATGTAAAACATTTAAGAGGGCCTAAGAAACATTGTATCCCTTGCCCCTGGAAGCTCTTGTTCTTGTCAAATGCTCTGGGTTTTCCCTCCATACAACATATTCTTCAATTAAGCTGTTTATGCTTTTCTTGTTCACTAGCTAGACACTTGTCTATAGCAAATTATTAATTTTTTATTTACAATAGTAAGATAGTTAAAATATATATATAACTCTAGTCATACTTCTTGTCATACTGTGGGTGTGACAAGAAGTAGCAACAAATCTTTGCACTAAGCACCAATTAATGTAATGGTATACTCGGACATCCATAACCTAGACTATATGATACTGTGGGCAATTTTGACACCGGGAGTCAGGTAAAAGAAAATTAACCACACAAAACAGACTTTGTTGGAAAAATGTTGTTGAAGCCCTTTGTTCCTCATGGAACATAAGTTCCTATGCTGCAGTCTTACTTGCGTTACCAGAAGAGGCGATGACAACAATAATAGTCACGCAACACTTGACATGGTCACTTCTTTGAAAAGACCTATTTTCAGATGGGGGGGGGGGGGGGAAGTGGTGATCATCACACATGGTATTTTGCATTTTCAAATGGATTCTAGTAAAATATAACTGATAGGAAAGTTCTGCGCAAAAAAAGTTTAAACTCTTAAACCACAAATGAACATTACAATCATATTGTATCAACATAAACTAAAAACCACCACTGCAATAGTGGGCTTATATGAATGGATTACCGAAATTTATCATCTTTCTTTTTATATTTGGGAGGGGGACCTTGTTATCAGCTTTCATTGTTTACGTCTAAGATTTCAAAGCTGGCTTTGAAAAGGTTTTGTTCAGGGAATGTTTCTGTCTTGTTAATTTATGGTGAGAGCTGAGCATTTTTACCATAATGGACGTTTTGGGTCAATCTTTTTTATGTCACGAAATTTCTTGATAAAAATAATCACATTACAAAGCAAGACAAGGATAGCACCACCAATACTCATACTGTTTGGAACAACATCCAGAGCTACCAGCTGGAGAATAAATGAAAAGGCAATTCCTATCGTGCTTACCAACGCAACAACTGATGCCTTTTCCATGGCCAAAGCCTTCGAACTAACCACTTGCGCAAAATAACCGAGACCTCCGATTGCAAGCACGTAAATTGAGTCATAAGTTCCACAGTCTGGGTATTTAAAACCAGAGATTAATGAAACTACAAAGCTAATGATTGATCCAACAACAGCAAAGTAAAACACCACTACTCTTGGGCCAACTTCCTGGGACATCTTGCGTGTTAGGACAGCTGATGCTGCTGAAGCAATTGCAGCTCCAACTGCAAGGAGAGTAGGCACCCATACCTGTTTAGAACCAGAGTTTTTTCCAAGAGAGCCAAACAAGAACGTTGGCCTTCCAATTAACACCACCCCTCCTATACTTAGTATCATAGCTATCACATCAAACTTGCTCACTGACTCTTTGAGAAAGATACGTCCAAGTATGGCTGTAAACACCGGAGAAATGTAAAATATCACCCTAGCGTCGGCTAAAGGCATGTGTTTTACAGCATGATTCATTAAATTCATCGCCGTCGTGCCGGAGATGCCACGAAGCAATAAAAATCTGCTCTGCTTCCACGGATAAATAAATTTATCTTTGAAGAATATCATTGCTGGCAGTGAGAAAACCATTTGAAATGTTAGTCGCATGAATGTCACCTCAGTGCTTGGAACGCTCTCAGCCAGTTTAACCATCAGTGCGCTCACAGAAAACATCAACGCCGCAATGATTGCCAAAATGATGCCTAGGAAAGCCAACTTCTTTTTCCTCGGTACTTTAATCTTTATGTTTACCACTTCCGCGTTTCCATTTCTCGCAATACGATTGTCGCGAAGCTCTATGGCAGGATCATTTCTCGCAATTGTACTGTCTGAATCAAACTGGTTTGCCTCTATCGTTAGTTCAGTCGTAACGTTCTCTGTAGAGCCATCGTCGTGAACTTCAAGGAAATCTTCTTCTCTCAGAAGGAAGCTTTCGTCGTTTTCCAACAGGCGTTCGTTCTGGACCCTCCTCCGAAGTCTGGCGATCAATGGAGAGAAAATTTTCGCCGCCATGCGTTTGAGATATTTTGACGTCTCTCGAAAGTGAGAAAAGTTTCTGTTAATTCATCACATGATTCAAGCTACAAATAATTGAATTCGTATTGGTAATGCTTCGCAATTATTGTATGAAAGCTTATGTAACGTTGACTGCGCATTTTTTGTCATCCGGGCAGTCACGCAATGCAATCCCGACGTTTTCTCCCTAGTCCCCTTTGACTCCGTCAGATTCCGCCCAAAGAATTTTTGATAGGAAATAAACCTTACATACGACCGAGCGTATGCAACGACGGGCGCAGCCACCGTATACAAGGCAGCTGTAGAAAACGCAAATAAAATATTTTTAAACGAAGAAACAGATCCACCAGACAGGCCTAGACAGATTCTGCTCAAAAAATGTTAAAAAGTTGCTCAAAAATATCCCCAATAGTTGTTTCAAAATTTTTATAGTTGCTTGCTGAAATCAAAGAGCAGCAAGCCGGCTCTGTTTCTGTACGGCAACAAAACGAGTGGTTTCCTCGATTGATTTGGTCATAAACAGGGGCTTTGCTCATGGACTTTTGCACCCGACTTGACTTGTATTTGCCTTTTTTCTCGACTACTTCACGCTTTCGGCTTCGAAAGCTCTGCACCATTTTCAATTGCAACCTAGATTGGGTCTCTTTGATGTTGTTCTTCATCGGATTCTTCATCGTCAGAGGAAAGCGCCCTGCCGTCCGCCATTTTGAGCTAGTTATACCATATTTAGAATATTAACACAGGATCTCCATTCTGAAAATGGAGTCACATCCGGCATACTCATATTTTGGAATCTATAATAATAACAATAATAATAATAATAATAATAATAATAATAATAATAATAATAATAATAGTAATTTACCCATTTATATAGCGCATATTTACGTATTCTGATCAATAGCGCTTTACAATCACCATAAAAATGAAATAAAATTATAAATTATAAAAATACTTCTTAAAAAAATAAGTCTTAAGTCGAGATTTAAAACTGTCATGTGATGTTGCTGAATCTATCAACATAAGATACCGATCGAAACGCAAGAGAGTTTCTAGCGAAATTCTTGTGAATTTTCAAAGAAAACGTGTTAAAATATCAATTACTTATGAATGTGATTTCGAAATTGTGAAAATATGCCAAAAATATGCTAGCTTTTAGAAAAGATACAGTAAAGTTGCTCACTCTCCGAAAAGTTGCTCACAATCGTAAAAGTTGCTCAAAAGTTGCCGAACAATATCTGTTTAGGCCTACCAGTAGAAGTTTGAAATCCCCGGAGAATTCCGCTCTTTCGGATTGCGAGCTCGTCGTTCAGCTGTAAAATGGCAAGGAGCCGTGAAATGATACACCATATTACTGGCACCGAGGGAGAAAGTTAGCTTTGTTTCCCCGAGAATCGAGGTTCGAAGGAAACAAAACTAACTGTTTTCAAAGCCAGATCAGTGTTTTGTTATATAGCTGGAGTTAAGTACAAAGTAATAAGGCAAAAAGAAGTTAACGCAACGTCTGGTTAGTGGGAGAGCGGGCAACAATTTATTGCTTGTTGTATCGCCCTGCGGGCGACGTTTAGATTTAACCTTGTCACGTGACCCAATAAGTAGCGCGCTTAAGATTCAACTAAACTCCAGTTATACTACTGGACGTTTAAGGTTGGAGGGGGTAAGGCGAGTCAATTTTTGGACGTCAGTGCGGGGCATTTTTAACCAAAAGTAAAAAGACACTAAAATTACTTGGAATTTGACAATGGATGCTCAGTAAATAATAAGAGTATTTTGAACAAGATCGTTTTATTGTGCCCTCATCAGAATATCACTGATACCACACTTAGCCATATTTTTTCATACTTTGCTTGGCAAATGAGCTCCCTAGTTTCCTAAATTCCAAAGTTTTTTATTGCAGTGCTTTTGGTTGGAACGATTCTCGTGTTGCTTCCATCACTTGCAACAAGCCGCCATGTATAGGTCGCCAATCCACTGACCATACTGACCGCAGCGTCCATGACACTGGATCCTACTATCTCCGAATTTGGCCGGGGTGATGTAGGAGGCACTGGCGGCGAATTGGCTCAGAGCACGCAAATGGCCCTGGGAACGAGTAAATCCGGCTGGACAACCTCCAGTAGCCAGAATACAGTAATGCCCAGGAGGCCATTGACCTGGAAAAAACAAAAACAAAAACAAAAACAAAAAAAAAAGGCATTAGTTCTTTTAGTTGTAAAGGTCGGCCAGCCCACTACGGCAAGCTGCAGGTTACACTATCCCTGAGACGAAAGAAATTCAGTTTATTGTACACCGTAATTGAACAGACTTTGCGAAGGTCGTTTTTAAATTTGAGGGATACAGTAAAGGTAATTTGTTAAACGTTTTATACTTACCACTTGAAGCTTGTTGCAACTCCTCTTTAGTGCTTTCAAGGTCGCTTTTGAGATTCTGTAACGATGCAGCCTGAGTCTGAAGGTAACTTATCAAGCACTTGGGTATCTGTTGAAACAAGAGAGAACAAGTCTCTAATTAATACAGCGTTTACTACTTCAATAGGGCTCTAGATCTGCACGACGTTGTCGACATAAGAACCTGGAGAACAATCTGTCCCAGGTGCAACATAGCGAGGTCTATTCTGTGTCCGCCGTCGTGCTGTTTCTAGCAATTTGAACATTTTTCAGGTTTCCTTTCGATTCTTGTTTGTATATGAGTAGCTAGCTTAAGTTTAATTCTTATTAGTACCCTGGGATCCACTGTAATTGGCTAGGCTGTAATGGTCTCCCTGCTTAATAAATTTTGTAGTATATAAGTCAGCATTTTAGTTAGGCGAAGTTAAATAAATAAACAAAAATGGCCGTGGTACGAATATAATACCAGAAATGGAAACAACGTGATTAAGAAATAAGATTTCCAATTTTGAAGCCACTTACGTTATAGTGTGAGTTGTTACAGTTATTTAAAGTTTTAAAAAATTATCAAGACTTGTTAGGAAAAACCCTGCTGGAATCCAACGTACAAATGGTTTCAAATCTTCAAACCCTAAAACTGTCCAAGAATCTCGGCTTATTTGGCACTGTAACAAAGCTACTAAATTGAACGCATTGTGCTGTTTTTATTTAGGTTTTTAGGTACACCAACTCAGATTGGTGGAATATATTGGGAGAATTTGGTGATGGAGATAATTAGAGGAGCGGTGGCCTCATAGTTAGTGGGCTCGTCTTCGGATCGAGCGGTCCGGGTTAGGGCCCTGGCCGGGGACATTGTGTTGTGTACAGTTGGGCAAGACACTTTACTCTCACAGTGCCTCTCCACGCAGGTGTATAAATGGGTACCGGCGAACTTAATGCTAGGGATAACCCTGCAATGGACTAGCATTCCATCAAGCGAGGAGTAGAAATACTCCTAGTCACTTCGTGCTACGGAAACCGGGATAAGCTCCGGCCTGATGGGCCACTTGGCTCGTATACAGACTTAACCTATTAATTAAAGACCATGATGATCGAGCGGAATATATATGTTGAGGGAAATATCAGATTTAAATCCATTGTATTACAAGTGTTAGAATTAAGCCACGCTCTCCCTTCCCGTCACAATCAAAGCCAGCCTAACCTTTTCTGGGACATTAATTAACGGGGTTGACGTTATAGAATATATTCACTAGCCAGAAGGAAAACAAGAACAGAACAGTGAACTATAAAAATACACAAAAGTGTGTGATCTTTGACTCTTCTCATCTCGCAGTCAGGCTGAGCAAGAGAGCCAGTCGTGTCATTGCAACAAACTGTTCCAGCGACAAGAAGTGTAACGAGCATCATCAAGGCCATTGAGCTCGTCATCTTGCTTTACTCTTCCATTTCAAGCGATCGCGGCGAGCTGTTTTCAAAACTTTTGGTGAGGTAGATGTTCTATAACGCTCTTCAGGATACAAAATCTGTCTCTATAACTGAGACTCGTGATTTTACAATTGCTAAGAAACGAAATTGTTTATTACTCAACCGTTAATTTTAGTTTGTCTTGTGTTAGACTCGTGATCATCCATTTTTTTCATGGTAATCCATGGCACTCTAATTCCAACAGTCTGAGTGCTTCGAAGAATAAAAGCCACTAAAATCCCCAGCTACCCCTTCCCAGAGACTCTCAGTACCTCTCCGTAATTTTTTAACGTAAGACTGCGTTTGCCGCACTTCAACTGAACAACACAATAGCTCATACAGATATTTTTGACCGGAAGTGTTTCATCTAAAACCTAACGTGCATTTGCAGGTATACGAGCAGAATAAAAACAGTCAAATTACTCAGTAGCGACGAGGAACGAGGAAATGAAATGTGATCATATAAGTTCACCGCAAAGAGGGCACAAAATTGCCTTCGGTTGACACATCCTATTAAACCTATTAAATTGGCTTCTAACACTTTTAAAGAACTTTTGATTTGTATTTCGTAAAATGCAGATAAAATTGTAATCTGTAATACGGCGTGAAAACTACAAACTATTAGCCTTCTCCCCCGGGGTGGAGTACTCCCAGAAAAGTTGGGTAGGTGTGTGCGGCCCACCTCCCAAAATCCTTAACCTATTCATGACCAAAATCTGCGATTTTGGCTACCCTTTTTAAGACCTGGCCAAAATTCGAAACCCTAATTGTGACCTTTGTAGCTGGTACAGTTGCCCTAAACATAACTTATGAGGGGCTTTTGTTGACGGTCTTATTGATAATGATGAAAAAGTAGCTTCTTCTAAGAAATATAGGCAATCCAAGACTAAAGTGCTAAAACCATACCCAATTTAGGACCAGAATGGCCAAAATCGATTCCTTATTTATGACCAAAACGGCTGATAAACCCTACCCTTTGGGACCGCACATACCTATATAGCCCATATAAGGGAGTACCCACCCCCCCCGGGCCTTGTCCAACCGACACTGGGTGTGAGAGAATCTTCATGGGCGGTTTCCTCTTTCCGTATAAAGCCTTTATATTGTTTACATATAAATATTTATATATTATCATTTTATTCTCACGGCTTGGCCACTCGTTTGCCGCGGCATAAGCTAGAAACAACCTCTGGTACCCAGAGAATATTTATCCAAGAAGGTAATGAATAAAGGAAATTCAAAACAAGAAAAAGTATGCTTCAATTAGCTAGAATACTAATTTTCAAACCAATGCCATGTAACATTTGAATATTGCAAAAAATTATTTGAAGGTGTTGTATGAAAGCGAGGAAGCTTTGCATTCCAGAGACCTTTTCGTTATTTATCTCAACAAAGGATTACTAATGGGCATTCAACTATTGGAGATAGAAAGAGCGGATAAGTAACAGCAAGGGTGGAAAATGTTAGGCTCTTAAATCAAGAGGTAAAATTTTAGGGCCGTTTGAAAGCTTGCAAAATTGCAAGGATTTATATTAGAATTTATACTGAAAACCACTGGAGCCTGACTGGATGGCACAGCGTGATCTTGCCATACAAATCCTTCTAATTTCTAACGTCCATAAAAACTTCCTCATAAGGGATATAAACTTGAAAATTGACATGTAAGCTTATTTGTAAATGTTCTTTTCATTTCTACTAACATTATGCATTACCAGTGAAAAGCACGTCACGTGGTCAACTGTTCAATCTCGTTCCCAGAGCCTTCGTTACCCTTGTCCAGCGGAACAAGGGTAACGAAGGCTCTGGGAACGAGATTGCCTATTGTTTCTTCTTGCATTCAGTAACCAGCGAGCAAATAGTTTTGACATCTAACACAGACTGTTCACAAACACACAGATTGCTCGAGATGTTTATAACGAAGCATAAAAGTTTTGAAGGCTCGCTAAGTTGTCTGTGCTTGTGTGGTCTTAGCTTTTTAACATGGATTTACGGACAAAACAAGCTTGTGAAATTTACATCACCTTTACCATGGAATAATCTAATCGCAGGACAGAGGCCTCGTCATATGCACCAGAGTGCCTTGGAGACCACTGGATGTTATTTCACAATACTTACAAATCCCCCTTTAATGTTGTGAAACAGGTCGTCGTTTTTAAGTATTACCCTAGCCTCGCGCCACGAAAAAACGGAAAAACCGAAAACCGCGAGCTATATTTATGATTCACCAGCACCAGCACAGTTAAACGGCCGAACACAGAGACCAACAATTCTGTTCTATCCGTAAAAACCAGTGGAAATAACGTTGCAAAGGGGCGAAAAAGCAGAGGTTTCATGTTTTAAGCGTGTGTATACTTCACTCAGCTCAGTTGTTGTTCGTCTGTCGTGTCTGGCAGCATATTTTGAGATCGTTTGGTATATATTTGGGAATTTCTATATTTCAACCGTTTCGAAATTTTAATACATTTTTGAACAGTTTATTGAGGTATTCGAAGAAGCCTTAAAGCAAAAATAAATAACGGAAAAAAGAAAAAACAGAAAAAAACGGTATAATATTTCCGTCAGCGATCAAAGGGACAGACGAGCAATTATTTGGAATGGACAGTGTCACCTGCTGTCACTTTCTGTGTTCCATATTCATAAGAATTTGTAACGTTATAAATTTTGTTGCTTCGGGATAATAGACGGACCAATTTCGATATATTAAAGTTCAGCCTAAAACGATGGGGTTGTGCTGAGGTGGCCTGAGGTCTATTGTTTTAGACTGAACTTTAATATATCGAAATTGGTCTATTCACTTTTCGAAAAAGACCAATATACTTTTGCTGGTAAGAGATTGAAACGAGAACAGAATATAAACTAGAGGCTAAATAAGTACGTTTATCCACAACTTCCAAATGTGTTAATAAATTTAATTTATTTAAATGTTAGGTGCAAAGTTAATAAAGTTAAGTTCGCTTAAATTATTCTGTCCCTTCTTCCATTCGGTTCTCTAAGTTAGTCCCAGACCACACTAGGGCGTTTTTAAAAATATGCGTTTCATCTCAACGAAAAACAAGCAAAATATTTTCCACTACACTAGCGTTTTCGTTTGGTTTTCACCTGGCCACACTAATTCGTTTTCATATTCATACGAAAATACTTACTTTTTGATGCGTTTTCAACCATCGCCCACAATTAAACGACCGATAACACCAATCGAAACGACACTACATGACGCTTTTTTCGGCATCGTTTTCAAAGGTCTCCGTTTTCACCTATCCACGCTACAAACGGAGCGCTAGCGTTTTCAAAGCGATGCGTTTTCAAAAGGCTCCACTTCTGAAACCATTTTTGAACGCGTTTTCATCATCGTTTTCGGTCATTTTACTGTGGACGATAGGCGAAAACGCATCAAAAAGTATGTGTTTTCAAACGAAAACGGTGGTCGGGGCTTTAGAAATGGGCGCAATTTGGAAGAATATAAGTCCCTATCTCCAGGGAAATTTATGAAACGGAGAAAAATGTCTCCACGGTCTAGACTTATAATAATGCACTTTTGTCAGAAAACCAATTTTAGCTTAAAATTGAGGTGTTACTCAGTCGCGGTAACGAGAAAAATTAATATTATTTTTCTTTACAAACTGACTGATTAAGAGCACGTACAATCACCCTTGTAAACCAAACGTGAATAAATAATCAGTTCCAAACGTGCTACGTTGGATTGCTTACAACTGTACCTTTCAAAGCCAAAGTTCTCCCACTTCCTTAATTCTAAACGGGCATCTTTTCCAATAGAAATCATAAATTCTCGAAGGACCGAATTGTATTCTTTGATCGGAATACAGGTTGTGGATTATTTGTAGTTTTGCAAATTTTTTGCACGAACAAAGAAACCCTAGTCAATTTCACATTCATTTCGCTTTCCGTCCAGTGCGCAGCTGGAATCACCAAGTATTCGTATAAGAATAGCCTTTATCTATAGAAAAACCAATTACTTATATCGGCTGGGATATATTAATTACGTGGCTTGTAAAACGCTTAATTAGTTGGACCTCCAACCTCCTCAAGGTGAATTGTGCAGGTCCGATTCCTCTTGGTTGGCCCGGTTTGATCGGAAAATTTCTTTCCATTTTCTTCGGGTATTGGCATAATGGATGCCCCCCGCATGTAATAAATGCCATATTAGGGCATTATGCCCGTTTTTGGATTTTTTTGGCGGGAATCTTTCGAGGCTCGCAAAAAGAGACTCGCGGCTCGAGGCTCGAGGTCCGGGCTCGCAGGCTAGCAAAATAGCCTCCCCCGTTGTCAGAAAACCAATTTCAGCTTTAAAATGACGTGTTTCTTGGCGGTGGAAATGGTAATTTCCTTCTCTACAAACTCATGGATTCGGAACACGAAAGCTCACACACCAAACCAAACCAGAATAATAATTAGTTACTAGGGTATCTAAAAGATAGTAATGCTGCAGCAAATTCTGTTGATAGTGACATATTTTATACAGTGATTCATCAACAACTTCATGGATGATGACGCATCGATGGCGAGGTGTGACAAGGGATCGTGACAAAAAAGCACATATTGATCTGAACCATGTTTAGACATAAAACCCTACACATCAACCTCCCCTTTACCAGATCGCGAAAATCGAAAGGTGTGGAAATTGTAGGAGCAGAAATCTAAACTATAAATTCTGTACAGATACGCATTAACAGTGTCTCTAGAAGGTTGACAGACTGTCGAGGACGCGTCCATCGCCATGTGTGAAAATGCTAAAGCTTAAGCTTAAATTCATGTTTGGATGAAAAGGAATAGATCGCGTATATGAAATTAGCGTGTTCTAGGGTTTTCCTTTGTTTTAATTATTCTACAAGCTTTAGTAACGACGATTTCTCTTTATTTAAGAATTCGACTAAGGAGGCGAGACTGCTAAGAAATGACATACTCAGTTTGAAATTAAGACGCCACAAAAGCCGATTTCGATATATTAAAATTCAGCTTAAAACAATATAATAGACTTCAGCATGAGAATCTGAGAAATAAACCCCACAAACTCTGTAGTTAGTCCCCAGAGCCCCGTGCTGAGATCTATTGTTTTAGGCTCAATTTTAATATATCAAAATTGGTCTATTAATCGTCCAGATTTACAAACTTTCACATACTGCCTTAAGAACAAAAGCAAGAATTGTGAAAGTCAAGCACGATCTCCTTCACTGCAGCAAAACATAACCACTAATCTTTCTCACTGGAATTCACGCGAAAAAAGACGACCTCGTGTTGTTCGTGGCGCAGTGCACTCTGGTCAAAAAAATGGCGCAGTGCACTCTGGTTAAATGCAATGCATTCTGGTAAAAAGGGATGCATTCGAAAATTCGTACCCCTGCCCTTCTATATATTCTTCCTAAATCCTGATTTTGTTGCTGCTCGCTCGCTACGCTAGCTCCGCAGCAACAATGGCCGGCCTCATTGAAAACCTGCTACGTTAGCTAATCAATACCTTCAAGTGTCTTTAGTAAAAAGAGAGAAAGGATCGAAGGATCATGAAACAAAGATGACAAGATTTGTGTTGGAAGGTCTACGACCGTGCCCAATCCCGTGCCCGTGCCGGTTGATTTAAATATCTCGAACTTTCGGTCATCCTGCCGCACGTTTTCTTCTGGTAGATCATTTTCTAGGCCCCTTATCTACGTTTTGCAAAAAAAAAAAAAAGAAATAAAAAAATAGATAAATAAATAAATAAAAAAATGAAAAAAGAGAAAAAAAAAATCTTCACTCCCGAAGTTTGAAATCCCCGGAGAATTCCACTGTTTTGTTCTCATCGTTCAGTTGTACAACGATTTCAAATGTCTCTTTATCAAGTTTAGGGCCCGTCGACATGTTTACTTGATCCCTACTTAACAACCACTGGACCTTTAAGGGGGAGGAGGTAAGACGAGTCAATTTTTGGACGTCAACTGCGAGAATTGTTCGACCACAGGCAAAAGCAGACTAAACTTACTTGGAATTCGACAATAGATACTGTACTTAAAACCAGACGGTTTTGTTGTGCCCTTTATTAGAATATCATTGATACCACACATAGCCAGCTCATTTTATTCGATGCTTTGCCAACGATCTTCCCTAGTTTCCTAAATTTCTCTGTGTGACATTTCTGTGTTGGTTGGAGGATTCTTGTGTTGCTTCCATCACTTACAACAGGCTACTATGTACAGCTCTCCAATCCACTGGCCATACCGACCGCAGGATCCATGACACTGAATCTTACTGTCTCCAAACTTGGCCTGGGTGATGTAGGTGGAACTGGCTGCGTACATCTTCAGAGCTAGCATGTGGCCCTGGGAACGAGTGAATCCGGCTGGACAAGCTCCACTAGCCAGAATACAGTAATGCCCAGGAGGCCATTGGCCTGTGAAAAAAAGAAAAGACATTAGTTCTTTTAGTTACAAAGGTCGACCAGTGACTACTGCCACAAAATGCTCGATTGACAAACGAAAGAAATTCAGTTTATAATACTCCGTTGATTGAGCAGACGTTGCGCCGATGATTTTTAAATTTGAGGGATACAGTAAAAGTAACTAGATAAACTATAGTTCAAACTTACCACTCATAGCTTGTTGCAACTGGTTTTTAGTGGTTTCAAGGTCGCTTTTGACACTTTGTAACGACGTAGCCTGTATTTGGAACTGCTTTTTAGTGGTTTCAAGGTCGCTTTTGACACTCTGTAACGACGTAGCCTGTATTTGGAACTGCTTTTTAGTGCTGTCAAGGTCGCTTTTGAGACTCTGTATCGATGCAGCCTGGATCTGAAGATAACTTATCAAACACTTGGGTATCTGTTAAAATCAATGAGAGAAAACAGGTCTTTAACGCGCCACCCGGGAAGGTGATAGAGGAGTTTTGTTGCGCGTTATGAGGACGGATTAAGAAGGAATCCAGTACAAGTTCGAGTAACAAGTGAAGCGGACAAAAACTTTGCACCGAGGCTATTAAAAATCATTTCTAAAAACACCAAATCTCGAAAACAAATTTTGAAGTTCATATGAAACTCTTGAGAGTGCTGGTGAAATGAAACTGATGATAAAATTTTTCCTGTGTTTGGACAATTTCTCTGAACTTTGGAATTTATTTTCTCGAGTTCTCATGGGAAATTGTTTTCAGCGTTGTCTCAGGCAACGGTTTATATCTTTAGCTTCTACAAAATACAAAAAAGGACTGTAATATACTTTAAGTTATTCTGGCACAAGGTCACTTCTGAAATTGTTTGATTTCCTATCGGATTTCGTTTTAACATTTTATGGAATAGGCCCTTAGTACGACCCTGTCATGTGACGTCAGTTGTCAGTCACAAAACTGGTCGTGGTACAAATTAAATACCGGAAGTGGAAAGAACGTGATAAAGTAGTAAGATTTTCAGTTACGAGGCCACTGACGAGATGCTACGGTTATCTAAAGGTTTAAAAAAAATAACAAGACTGGTAAAGAAAATCCTGGCAAGCGTTGCCAACCAGCATACAACTTTCAAACTGTCCTAACATTTTGCACTTTTATGAAAGTTAATAAATTAATTGCGTTATGTTGTTTGTATTAAGGTTTTGGGAGCACGAATTCAGAGTACGAGCTATGATGATGGAAATATTTAGAGTGAGAGATTGGGAGGCGCGGTACATGGCCTCGTACATGGTTACTACACCCGTCTCCAGATCGAGCGGTGTGGGTTCGTCGTTTTACGTTATTGGGCAAGAAATTTCACTCTCACATTGCTTCTCTTCGCCCGGATGTAAAATGGTTCTTGAGGTCAACCGACTGCTATGAACTACTCCTACACGCTTCATGCTACAGAAACCAGGATAAGCTCTGGGCTGTATAGGGCCACTTGGCTCGAATGCAGAATTTCTCTTTTTACCTTTTAAAATATTAATTTAAGAAGGTAACAATTGAGGGGAATATGCTCAGGGAAATATAAGCTATAAAATAAATCCATTGTTTGTTTGTTTGTTTTTTTTTTCAGTGGTAGAATTCACACGTTCTAGCTTCGTTTTCGTTACAATCAAAGCCTCAGCAACCTTTTCCGAGACTTAATTTAACAGTGTTAACGTTATGGAGTATATTCACCACCCACAAGGAAAAAAAGCATCGAATTAAGTAGGTAAAAATGTGTGATCTTGGAGTGTTCTCACCTCGCAATCAGGCTGAGTTGCAGAGCCAGTCGTGTCATTACAACACACTCTTCCAGCGACAAAAAGTATAACGAGCATCAAGGCCATCGAGCTCTTCATCTTGCCTTACTCTTCGATTTCAGTCGATTGCGACGAACTATTTTCAGAAATTTTGGTGAGGTAGATGTTCTACAACGATCAGTTCACAATCTTCCCGTATAGCTGAGACACGTAAGTGCAATTGTCGCGAAGCGAAAGTTGTTCATTACTCGACTGTTAATTTAAGTTTGTCTTGTGCTAGACTTATGACCATCCATTTTAATGCGCATGCGCATTAAACAACTATGTTGAAAACGGTTCCGTGTTTAGCCATTCCGAGTGTAAAACTTCGGAGGTCCCATGGGATTTTCAGAAGAAATGAATCGTCATGAGTGTTATTTCATATTGTCATGGTAAAAAAAAAACGGGAAGGTCGAACACCAAGTACATTACGCTGGTCGTTTTGAGCGTTCGAGTAAAGGCGGCCACATTGCTACAAATTGCTGGGCCTATCGTTGCATGTTGTATTGTCATTGCCGTTTTTCTGTTTTGAATAATTTGGGCAGCTTTCCGTCGCCAGTTGGTTCCCAATTTTCAAGGTAAGCTTAAGTTATTTAATTTCCAAGTTAACTACACAGCCCTTAAGAAGTTAAGGTAGCTCAAAACTGTATCCAGTTATTAGATTTTGTTGGGTCTTTATAACCTCTCTTTATCAGTTGATGCTACATTCATGGTATCAAAAAATGCCCAATCATTGGTGAACACGATATTATCATTTTAATGACTCAGTAGGTTACCATAGGTTCATGTGACGAGTACATTCTTGTTAGAGCAGAGTCCGATTGATACTGGGATAATTAACAATATCGTAAATTTTCGTTTTCTTTGACCATCGTAGCTTTATAACAAATAACGCACAAGCATAAAATGGCGCCTGGGAAGAAAATCGAATCGGTTTTATCACATGCTACCCCAATCGATCAGACCACAGTCGTTCTTAAATACAATTTCAAGCCTTCACAGTCTTGTCATATCTTCTCACTCTGTGCGCGAGCTGTAATACCAATATTTTAAAAATAGCAACACACAATATGATATCGAGAACAAGTGACATAACATATGACCATCTTTGAACGTGAGTCGTCTGCTCCCTTCGCATTCGGCAGCATAGCACCCCGTCGGAGATCGGCAATTAACTGGCAAATCAGGTGAGCAGCAGATAAATAACCGGTGGCCTGGCCGGTTTGATAAAGACAAAATGTACGAAGAAAAGAGCATGGAATATTCCACGATAATGCTAATGTTGGTGAAAGATGACCGCGGAAAAGCGGAAAAGTATGTTTTTAGACGAGATGTTGTCACGTATCATACGAGAAACAGTCTTAATTCTCAGTCTGCGTTTTGTACGTAGTCTGTAGTCTGCAGTCTGCATTTTGTCTAGTCTGCATTTTGTACCCGCTCTACAGTCTGCAGTCTGCATTTTGTCCTGACGGATTGGGGTAGCATGTGATAATACCGATTCGATTTTCTCCCAAGGCGCCATTTCATTCTTTGTTTATTCAGTACCAATCGGACTCTGCTCTAACAAGAACATACTGGTCATCTGGGGGCATAGCCGGTAGAAACTCACGTTTCACTTCCTCGCATTTCCCTAAATTCTTCCCTTTTCTTTTCCATTTTCCGCCATTTTGAATTCTCAGGTGGGTTACCGCTGTACACTCGCTCCCCGTTTCCCGTTTCCCGTTTCCCGTTCCCCGTTCCCCGTTCCTCGTTTCAGTAACATCCAAAAGATAACCGCCAAACCCTCGCAGCAGGGATCAGTCACGACTTGACACCAAACAACGAGCTGGCTTTTCCTTCTACGAGAAATCTTCAATTTTGCCGTTTTCAAATACTGAAATAGTTCTTTTAATTTCCTATTTCAGCTATGTATTAGCAAATAATAGATATGAACAACCTTTTACGGAAAAGCGATGTTGAATCGAGCAGACAGGATCAGACACAGCTAGAGAGCGCGTCTGAGAGCAGAAATTGTACTCTCCTCTCAATTTTTATTTCGGTGTCTTCAGTGTTGTGAATTATACTGGTAATTATCTCTGTGATTTAACTTTGTTCCTGTTTGAACAAAAAGTAAAAAAAGCTTTACATAGTTTTCGCCTTATCTCACTTGGGTGCCAGAACACATGACACCTGCCATTACATAAGAATTTTCCGACTCAAACCGGCTGTTCCAAAAATGAGGAGTGCGGAACGCGGAGTGCGGAGTGCGGCGTGCGGCCACATTGTAAAAACCAGCCACGTCAGACGGGAGACAGGATGCAAAGACCTCCTTTGCTATGAGAAACCTCAATTCCCTCAGATGGTCAGTACAAAATCTGCCGTCTCGTCCATTGCCAAAACTCTCGGCGAAGACCTGCTAAGTGGGGTCCTGGGCAACGTGGCTGTACTTATGTTTAATTCCATCTTTCCATCTGGCGTGCCTGACTACTTTGATGCTGTTTACAAGGAAATCGAGAGAATAGTTAACCGGGAGCTGACCCAGAATACGATCGGCGAAATTAACGGGCACATAAACGGCATCCAAAGCTGGGTGAGAATTACCTACACTGATTCCAAAGAGAGCGGGCAACTAACCAACCAAGAGCTGACCAACATGCTGCAGCCAAGAGAGGAAGAGACTGCTACCCAAATCATTGGTACGCTGATGGTCGAGAGGTACGCTGAGGCCGGTCTCTTTACCTTCACGATTGGCGCTGGCATGCACCTTTGTATTCTCCAGGAGCTGGCACTTGTTGATGCACATGTTTCCCCAGCTGAATCGCACTACGTTACGTCCATCAAAAACTACGCCCAACAGTACGCTGATTTCGCCAAAGCCACTACCAAGAGCATCTTTGACAAGCGCATGGAAACGATCGTGGCAGATAGCGACGTCTACTACGACGGCTATTCGTATTACGACTCTTACTGGTGGGAAGATCACTTCAGTGGAGAAAAGAGTGAAATTTTTATGACGATCGTCGACCCAAAGGGAGAGGTCAGTAACCCAGAGGCGTGTGGCCAAAGCTTGGATGGTATGGCAAAGCACAAGAGCAAAGTACGCCAAGAGCTCAAGGATAAGATGCAAGATCCAGAGGCGACAGCAGATCTGTGGCTCAAGTTGATTGACCAACCCCTCCCTTCTCAGTGAACAGTTCAGGAAAAACTGAACACAGCGGCGGAGCTGAACTGAACAGTAATTTGGCGGTGGAAAACAAGAAGTTTTGATTAGGGTATGATCTCAATTAACGGTTTCAGATAATGCTAGGGAACTGTTAGAGATATAACGTATAGACTGCAAATGTCATCGTAATTCATTGTTTGTTTAGTTTGGTTTTGTAAATTTTACATTTGTGAGAGTTACGCAACCATTTTAAGCATAAGCCTTAGAGCTGAATTGTTACTTGTCGATAGGAATTAGGACCTGGAGAAGATTAGTTCCAACGTTTTAAGGGGTGGAGCTGGACTAAACTGTAAATTGGCGGTATCAAATTAGGATTTGTGATCATGATTAGGGTATAATCTCTTTCAGATAATGCTAGAGAACTATTAGAGATGTAACGTAGACTCCAAATGTCATGGTAATTCGGTTTGACTTAAATCATTGTTTGTTTAGCTTGGTTCTGTAGATTTAAGATTTATCAGTAATACTCGGCCATTTTTAGCATGAGCCTAAGAGCTTAATTGTTACTTGCCGATAGAAAATTAGGACCTTTTGATCTAGTTTCAAGCACCAAATTAAGACGCGTATTATCGAATAAGGGTTTCCGAAAAGGCTGAAGATCTTTTAGAATAGTCACGGTTTAGACTTACTGATAATGTCACCATTGTCACCGTTCCATTCAGGGCTTATTTGATTTTCAGTTTTGTAATGGACTGGTTTTGTAGACTTAGAGTTTTTTTGTGAAACGTTTTTGACACGACTGAGAGCTCCTTGGGTTTTTAATGTAGCTTATGTTAGGATTGAGATTAATAAATGTGTCTCAGCTTGATACACTTGTATCTATCTAAAATAATTGAGGTAAAGAGCGCAACTGAATTTATTACGTTTTCCAGAATGCCTCAGCGACTTGAGTTTTTGTTGCTGAATCCATCCTCGGTAGTAGAAGTCGGGGCGAGCCAGTCGAAAGGCAAGGAAGTTCTTGTAAGCTCTCTGCCTGTTGGTTTTCTTCGTCGACGATGCGCTGAAGTTCAAAGTCTTCAAATCGTGACTTGAATGAACGTTACTTGACTTTAGGGCGATTCGGAGGGGGGAGGGGGGTAGGGGGGTGGAGGGCGTCCTAGTAAGAGGCTAATGGAGATGTGCCGCTGGGTGGGGTCGCATTATACTTTCACGCGGCGAGTCGATTGACTACAATGGGGTTGCATTTACGATAGAGTTACAAGAATAAAGAGACGATCATCGTCTCTTGCTAACGTGGGGTTGAAGATGCATGGTGAAAAAGTTTGTTACCGTTTTACATTCAGTTAAAAAAATGTGTCACTTCATTTTAAGATGAACTAGTTAAAGGCTTTATAAGGTAGATGCACAATAAAGAGAAAGTGACTGACTGTTGCGATCGCAAAAATACAGTTGCCCAAACGTGGCTAAGATGGGGTCTGTAATTTGCTACAGAATAGACTATCATGATGGAGAAGGGGCTCTGAGGGGCACTCCGCACATCCACAGGAAAAATTGACCCAGGTACCTCCCTGGGGGTACTAGGGTCCCTGGGGGGGGGGGGGGCAAGTTTAATATTTGCACCATAGAGCCTAGAGCATGAAGTGTCGCATTTCTTTGTCCAAAAGCCTTGCTGATTATTTATTCTACAGGCTGGTTTTGCATAACACGACATCCATTTTTTGGAGACCCAGGAGTAAATAGATGGTCGAGCTAGGGGTAACAACCGATCAGCTACGTTTCAGGTTTTCGCAGATGGACATTTCCGCCACCGTGAAGAAAAAAACTTATAATGGTCGCTTGTCACTCCTGGAGCCCGTTTCTCGAAATCCCCGGAAACTTTTCCGTTCCGCAAAACCATTTTTAGCTCATCTGTATCTAGAAATGGAGAAACTCTGTTGATATTAAGAAAATGTGAATAAAACAGCTCTGTAATCATAAGGTTTGAGATTATGCCATGGGTTTCCGGGTGCTCTAACTTGTCAAGTGATCATTACAAAGTCCTACGGTTTGTTCTTTCCATCTTCCATCTTGCTCGCTTAGAGAGCTCTCTTCATCTCCAATACTTCCTTGGGAACTTTGCATCTCTGATTCCTCGTCAGATTCCACTTCCCGACCTTGTAAGTTTTGAAAATAAAATCTCGAACTTGAATTCATGATAATTCACCCTTTAGATCCTTCAAATGGCGAGTAAATTACTTTTGCAATGACTTCACGCCTTTTATAACCGGGAAGCGACACGGATGTACGTCTGCTCGTCACGCTATCTGCGTAGCTGGCTAATTGAGGTATCAAACTGCTTTGTTGAAATCATGAATTGCCCACAAGGGGTTCTCACATCAGATTAGGAAATAAAATGTAAAGAAAGCTCCCTGTGTTCTGCTGTTAGAGAGGGCTGTTATAGTAGTTTTGGAGGACTTGATAATGTTACGGGTTCGGGAAATGTCTTTCAAGAGTGCATTTGATTAACTGGGTGGACATTGCAGTTTGGGGGATTAGGCAATTTGATTCCCATGCGGTTTATTGTGATTTCAATTCATCGTAAATTAATTGGGGTTTTGTGACTTTGTCCAGACCTGCGGTATACTTTTCCGTAAGCGTTCAGTTTTGGTCGACCATGCAGAGGGTTCCCAATAGGTTTGGCAGGATGCGGGATTATGGCTTTTTTTCGCCTTGATAATTGGGATTTGAGCTGAAAACAGGGGCGGGAAGCGGAAATTACAATTACGAACGGGAGCGGGATTTCGTGTTTTTGTGGGGTTGGGATGCGGGATTCGCAAGGGGAACACAGCGGGATACGGGATTTCAATTCTTACGTGACTTCATAAATTGTTATTGACCAGCGCAGAAACCGAAAGCTGGCAGAAACGAACCGTATAGCTGTGTCAGGTTTCAAGTTATGAATAGCAACCGCTCTGTACCCTGTCAGGTTCTGTTAAACGTATAGTCCATTTCCGACATTTTCGATGCTTGCGTCTGTAACCTTGACCTCCCGATCCTTTCTAGTTTTTCTAGTCTTTCGACCTAGTCTCTCCAAAGTGCTTGGCTTGTTTTGGCCAGGATGGCCACACCGGATGGCGGTGATAGTGATTTACCGTACGAAGTATGCGTCATTACGAATTGCATCACCATATATTAGACCATAATACGAAAAGGATGTGCGAGCAGGAATGCCTTCATTCGGAAAGAAAAGTTCTGAGCCCAGATTTCAAGTAAAGTGAAGACGCTGAAAGCTTTGAAAGAAACTGTCAAGTGTTTTTACGGGCCATCTCTTGAATATGGGAATGACCAATCTTTTTCTTTCAGTCATACGTGGACAAAAGGAAACAAAACAGTAAACCGTTTACAGAAACAAACGTTATAATCATTTGTGCTTACTTATCTGCTACCCATTGAGTTTTTTTGTGATCTTTTATGCAATATCTTGTTTTAAAAAGTTCGTGTCAATAATTAAATTGATCATTAATTTTAAAAAAATAATAATTAACGCAGAAACCTCCTTGAAAAGTAGGCGGGATCGGGATTTCCAGGCAAAAAAGGGCGGGATGGTGGGATTAACAGGAAAAAATGGGCGGGAAAGCGGGATCTGAGAACCCTATTGTGGACCCTCCATGCATGGTAAAAAGAAATGGTATGTAACCTTATTGTCGAGACTCTTTTCGGGATTCTGCTGCTATCGGAAACAAGCATTCACTTAATCCCTTTCATATCAAGCAATATTGAAAGGTTCTTAGATTTCTTTCGGAGAAGTCATGTTGTTCGAGGTACCATGTTCAATTTAACAAGAAATAAAATGCAAACAGCGGTAACAAACATAACACATGAACTACGCATGGTTTGGAACAACAATCTAAAATTTTCTTGACGTTTCGCATGCTACCGCATCTTCAGAAGTGGCGGTTACAAAAAAACGAAAGATTTAAAACTTAAAAATACAAAGCGAGGTACTGGTAACTAACTAAACAATAACGAAAACAAAAGGTGATAGCTAATAAAGTGACAGCTTTTCACTGCTAGCATTGTCATTAAGTGTTGGTTTTAAGTCTCGTATAAGCAATGTTTCTTTTATTTTACAATGTAAATCACATTGTCCACTAACTAAGACCTCGAAATGGTCCCATTTGATGTTATGGCCGGTGGAGATTGCGTGATCAGCAACAGCGGAAGCGTGACCCACTTGCGTAAGGGCTTTAAAATGCTCGACCTTTTTGTCATGCAGTCGTCGCTTTGTTTTGCCGATATAGAAAGCGTCACAACCCCAGCAGTTGGCTTTGTATACGACTTTAGATTTTTGCGAGCGATTTAAACGATCTTTGTAAGGAAAAAAGTACTTAACTCGGCAAGTGTTCTGAAAAATCAACTTAAGATTGACGAAACCAAAAAATTTATTAACACAAGATTTAAGACGGCGTTTAAAAACTTCGCTTCGGAAACCTAAATAAGGAAGCACAAGGATTATATCTCTCTTGGGAACCGTGGTAACAGTTTCGGATGGTCTGTTCCTATGCTTGTTTAAGACATCATTCATATTGAAGGAAATTATGCCTTTCGGGTAACCATTCAGAAGCAGTGTTTTCTTTAGATCAGAGAGAGCAGCCTGTAATGAAGAAAATGTTGAACAGATGCGAAAACAGCGATAAGTGAAGGTGCGGATCAGATTGATTTTGTACTTTCTTGGTGTGAAAGAATCCCACTTGGTGTAAAGACCTGTGAAGGTCTTTTTTCGGTGTACTGTTGTAGAAAAGGCATATTGATAGCGTTTGATGAGGACATCTAAGAATGGGATCTCTTGGTTTTCTTCGAGTTCTATAGTAAATTTGATATTGGGATGCCTGTTGTTGAGGTAATGTAGAAAACTTGTAGCTTTGTCCTTATTGTCAAACAAGGAGAAAGTGTCATCTACATATCGAAACCAAATGGATGGACAGGCCACTGTATTACTCACCCACTGCTCCTCGAAATGGCACATAAAAATGTTAGCTAAAACAGGACCCAATAGTGACCCCATAGCAACACCATCAACCTGATCATAATATTGTCCGTCAAATATGAAGTGGCTTTTCTTGGTTGCAAACTCAAGCAAAGTTTTAAGGGCTGGTCGTGGTAATCTCGGAGGCTCAGGGAGAGAGTACAACTTATTGAGACAAATTTGAATTGTTTCATCAAGCGGTACATTAGTGAACAAGGAACACACATCAAGGGAACACATAATTTGATCGTTATGTTTATGAGACTTAACCCAGTCCACAAAGCTGAAAGAGTCCTTGATTGTAAACTGGTTTGTGGAGATCGGCTTCAGGACACCCACAAGAAATGAAGCAAGATTGTAGTTATATGTATTAATGGAAGAGACAATCGGACGGAAAGGGCAGCCAGATTTGTGAATCTTGGGAAGACCGTAAAGAACACCAGCAGTTGAGCCACAAGGAAGAATCTTTCGAAATGTAGCATCATCAACAATGCCATCACGCTTGAGATTTCGAAGATAAGAAATGAGACTAGTCTCTCTTGACTTTGTTGGATTCTGGGATAACTTCTTAAATTTGGTCTCATCGGAAATCAACCGTTTCATTTTGTTGAGGTAATCAATCCTATTAACAATGACAACACCATTTCCTTTATCAGGTCTTGTAATAATTATAGAGTCATCATTTCGTAAATCCTGAAGAGCTTTCCATTCTTCCTTGCTCAACGTCTTGTCCGGCATGTCGGAATTGAACCCTAAGACGGCGTCCGAGGGAAATAAGTGGCGTGATAAGATCAGAAGAGTAGGTACATGATTGTGAAAAGTTCCAGTTAAAAAAATGCACAATTTGATAGTTTTAATAGAAGTCGCTTCATTGCTTCGGAGGCTCTACCATCCGTTAGTCTGTCCCTTGTTTTGCCATTGCGGCAACAAAACCGTCGGCTGCGTAGCTCGGGGGTACCCCCAGAAAAATTAGGTGGCGGTGTGCGGCCCACTTCCCAAAACCCTTAAGCCCCGGCCAAACGATCGCAACATTTCAACGCAACACATCGCAACAGTGTTGGGCGTAACATGTTTCGTGCGTTTGGCCACTCAGTTGTGACGTGTTGCGAAGTGTTGCGACATGTTGGGTGTTGTTGGCTCAAATTTGAAACTGGTCAACTTTTTCATCTAACATTTTTGGATGTTGCATGATGTTGTAGTCGTTTGGCCAGGTTCGTGCAACAATGATGCACCCGGGCATGCGCACTAGTTCGATTTTCTATACCCAACATGTCGCATCATGTCACAACACATCGCAACAAGGTGGCTAAACGCGTGCAACATGATGCTGCGCTGAAATGTTGCGATCGTTTGCCCGGAGCTTGCAAATACTGGGCCAACAATGTTGCGATATGTTGTGATGATATGTTGCGAAAATCTACCATTTTCCCGATCCTATTTACGATCTGTCCAAAATCTCCATACATTTTTTAAGACCTGAGCCGCTCTGTACTTCGGATTACGACTCCGACTCCGACTTCTTCTCACTTGCTCGTGCACGAGTTCAAGTTGAAGTGGCGGTGAATAAATTCTAGTGTTGGTTTCCCTTGATCGTCCAAACGAGAAGCCACCGAGAATCTAGTCTTTGCTCTGTTACATCTCGCATTAACTTCTGTCTAGCTAGCACAGTCTTGATCTAACTTTTGACTTCTTCTACTTCTACCACTTGACGAACAAATGCATACGCGCAATTAAATACCATATCGGTAGCTGTGTGTGGGCCACACGGGCGACTCACCTTGGAGGGTTAAACACTCTTTTAGAATACTAACCCAAACACTTTCACGCGACTTTCAGGAGCGAACCTACAAAGTTCTTGAAACAACCAATAGAAACTAAAGTTTATAGAATAAGAAACCCAAACAGGATCTTTTGTGGGAGATCCAGACCAAGTCCAGTAGACGAACCCAAGCATGACCATTGATGGGGTATTGTACGGAGTTTAAGAACTCTCGACAACTTGAAGTCACAAGACTCTGCGAAAACGCTCTTCAAACAGGAGAAATTTGCTTTGCGTTTTAATGTGGACACAAAACATTTTGAAACGGAGCTCTTCGACGAAAACGGTGGCTTTACGATAATCCTGTCATTGATTCCGACCTTCAAGGCTGCACTCAAGCATTACTGCCGCTGGTGATTGTTGCATTATCAAATTTCTTTAAATCTGAAAAATGAGCATAGTAACAGAATAGAGAAAAACAGGAGCAAAAACAGGAACATTCGTTTACTGTATATTGTGCTTCGTTGTCTTAATTTTTACAATAACATCAAGCAACTTTTCCGCCATATTGATTTTGGGTTCATGTCTTGTTGTTTTCAGGTTCCTCAGCAATGATGCTGGGGTACCAGGCCTCCTATTCAGAGACTGCTTGTGATTTTTTTGTTTTTTACTCTTTTTTCAATCTGACCGACCGACCCAATATCAGGAAACGCATTTAACGCTAAACGAAAAAAAAAAAAAAAAAAAAAAAAAAAAAAGGCGCGGCGGGGAGGGGAATGGCCTAATGTGGATGGTGCCTAAAGTAACTTGCACTGGACGAAATATATATTTTTTTCATGATCAGGGAAGGCAATTTTTAAACTGCTAATAAATTCAATTTTAAATCGCTAACACTAGTAATATAAAATTTATAAACAAAAGAGAGTTTTGATTTAACAAGGCGACGCTGCATGCAAGCCCGCATGTCACAAAATATTTTATTCGTCAAAATTCTCAATTTTACATTGTGTTTATTATTTGTTTAAATTCTCTCTAATTTACATCTTGTTTACATAAGGTAACAGATGTGTTAGCTTCGGTATTGCTTCACAATTGATATATCAAAATCAAATCGACGTGTTTATGCTTTTGTGTCTTTCACAGTTAACTATAAAGATACAAAAGAAAAGACTTAAAACAAAGGTGTCAATAGCTTTCCAAGCATACGTCCTTTCAACCTACTCGTCAAGCTATCTGCGTCACGCTATCTCGTCACGCTATCTGCCCTCTGGGGCTGCTCATCGCGCTATCTTGTCACGTTATCTGCTTATCACGCTATCAGCCTTTTCGGGCTGCTCGTCACGCTATCTGCGTGGGTGGCTAATTATCAACCCTCTCGTATCAGACGGTGAGAGGATTAGAAGAGTCAGAATGGCAGTTAAGAGAAGATGATGGGTCTGTTCCCTCATTTTTATGGTCGATTTCATTGCCTCGACAGCTGAAGAATATTGTAAATGGTCCGCTTCAATGAGCGAAATAATAAAATGTGAATGATATGGTTTGCCTCAGGGGTCGAAGTTGCTCTCTACACAAAGCTGTTTTGCATCACACGTCCCTAATCCCGTTTTCTCCCGTGACCAGCAAGCTGTACTCGGCAGTTTACTCAGAATACAAGTATTTTTTGCCTGGTCAGTTAATTTCACTACTCCGAATTTTCGAGATTGCACTGAGAGCAAAACTATCCTTCCGAAATAGGGCCTGATCGATATCTTCACACTTCCATTCGCGAATTAGCAAAATTTGCTCGTGTAATACTGTGATATACTGAGGTCAGTGGCAGTTTTGTGATTTTTAAAGCAAACATTTAAAGTAAATTTATTACAAATACTTTCATGAAATAGAGTATGTAGCAATATTTTGCTCACTGTCCCAAATATTGACTAGTTTTATTCGCTTTTCAATGATTGAGACACTGGAATTAAAAGCTAGGAACGCGCTCGCGTTGGTCGGCTGCTAACTGCTTTAGCCGTACGCCAGAGCGCATGCGGGCTGGTAATGGAACATTCAGACAGTTCTTCCGACTTATAACACCTAGCACACAATTACTGAATGGTTAATGAAACCTGTGTAACGCGCTTTAACCAATCAGAGTGGAGTTGGCTGCCTTCTCAGCCAATGAAATGTAAACAAAGCTGTCGTGAGTTGGCATACGTGAAGTTTCTCCCGCTTGCCACCAACTACATATGTTTATTTCAGTTATAATTCGTTCATTACGAAAACGCTTGCAAATTTCCAAAACAAAGGAAACGACGAACTACTTCAGGGAACCCTTGTTTGACAGAAGTTTGCAGGTTTTACATTGATTAGCAAAGGTGCTTTCTTTTTTAATATTCAGAAAATTTCCGTGAAGCGCCTCATGCACCCTACTGTTTCTTTCAAGACTTAATTTCCGTTAATCCCCAAAACCTTATGAACTTCCTTCAGATTCAGCTTTAGAAAGATAATTTTCGCAGCAAAATTTTACAAACGCCTCGCCTGTCAAAGAAGTCCAGATGGTCTTATTACAAGCCGTATTTTATTTGCATTCATTTTTATGACTATATTCAGTTCTTTCCGCCTGGTACTTAGTAAAAGATAAACTGCGCATTTTGCGGGAAGAGACCAAACTGCTTACTTTCTTTCAGGAACATTTTTATTCCGCTTCGCGTATGACCACAGTGGTTGTGACGGACGAGATATTTTAACAACGTGCAAACAAGCCGCTAAGAACATAAATGTCCTTGGGAAAACAAGGAGAGGAGTGACAACGTCAAGACGGTCAGGTGAATTCACTTTGAGTGGTAATCATGAAAACAATATGTGAAGATTCGCTGCTGTATTTCCCCTCAAACTCAGAAATTGAGGACCTCCATTCTACCTACATCGCCAATTATGTCTTCAACAGTTTTCTGTCCTACAACGCCATTGCGTTGAACATCGTAACAATCCACGCAATACGAAACACGGCGTCAATGCCAAAGACTATAAAAACATTGCTGCTGAGTCTTGCTGTTTCTGATGTTGGTATTGGTGCACTAGTTCTGCCATTTTATATTTCACTTCTGGTCGGCTGGTTACAACATAATTCCAGCTGTAGCAACAATGAAGTGTTCCACATCATTCTGTACTTGTTTTCTGTGGCATCGTTCTCTGGTGTTGTTGCTGTAAGTGTTGACAGGTTCTTGGCAATTCATCTTCATCTCAGATACCAGGAACTTGTGACTCACAAGCGAGTTGTTGCTCTAGTGATCTCAATATGGCTGCTTAGTGTGTTTCTTTCTTCACCAATGTTGCTTGTCTCACCCGATATTGTCTATGTTATTACTATCATTTCTGCAGTTGTCGGCCTGCTTGCTATGACGGTGGCATACGTCAGGATTTATTTAGCGGTACGCAGCTGAAGAATATTGTAAATGGTCCGCTTCAATGAGCGAAATAATAAAATGCGAATGATATGATTTGCCTCATGGGTCGAAGTTGCTCTCGACACAAAGCTGTTTTGCATCACACATCCCTAATCCCGTTTTCTCCCGTGACCAGCAAGCTGTACTCGGCAGTTTACTCAGAATACAAGTATCTTTTGCCTGGTCAGTTAATTTCACTACTCCGAATTCTCGAGATTGCACTGAGAGCAAAACTATCCTTCCGAAATAGGGCCTGATCGATATCTTCACATTTCCATTCGCGAATTAGCAAAACTTGCTCGTGTAATACTGTGATATACTGAGGTCAGTGGCAGTTTTGTGATTCTTAAAGCGAATATTTAAAGTAAATTAATATTACAAATACTTTCATGAAATAGGGTATGTAGCAATGTTTTGCTCGCTGTTCCATATATTAACCAGTTTTATTCGCTTTGCAATGACTGGGACACTGGAATTGAAAACTAGGAACGCGCTCACGTTGGTTTGCTGCTCACTGCTTTAGCCGTACGCCAGAGCGCATGCGGGCTGGTAATGGAACATTCAGACAGTTCTCCGACATACAACATCCAGCACACAATTACTAATTAGTTAATGAAACCCGCGCAACGCGCTTTAACAAATCAGAGTGGAGTTACTGCCTTCTCAGCCAATGAAATGCAAACAAAGCTGTCGTGAATTGGCATACGTGAAGTTTCGCACGCTTGCCACCGGCCGGTTATAATTCGTTCATGATTAGGAAAACGCTTGCAAATTTCCAAAACAAAGAAAACGACGAACTCCTTTTCAGGGAAGCCTTTTTTGACAGAAATTTGCAGGTTTTACATGGATTAGCATATGACAACGTTTGTATAAAACGTTTTTAAACTACACTCATGTCAAAGATGCTCCCTCTTTTTTTGTTTGAAATATTTAGAAAGTTTCCGTGAAGCACCTCATGTGCCCAACTATTTCTTTCAAGACTTAATTTCCGTTAATCCCCAAGACCTTATGAACTTCCTTCAGATTCAGCCTTAGAAAGATAATTTTCGCAGCAAAATTTTACAAACGCCTCGCCTGTCAAAGAAGTCCAGATGGTCCTTATACAAGTCGTATTTTATTTGCATTCATTTTAAAGACTATATACAGTTCTTTCCGCCTGGTATTTGGTAAAAGATGAACTGCGCATTTTGCGGGAAGAGACCAAACTGCTTATAATTTCTTTGAAAGACATTTTTATTCCGCTTCGCGTATGACCACAGTGGTTGTGACGGACGAGATATTTTAACAACGTGCAAACAAGCCGCTAAGAACATAATGTCCTTGGGAAAACAAGGAGAGGAGTGACAACGTCAAGACGGTCAGGTGAATTCACTTTGAGTGGTAATCATGAAAACAATATGTGAAGATTCGCTGCTGTATTTCCCCTCAAACTCAGAAATTGAGGACCTCCATTCTACCTACATCGCCAATTGTGTCTTCAACAGTTTTCTGTCCTACAACGCCATTGCGTTGAACATCGTAACAATCCACGCAATACGAAACACGGCGTCAATGCCAAAGACTATAAAAACATTGCTGCTGAGTCTTGCTGTTTCTGATGTTGGTATTGGTGCACTAGTTCTGCCATTTTATATTTCACTTCTGGTCGGCTGGTTACAACATAATTCCAGCTGTAGCAACAATGAAGTGTTCCACATCATTCTGTACTTGTTTTCTGTGGCTTCGTTCTCTGGTGTTGTTGCTGTAAGTGTTGACAGGTTCTTGGCAATTCATCTTCATCTCAGATACCAGGAACTTGTGACTCACAAGCGAGTTGTTGCTCTAGTGATCTCAATATGGCTGCTTAGTGTGCTTCTTTCTTTACCAATGTTGTTTGTCTCACCCGATATTGTCTATGTTATTACTATCATTTCTGCAGTTGTCGGCCTGCTTGTTATTACGGTGGCATACGTCAGAATTTATTTAGCGGTACGACGCCATAAGAATCAAATGCAGGCTCTAGCTCTTCAAGTACAACACTGTACACAGACCGTATGCTCGATTACCAGCCGCTTTTCGGTAGAGGGGACCGGACTCGAGATAACGACAGAAATCGAGCCTACACAGACCAGCGAAATGGCAAATTTTGCCACTCTCGTCAAATCTGCTTTTGGCACATTTTACGTGTACCTTCTGTTTTTGGTTTGTTATTTGCCTCACGTAATCTCCATGGCTGCCATCAAAATCCACGGCCCAAGTATTTCTTTGAGGAGATTTTTTCTTTATTCATTGACTCTCGTGTTTCTCAATTCAGTTTTGAACCCCATAATTTACTGTTGGAAGATGAGACACCTGAGACGTGCCTTCTTGAACATCTTACGGAACATCATTACTTGGCTCAGAAGTAGCGCATCATAATAATCATAGGACTTAAGGCTCCGTCTACACGCCTTAGTTAGACAACGTCCACACTACACCAGAGAAATTTGAAAACGCAGCTTTATTTTTACGATAAGGCCTACGGTTCACACTAATCCGTCACGAAAACGGAGCTTTTCGAAAACGCTCTTCAAACCGGAGGAATTTGAAAACGCCGGCTTTGCGTTTTCGTGAGGACAGAAAACATTTTGAAAACGGAGCTTTTTCAAAACGTAAATTTCTTTGGCCGAATTGTTTTCAAATCCAAATCCAAAATGACCGCCGGTTATTGTTGCGTTTTTAAATTCCTCCGGCGTAGTGGATGGGGCCTAAGAAGCCACACGGCATCACACTATTTGTAGGACTGGTTAAGTTATGTCTTGATTCTCCAAATTCAGTTTAATCGTTGTTGCCATACAATTTTCGTATATAACAAGTATTGCGCTTTGTCTCAAATCCGTGTATGAGAACGAACTAAAGCGTATAAGATTTTATCGATTTTTAGAATGACGTATCACTAAGACATCTTCAATTTTAGTTGTATTCTTAGATGTATTTAGGTAATTTTAGTTTTTGATTTTGTAGACACACGACCCAGTAAGCTTTCAGCTTTAAACATCATGGTGTTTAAATAAAGGCCGTATATTCCTATGTAACACAATGCTGAGGAATTAAAAGGAATGCGAAAAAGACATTCAATGTCTGATGTACTAAGTTCCATGGTCGTTTTATGATTAGAAAGAGATAAGTGAAGATAGCGAATATTTAAAATGTTAAGCCTGGTTGACACTTGTGACATGTCGACAGGATTGTTATGTTGCAGTGTGGACATGCTGACATAAATGACAGCATGTAAACATAACGACATAAGGAAAAAAACACTGATAGATTTCTTCCTTATCCATTATCAGCTAAATGAAAAAGTGCATGCCATAAAGGTAATGTGATTATGTTAGACAATGAGAAAAGTATGGAGAGTTGAAATATCTCGCGAAAGAAAACCTCTTTTCGAGCGTGAAACCCTCGCAGATCCTTGCACACCATCGTTGACAACGCCGCGGCTTCGGTTATTAAGCTATCGATGGATAGAATTATACACCCACTGTTGTCCTATCAAGTTGTGTTCAATTTGGAAGCACCTCTGACTTGTTCCACTCCAAACGCGAAAGATCAGCTCATCACTGCCATGCATGGCAGCCAGTTTGCTCACATCTTGGGCAAATGTCGCCCCTCTCACGGAATACACTGATCAGCGGAATTACCACAAAATCAATGTTTGCGACTCATGAATGGCTGACCGAGCGAGTGATTTGCCCCTAACTACTGTAACTCCTTCCATCTACACTTTCACTGGTCAAAAATGAATCACTGATTCTGTTGTAATTGCGGTATATGCCAAGATTCCAGTGTTTTCCTTACGCGATTCACTTCAAAGTTGCTCTGAAATCACAAGGTTAAACGCGTTTAGGCCCTCAGTCGATTGTTTCAGTCATCCTGAACAAACCTCCCCCTAAAATTACTCCTCTGAAACCCATAACATGATTAAATGTATCAATGGTTTACCTGAGCTACGTACACAAGATTACTCGCAAACAACGAAATCCGAGACACAACAGGAATTTGTTTCACACACAAGTCTAGACAACCAACTGATCTACAAACGAATGTTGTTTATGATATTCCCTGAGCAGATATTCCGTGAAACGATGTAGGAGAAACTGAAGGGTGTTTTAATACAAACCAGGAAGAAAGAACACATTACATGTATAAACACGAAAACCTACAAAAAAAGGTTCAAATATTGCCACTCATGGATGGTTGAAGAGCCTTTTTATTGACTTTTCGCGACGTATTCAGCACAAACGGATGCAATTTCTCTTTCTTTAATTTTTAATCGCACACCAGATGTCTGATATTTACAACCTTGTACACATTTGTTTCACAACAAGAACATACAAAAAACTATCTCATCAACATTTAGGCTAAATGCAAGTCAAGGGCAGCGTCTGTGGAGGAGGCTGGACTGAAAAAAAGGTTTTAAAATTAAAACTAAATATCGTCTCTTTTGGAAATGAGATCCACTGTATCTTTGACAATATTAATTTTTCCTGTTGCTCCGGGACACCAACATGGTTTGCTGCCATAAAAACTCAAAGTGTGACATTGAAATTGATATACAAAGATAAGAGTTATATGTGGCCTTTTATGTGAAGAGCTAGCTGAGTTTTTGATACTAACAGCTGACATCAATGTGATTTCAAGCTTACTAAGAACAAGGTGTTATTTTACTTATAATACACTGTACAAAACGATGACCAGAAGTGAGCGTATACTGCTGTTAACAAGCAATTCCTCTTCGTCTGCTCATGGTGGTTGCTCGTTTGTTTTCCCTGTTTTTGAGGCCTCTCTTTCGACGTTCTTCTCTGTGGAAAAAAAATAAAATAAAAATAATTTCTTGGTATTTTTCTACCGCAGGATGTCTAAACAGAATAATCTTACCTTAAAGACAATTGATTTAATAAATTGTTTAACAGTAAATTATTTGGATCATGTCTACTTTGTCTAAAGGCACCTGTGGTCAAGTGTCAACTAATTTTTGCAGACATGCTATTGAGTGTCAATCGATACATATGAGTCGGTTGACAATCGACCAAGTGTTGGCCCAGTGTTGATCAAGATGTTGACTGAGTGTTGATCAAGTGATCAAGTGATCAATCCAGGGTCAATAGAGAGTATTGATCGACATTGTCTGTGGATGCCTTTAGTACACATGATCCAATTATTTGAAGATCATTGTAGTCGTCATCATTATCATTATCCTTCTAGCACCTCAGGGGGGTGTGTGAGGCCACACATCAACTCTTTTCACCTTGCACAGTCTTTACCCACATTTTCAACCTGCATCCACGAGGTAAACCAAGTCTCTGCCATTCACTCTCAACCATTCAACATCAGGTTGTTCAAGATCATACTTTCTGCGCAATCAAATTATTAGTTGAATGGACTGTAGAAAATTCTCACCTTGACACAACTTTTGCATTTTTCACATCAATTTTATGGCTTTTCAATTTTGCTTCGCTGATAGTTGGTTTGCACTCCTCTTTGTATGAAGAAATAGGTTTAAGTTTTCCAGTATGGGGTTTGTATGGTAATGGTTTAGCCAGACTAGCTTGCAGATCAAATTTTTTCTTTGGAGTTGGAGTTGGGGCAGCTGGTATATTTGCTGGCAAAAATCTGTGAATTAAAAGAAAAAGAGAACTTTTAAAAGACTTTACTATCAATAATTGTTACATAAATTTCTGATGGAGAAATCACTTTCTAAACCTTACATGTAAATAATATTGCAAGCACTCAACACTGTGTGGAAGGCATGATAAAAAAAACTAGAGTCCTGGACAAACAGAGAGCATATCATTTTGTGCAAGATGTTTCACTGCTGTGTTTACCACTAAAATTGTTGCATAAAATATTGCAGCTCTAGCTAGAAGATTCATGCAACAATTTTAGGGGGGGGGGGGGGCACATGATATAATGTAACCATTATGAGCCATGTTGCATGCAATGATGCACCATGTGTCCTTAAAAGTTTGCTTTTGGGGGTAGGCATGCTAGGGGCATGCCCCAGAGGACCATATGGGAGAGTGAGTTCTTTTGAACCATGTAAAATATTGGATCCACACTTCTCAAATCTTGGTTAGAGAACCTTTCTTCTCAGGAGCTCAGCAAGCCCTTGCCCTCCTGACCAAGATTGTACTGAGAAAAACTATTGTGTCTAAAGCCCTGGTCAAACGGCGCATGATAGTCGATTCTCTCCTAACTATAATCAACTATCACCAACTATCATCAACTATCATTCACAAGGCCAAACTGCCTAAGAAGTTCCTGATAGTTGACGATAGTTCACCGGCAGTCGTGCGAGTGGTTAGTTTCAGGCTCTTTCTGTGTAAAAATGTGAACACTAATATGGCATCACGTGAGACAAACTTGTAAAAGTATGAATTTTTCGCGATGAAAGAGGGTGGCAGCTTGTTCACTGGTAATCGATTTGTTGGAGGAATGTACAGAAGATGAATCTGGAGAGCATTGGTGGAAGAGAGGATGGACAAGGGAATGGATCAAAAGGAGAAACGAAAGCGGGATGTTGAAATTGGTGGAAGAATTGCAAGTGGAGGACACTCCCGCTTACAAGGAAATGCTGCGCATGAACTGTGAAACATTTGAGGAAATATTGACTGCTATCGGGCCTGTGATTACCAAAACAGCTGACCGAAAAACTGTCATGAACTATCATACGTGTGGTCAAATGAGAAAAACTATCATCGACTATCATGAAGAATTTGAACAAGCTCAAAATGAATGATAGTTGGTGGTCAAACGGAAGCACGTGCTTCAACTATCATTGACTATAGGCCCTTTGCAGCTGGGGTCACGTGACCAAATTTTTCCTAAAAGGTTTTTGTATTATGGGCTACAACTAAAAGAATGCCAGAAATGGAAAGAGCGATCGAAAATACCAAAATGGCCAAGTTTGAGGCCCCAGGAAAAAACGAGTAAGTTTATACCATAGTTTGAACTTTTGGAAAATTTAGAGGATTCATATGGAAAATGTTGCTGGAGAGCAAGGTCTTGCTCTCCAGCAACATTTTTCCATACAAATCTTCTTATTCTTTCAAAAATTCAGACCATCATAAAATCTCACTCTCTGATGATGGGGGCCTCAAACTTGGCCATTTTGATATTTTCGACATGCTTTTTCCATTTCTGGCATTCGTTAGTTATAGCCCATAATTTTATGAAAAGTAGGTCACGTGATGGCTTAGCTGCAAAGGGCCTATTGTCAACTATCATCGCCTATCATGGGCTGTTTGACCAGGGCTTAACATTACGAAAAATGTAGTCATAAAAGAGGACCACATATAAAAATCTACAGCAAAATTTAAACCTGAAAGGCGTAACAGCCATTGATTTGCGAGCAGGATTTGCTGGTGTCTTTGGTCTTTTCTCTCCGGTTGTTGTTGTCGCAGCAAAGGATTTACGAGCTACAGGCGTCTTTGGCTTTCCCTCATTGTCAGCAGTTCCCGAGAAGATGGGCTTGAAAATTTTGGGTGATTTCAATTTGAGTTTTTTGCCACTTGTAGCAGCTGCTGTTGCTATGGTTACTCTTGTTTGCCTGTTTCCAGGTTGGAAGAATGGCTTTGCTACAGGAGAACCAAATACAAAGGTTGATGATTTGTCGAGGCTTGTTACAGTGGGCTTGAAAGTAACCTCAGCTGGTTTGCCCTGACTTTTTCTAGTGGCTCCAGTTGACTGCAAGAAAGCAACCAAAGAACAAGAATTCTCAAAAGTTCCCAATTAAACATCTTGTTAATCTGTTAAGTAAATCTTGCACTAAGAAAGTTTTCTAATCTGTGTGCTAATAGTAACAATTGAAACATACTTTTCTTGTGGGAGTTTTTGAGTTTCTGTTGCCAGACTTGCAACTTGAGTTTATGACTTGGTCATAAACAAGAAAAATTAGTTGACAATCGCAGTTGATAACACAATTGACATGTCAATAACTTTTCATCCATCTGTTGCTACCCTGCACGTCCACAAAGAACACATGGAGTAGCACACACTACTCATAATTCTTCTAACCAAAGTGGCTTCCAGTATACAAATACAGCTGTACAGCTTTGGACTGAATGCTGGTATAAGAAAAGATGCAAACCATGGGACATATGTGAAGCTAATAATGGCAGCCCTTCCTTCTTCTACTAAAAAAGTGTTGAGTGGTTGCGGACTTTCCATGATCCACTGAGGTGTAGCTGATTTGATAATAAAGTAAGAGCAGTCCATGTTTTGCGTAGTCTATTGAGTGTGCCTGCGAGTAAACCTCAAGGCAAAGGTGGCCGTGCGAAATCCTGGGGACAAGACGCACACAAAGGGAGGGATTCCTTTCTCGTCCTCAGGTCATTATTTCCTCAAGGTTTTCTTTTGCATCATGCACAACAGACTAAGCAAAAGAGTGACTACTTTCAGTCTAATTTGATAATCACAGTGGGAGTAACATGACTGAGATCCATGATTGTATTGTTTTGGGTTTTCCTTGCCTTGGTCCTCTCACCTTAGCTCTCTTGAGAGGCTGATTAAACCCTTCCATTCTTTTTCTTTTTTTCTCCAAATAGATATCAATAGAGTCCATTCTGAAAATTGGATAGTTAAGGGGAGGTGTTAGTTTTGAGTTTGACAGATTACAGGTCATATTTGTAAAACAAATTTCTGAGTATTCTAAGTGAATTTCAATGCATGCTCTTAAAAATCAATTATAATAATTGCAGTTTCAAAGTCACACCTTAAATTGCTAACCATCATACACTGATGTTACATACTAAAGTTTTATTGACTTACTTTTCAAACTGTGACTGGTGAATTTTGTTCCATTTAGCATCTGTAACAAGAAGATACAACAGCTTGAGTTACAAAGTAAGAGAAAACAGGCTGGACAAACTAATAGTAAGACTTATTGTCAGCCACAACCGAACACTGTCCTCAGAAAGTTTACATTGCTCAAATTGTAATCCAGATGCCTAACATTATTTATGAGAAGTCTGTTTTGTCAGCCAATTAAAATCTTACCTACGGTTAAGGAGCTGGAGACAAGAACACACGTAACTTACCCGGAGTTTTATTTGTTTGTACTGCTGATGAATCTTTATTTAAGAACTGAACAAATCTGGGAATCTTACATTCCACTGGCACTAAAAGAGGCAGAAAAAAGTTTTCCTTTAATACAAGGTAAATAAATTGTGATTTGTTTTTTGCTATTAATAAAAAAGCTTGTGAACCTAGATACACCTGCCTACATACATGTATTATATCTCAGGGCTGTCATTAAGTTTTGAGCCACCTGTTACCTTGGTCTTCACACCTGTAACAAACTTGTTACTTTGTGGGTGAATTGAATCAATAAAACGGCTTGCAATTTCATCTGTAACATGAAGGGCCAGGCATTGTGGGTTACAGCCCTTAACGACAGCCCTGTATCTTAACTTGTAACAAGAAGCGGGGTGGCTAAAAAGTATTGGTGAAGATTGCAGCTGCTTTTAAAGGGTGCTTAGTTTCAATTTTCTACAGAAAATATGGTTAACTTTTTGGGCGTGTTGTCATGGATGGATTGCAGTAAATAAACAGTAAGTTGTTTTCTTTCCATGTGCATAAATAACTATCAGCAGACAATATTATAAAACTTACTTTTTTCCTCAACTTTCTTATCAAGCTGGTCCATGAGTTGCTTCTTATAACTGTCACTGTCGCTGTCATCTTTTTGTTTGTCTCCTGCCTCAGGTTTGTTAACAACCTCATTGACATGAACCTCCGCACACAAAGTGTTTTGAATTTGCTTTTCTTGTGAAACAGAAGAACTAGGGACACCCAGGAAAAAGAAAGGCTACAAGTTAACTTTTCATTTTTTTTTTGAAGGAATTACCTTGAAATAATCCAAAATACAACCCAAGAGTTTGAAGGTCTTGGAGTAACGGAGTAACCTGACCATGTATGTGGCATTGCGCTGTAAACAACCCAATACCACAAGACATCAGAGCCCCTACCTTTTGACTACCATAATAATATTGTAATTAATAATGGTAATAGGACTGAGTGGAGTCCAGTTCAGTCTGTAATCAAACAAGGTGATTAACAAAATTGGACGACCCCGAAGCAGGAGTCCAATTTGTTAATCATGAGTATGATTACAGACTGAATTGGATGACGCAAAGCCCTGTTACCAATTAATCAAAACTATGACAAATTTTGAGAAATGAACAAACCATTGCTTGAGCGCTGAACGATTAAACATGGTTATGAACGCTGAAAAACACAGTTTACTCAACAAAGGGCACCGCAACAGTATGTGTAAAATGATGTGTACTGTCCAATTACAAGCATGATGCATACACTGCCCAATTAATGCTCAAATCGGGCTGCTGATAGCCAATCATGTTCGAGAATTTTGTTATAGTTTTGATTAAGTAGGTAATTGTTGGAAATCAACAATTAATTCCTTATCTAAGCTGGTTACTCAGCTCTGCCAAGCTATTTTTTTGCCTCAACAATCAAACTGCGAACTTCAAAACTTTGTGACAATTGTGTGCCCCTATTCTAATAAAACTTCCATTGCATGTTACATTCAAGAGATTGACGCTAAATAAACTGACCAGAGAAGTGTTCAAATTATGTGTTCTGTATTCTTTGTGTGTATGTATGAATGTAACATTCAACGAACTGACTTGGAATAAAGAATATTTTTATGGTGTTTCCCTACCTCTCTGCTTTCACAGAATTTTGTGATGCATACTCCCTAAGTGCTTCGATAAGCTGAGAATTCTGAAAGATGAAAAAGAATTTGGAATGATTACTGCACTCTCTAAACAACGTAATTATCCGCAAGACGAGCCAAGAAATATTACGATTCGGGGGATCGGAGTTCTCTTTCAGGTACTTAGTAAAGGCTGTAAACCACACGGGAGAAAGTTTAATATGTCAGTGGACGAGAAATCGAGCTTTGATTCGATCAAGTTCAGTGTGTCTCACTCGAAGCAATCATATCGATCAGTGAAGGAGTACATTTGAATCGCGGGCTAATAACATGCAGTTTTGTCACGCTCAGTAAAACAGTACAAGGCTAATGAGTGACTAATAACAGCTGACAAATAAAAGTTCATAAACACGGACTTTTGTGCATAATTTAGCGTATAACCCTTGTCCAGGAAAGCTCCTATGGGAACGTGAAGATTGAAAAGCACATACCTTGCTGTTCGCTTTGATTCCAACGCTCTTACACAGCTTTTGAAGTTCGCCGCGTTTCATTCCTTCAAGCTCGTTTACGTTGAAAGTCACCTCCATTTTCCACATGAGATTAGGCTCCCTACAACTCTATCAGATCTCTCAAATATAACAAGCCTGGCTTAAGTAGTATTGTTCTGTTTCGCTCAAAACGAGATTTACTTCAACAAGGTTCAATCTCAACCGCGTTTGACTTTCGAACGTTTGATCGATAACAGGTGAAATATTCAAATTGACACACTTGTTCTTGATTGGTCGATATTCAAAAACGCGCGCGCCTGAAAACTAGTACTTAGTCTTCACACATTTACAAGGAACGCCTTGGTGTTTACATTTTTCACTAAAGTGGGTTGCCTGAGGTAAGAAAAACATCCAAAGATATTGTTTGGGTTCGGATAAATTGCATTCTATCAATATTTGTCTAATAGTCGACGATACAGTACTTCAAGTATTCATGTTTGCAAGGAAAATACGGGCTTTATGCATGGTTTTTACCCCGGTTCTCAGCGACATAACTTTTCGAACACTCGATCAAAGCGGCGTTCGATGCCTTTCACGAAGTGTCAGATAGCGTTGGTCTGTGCTGTCATCTGTAACTGTATCATTTTGTTCTACGTGTCCCATGTACAGAACATAAACGGGGAGTGGCCGGAACAAAGTCGATTAGCAGCAGTTAAAAACAAAATTGCCTTCCGCGGCGGAAACAGAGCTTGGCAATTTGAAAACGAAGTGACGATTGTCTTGCTCGAATTTGAAGTATTCGAAAATGACATCGGCCGCACGGTTCGTTCCTTCAAGGAATACTTCCCAAACGTCCATATTGTTATTATATCACACAGAAGACCTTACCCGCCATTAGATCTCCCGAATGGGAAAATTCAGCTGGTTGTACGAGAAGTATCTCCAGATCAAAAGCAATCATCTGGAAGGCCAGAGAATTATATCACGACACCCTACGTCATGTTTGTGCCAGATAGTGTCCGACTCGACTCAGCAAGCTTGCCAATTATGATGCTTGAAGAACTCAAAGCTTCATCTAGTTTAACACCTCAGTATAAAGTTGTTGCAGTGCCTGTGAAATCAAAAAAGGCTATCGAGTGCAACAAGGTTGCTTTTGATCTCAAGCGTTGGACGTTAGAGTATTCAGTTTCTGAAGAGCAGGCGCAGAGTTACTACAGAACTTGTGATTCTGTTGGCCCAAGTCAAGTGGTTTTGTTAAAAGCAGCATTTCTTCACAGCCTTAGCACACCCTACATGCGACCTTTTCCTCAAAGTTTGTTTATTCAAGCATCGCTGCACCATATTAAAACAAAACTACTCCACAAGGTGTCTTTCTCGCAGGGATTCAAGCTATTTACCAATGCTCACTCAAAATGGAAATATGAGAACAATATTAAAACAAGAACAGTTGACATGCACAAGAGATTAGGTATCAAGAAAGTCGTTCTCCCCTCTGGGCAGGTAGACTGGTATGGCTGTAGTAAAAACACAGGACGTTGTTTTGGTACTGTTCATCAAGACATGCCTGAGTATCTTTACATGTCGCGATGGACACCACCTTGCTGCCTTGAAAACCTGCGAGAAACAGCACGTTACCTCTTCAACATTCTAAACAAGGCAGGTGTTAGCTATTGGCTGGAGGGCGGCAGTCTGTTAGGTGCTGCTCGTTATGGTGATGTCATTCCCTGGGACTATGATGTTGATATTGGCATTTATCAGCATGAAATCAGCAAGTGCTCATATCTTGTTGATGCAGAAAAACAGTCCAATGATGGAAAATCATTTGTCGACAATCAAGGCTTCACTTGGGAGAAAGCAACTGAAGGAGAGTTTTTTAGGATTCAGTACAGCCAATACAATCATTTGCATGTTGATATTTTTCCTTTCTTCGAAAAAGATGGAATTATGACAAAGAAGACATGGTTTGAAACTCACAGACAAGACAGGGAATTTCCTGCACATTATTTGAAGCCTCTAGGGACAATTGACTTTATTGGAATCAAAGCATCAGCTCCCAACAATGTTCGGGAATTTCTGGAGTTCAAGTTTGGTAAAGGAGTTGTTGAAAATCCTCAGTATCCAAACCCATCAAAGCTAAAGAAGAAACCCACCAGCAAGTCTTGATTTTTTTCCAGAAGAGTCATGTTATGTGACACACGTTGCGTGACATGGCCCTTTATCTACTTCTTAATGCTTCGATCCATGCCCTCAAGGTAAATGCATTAGCCTTGGGATTAAATGATCTGAGTTCCAGTAAAGTATATTATTAAACAACCCATCTCATTCCCAGGGTCACTCTTCTCCCCACCCCTAAGAGCATGAGGGACCCTAGATGTGACGATGACAACTCTGTGCTCTGATGAAGGGCTAATGCAAAACATCAGCTTTACAAAATAATTCACTTTGCTGGTTAATTTACATTTATCAACTTGAAGTTAATATATGGTTTAGTGTTAGCCAAAGGTGATCTGTCAAAATGCTGGACGTACATGTGGCCTAGAATGGACCAAAAGTTATCTAAGGGGTGTTAACCAAGCGATATTCCTGTTCATAGATTCTGCCAATCATGGAAGCATTGGCTTTTTTGAGCCATGAGGCTTATGAATTCCTATGCTGTACTTATCCAACTTTCTAGATGCTACTCAAGATCTCTCACTTTAATGTCTTCTGTTTGCATGCTCTGTCTGATAATTTAATACTTTGACTAAGATGATTTTTCAAAATATGAAGTTTGCTTTATAAATAGTTTAGCTAGGATTTTAAACATGTAAGTATAAATAAATCAAGGATCATACTATATTCGTGAACTTGTAATATTGTTTATGATTTTCTGTGTAAGTGTGATGTATAGAGATCTTTTTAAATTTTCCAAAATAATTAATTTCTATTTTATTGATATTTCATAATATTACAATTATTGTAAATGTAAAAGGACTCTGCCATTCATTATTTAACCTTGAATAACATTATTACTGCTTTCTTCCAGCATCCCTAATGACTGACTCTATACTTATTTTCAATGTATAAAGAGATTATTGCTACAAGAAACTGGTCTGTTGTTGGCTGAAATAACTCAGTGAAGTACTTCTTGGAATGCTCTTTTGCATGCAGTAAGGACGCTTCTTATAAAAATCATAAATAAATATTTTAAACTGTATTATCCAGTTTGGTTTTTCAGTGACTTTGCCTTAATTTCTGCTACATCTACAAATCACACACTCCCCAGCGTTCACTTTTGTTTATGATTTATTCCAAAAAATTTTGTGTCTTGTTAGTATAAAATATGAAGAAAGTACTCTGTATGCTTATATCTGTATCATAAGCCAAAGAGCCAAAGCTAAATACAACACTGTTACAGAAGGGTGCTTTTGAAATGAACCCCTATGAGGTACCAAGTCCTGTTTTATGGGCATGGCTTGAAATGTTTTTCACCCCTAAAAGGGTACTATTAAACAACACATCATCTCCTATCATATATTTTGGATCAGTACCCTAAAAGGTACCAAAATGTTCTTGCTGTACCTTTTGAGGCTCAACACCACAGAAAGTATCAAAACCACTTTTTTAACCCCTAAAAGGTATGACAAGCACCCCTGTTCTGTTTGTACCGGAGCCCCCCTCCCCCCCCCCCCAGATTCTGTGGTTGTTCTATAAGTGTCTTTGCAAGAGTAGTTTGCAGGGACATGGTTCATACCCTCTTTTAATTTGGACTAAAAACTCACGGACTTTTCAAGGACATAAGTTCCTGACCACAAATCCAATATTTCAAGACTGTCCACTCAAAAAAGTACCATTAGATATTATTTTAGAATGTGACACCAGATGCACATCAGGGGTAGCCTGTGTCACAGATGCAACCTATCATGGGGAAATTTCTGTCTGCGATGCAGGCTAGTTTAAGGGTCACCTGCCCAATTTGTTCCAGTCAAGGTCTTTTTTTTAGTTCCTCCACCATGTGGAAAGAGCATTTTCTTGGGGTTAATTTTTGGTCCAGGGATTGTTGTTGTTGTTGTTTTTTTTTTTGGGGGGGGGGGGGGAGGGTTTGTTCCAAGCCCAAGATTTTTGGGGGGTTTTGATTTTTGTCTCCATTTTAATAATCATCATTGTCACTTGAAAACCTGAGTTATACCCCCTGGTATATGCAAATGTTTCCACGAGATCACTGTGAGACAATACTCTTATGATTCTAAAGCTAACATATCAATAAATTTGTGAAAATTTGAACATTTCTGTTGCATCCCTGAAAAACATGTGGGCAGAATTTTTCCTCAAATTGTCAAATATCCAAGAAACCCAGATTGAAGCTAAATAAATTTATTGTCATGAGAAAATTAAGTATGTTTTAGGTTTCAATTGAGAATTAATCGATTTCCCAAAGGGGAATTGCTTTGTTTTCTGTTTTATCCAAAGGCCGTTTCCCGCGATCTAAAATGCCAGCGTGTGATTGGAACAAAACCGTTGAATGTTCTGGACGATTGACCCGATCTTTTTCGTGACCACTCGCGTTCCTGATTGGCCCTCTGAGAATAGATAATATATGCAGGAATATTGAATATCAAGCGAGCGAGTCCCGGCCCAGTTTTTGGGCGTCTCACAGTGCTTTTGATCAAGGATTCGATTGTCGCGTTCCTTGAAGCGCCCGCTTTAGCCGTGAAACTACAGCGAACTGCGCGGTCGATTGGGGCAATACAATCATGTCTGTTGATGTAAAACACCCGCTTGATGCGGCCAGCACTGATCTGTTAGAAGTAAGTCGCCATAGACTTGAACCACTCTCGACAAAGATGGAGGAGCGAGATGCAGACGTCATGAAGGTGCGTTTAACTTGATTTTTTTCAAAGATCGGCTTTTCATAAATCAACGACCTACTAAGCGAGGTATTCGTTAGGGTAAGGGCTTTATTTGAGACGAATCGGCAATAGTTTTTTTTCCCCAGGAAAGGTCTTATGTGGGCTGAATGTTTGAAATGTCACTTGTATTAGTGCGTGACGAAAGATGAGCTTGCTTCTAAAATGTGCGAACCGAATGATCACTCCTTCGATTGTTGAGTTCTTGGTTATCAAGCGAAACCTGAATGCAACGTAAAAATTAAATCAATCTCTAGGTATGGATTTATGGATTGAAGCCACGATGAGTATATATTGAAATTACTTATTTAAAGTCAAAGTCTGCAAGCTGGCTGACGGCAATATAAGCTTACGAATCCAAGCTTGCATATAACTTTCATTTGTCTCGCATGTGTTTTCGTTTCGAAGAATTCTTTGTATGTTCGATTCTATCGTTTCCAATTCTATGCAGTTTTTAATTATTTGCTCTCAAGTTTGCGTTGAAGATGCATGCAAACACGAACCTAAGTCGGTTCAAGCAGCAAGTTTCCAATTATTAAAAGGCTACATCGAGACGTGGTCAGAATCGAATGCAAACACGGTCGAACATGCTGGCATTTCGAGAATCTGTGTAAAACGATCGAGCTTGTTACTGTAAATCAAAGTTGTATCTGAACGTCCTTCGATTCATAGTTTGCTAACATGATGCCATAAAATAACTTGTGAAACAACAAATGGCTTGGTGGTTGCATGAGGGAGTACTTCATGCTTTCGAAACATGTTCACAGTCAAAGTTGACCACGTTTCAGTGATCGCGACCATCACACGTTAAACGCCAGTCAAACGTGTTCTTCACACAGTGAATATGGCCGTTGGATGAAGTTTTATGCGTTTGATCGTTCCTTGCTGGAATATTATCAATACAAATAGCGTTGATGCAAATTTCCACGCTTTCAACCCGCCCATTCATTGAGTCGGTCGGCGCGTCCCATGATTCTTGATTGTTGCTTGTCATCGAAATCAACGTCGTAAAATGCGACTTTTTAGTTAAAACGTGCGTTTACTCTTTGTTTTCCGTATCTTTCTGTAGTAATACGAAGGATTCCTTATGTTTCTGCTTTATGAAAATTAGGGTTCAATACGATCCATAAGACAATTCATGTTGCATTCACAAACTGCGGCTGAATATATGATTTACGTCGAATCGAAGACTTGATCGAGAAGGGCATTTTGTTGGGTTCCTTGAGCTTTATGTTTCCTCACGCAAATCACACACTTTCGAACAATTTCCAGCAGAGATCGCAGCAGTCAATTCAAATGATGAGATTCTAAAGTAACATTTTAAATTCACGCAAAAGTGTAGAAAACATTATCGTGAAATATTGTTTACGGTTGTTTATGTGGTGCATATCTACAGCTTTGTATTGTTACCTGAAGTGCGAAAGTTTTGTGGTATAGTTTCATTGCAGTAGTGTATTTGTAACAAATGATGAGCAGTTTTGGAGCAATCCATGATGATATTAATGATTTAAAACCTGCAAAAGAGTTCTTACAGAAGCAGTGAAATGTTTTGACTAGACCTGTCAATGTTAACTTCCCCATATTTTGAGTCAAAGTGGAAGAACTGTATAATGCAGATGCAAACAATTCGCCACAATTGCAAGTATTATTTGCAAAATATTTTTAACGAAGGTGAAGGTCACATTTCTAGGTAGCAATATGAGCAAGTTGCCCACAGACCTAAATCGTTTGAGTCAAAATTGCCCAATCAGCCGCCAATAACTGGAATCTATGTCTACATGTAGGTCAAGAATAAATATTTGCAATCTCATCAACTTTTAAGCCTTTCAGTACCAAATTGCAAAATGAAAATTCCCCTTTCTCATTGTTATAAATGACATTTGAGGTTGTTGTGAAAATATGATGATTCAGCAAAATTTTGTGAGAAGGGTTTAAAAGAGAGGACCCCCCCCCCCCCCTAATAAGTGGTTTTCATTTTTCAGACACATGTCATTGTCAATGACAAGAAAATAACTTGTTTTGATGTTAAATCATGTCATACATCATTGCACATATTTGCTTCAGTTTGTTGACTACTGCAAATGACAAGAAGCTGGATTTTTACATATCATTATGTGTCTGGAGTCAAAGTTGAATACCTGACATCTCAAAGCTTTTCAACATTTTGCACATAAGAGAAGTCGAGTTTTGTTTGATCGTTTGCAAGGAATGCTGCCACTTGTTTTCATGAACATCAAGACAAATTCTTGATCGTAGGGCATTAAGTGTTCATTATTTTAATCTGTCACATTATCCATTTAATAATTATGAAAAATTATGATTTTAACTGTAGTAGCTTGTTGTGCAAATATTATTAATAGCTACTTGCTCATGCATAATAGTACAGCTGTTTGCAGGGCTCATTAGCCAGAAAAAAATTAAGGCTGAAGCAATGTCCATGGTTAAATTCTCTTCCTTGGTATTAAAGCAGTATTTTACTTTCCCCTTCAAAAAACAAACAGAAACAAAAAATCTTCCCATTTATAAACTTGGTGGCAGCCTAATTGAAAAGATCCTGATTGACTTTTTTACAGCCCTTCAGGCAGGCCTCACTTGTTTGCCAAAAAGTTTGAGGCTAGGCTAAGGATCTCCTACTGTCTTAGATGTGTTGCATGTAAATTGCTACATAGTGCGTATGCACGAAACATGCAATATCTTAGGAATCAATTTCTTAGGAAGCAATTTCTTTTGAAACTAATTGGTATTGAAGGTTTACACTGTAAACGTGTAAATGTGTATTTGAGTTCAAGTAACTGATTACTCTATGTACGGTCTCATAATTTTCACCTGTACCAGGGCTTGTCATCTGGGGCAAGCAGATTGTCCTGCCAGGCAAGTAACTTCATTCTCACTCGCCTTATGGACCAGGGCCCAGGCAAGTCATCTGCCAACTTAATTAATTTAAACAAAGTAAACAAAGACTTGCCCAGGGTCAAGCAATATTTGAGAGCTGCTTGTCTGAAGCTAGGATAAGCTGGAATTCAAGTTTTTTCAAAACATTGCATGTGCATGGTTATGATTCAACATTTTTGCATTTTGCCACCAGTACTGATCAGACATCAACTACTCTCAAGCAATTGCCTCTTTTGTCTCAACTTTTGGTTAAATTTAAATATTATTTTATTCGAAACACTTGTAGAGTAGAGTTCTTTCTTATCTTCTCCACAAACAAAAAAATTGATCTTTGTAATTAGTTTTCCCAAATGTAGTACTGGCCAGACAATAACTTTTCTGCGAATTCCAGGCTTTCTTGGCCTTGCAAAAGAAACTGTGACCTGACACATGTAACAGCATGGAAAAAATCTGAGACGGTGTGACCAGAGTGATTTGACTATGATTCACTAAAATTCTGCAAGACACAATCTTGTATTGCTACATATAACACTATATACATGTACATGTAGTTGGCAACCAAAGTGCTCTATAATTTTTCTCTAGCACAATCTGCTTGCCAAGGACAATAAATTTATAATTATTTGTTGATTTGCATCAGCAGTTGTTAAATTCTTGTTGGATTTCTATGATTGCTATGAATGGATGTGAAATATATCCAAGAGATTAGTATTCTGGTATAAAACCAGTCATGATTTTTGGATGGTTGATTTTGACAGGTCCTTGCAACCTTGGCCAAAATCTTTGTTTCTGTTATGGAGATATCGGTGGTGTAGTTGGATTTACATGGAAAAGAATCAGATTCAGAGATTTCATATTTTTCCATCAAAGGAATGCATCTTGCTAACACATGTAGTTCTGTACACCTGTAACTACAACATTGTGTACAGTATGCATCTCTGATTTAACTAAGTTAAACATGATCAAATTTACAGACGTTTGCAACTGTTTGGAAAACTAAGTTTAAGCTTATGCAGGCATGTCTAAATATTTTTGCAAAACTTTTTGGAAATGCATGCATTTGTACATGTCTGATCTTTTGCACATTGCAGAGCAGCATTATATTATGAGCAGAAAGTTGCTATCGTCAAATAGAGCAAGCTAATCCAAGAAATTTTTGGTGCTTGAGCTTATATCAAAGTCAATATAAGCCTAATATATGTAAGAAAATGCTATTTTACAGTAAACAGAATATTTTATTAATAAAAGGTCAAAAGGTTATTGTGGTCTGCTTTAAAAGCTATTTAGGTGAATAATAAGAAATTTATCACTCTCACTGTGGATTAAAATTGTTCTCTAAAAACAAACAAACTTACCGCCTTCGTAAATGGTGAGAAATTGCTGTAAAATTGAAAAGAAATTGCTCCGTTGGTGTTAATTTCATTGCTGTTAGCTTGTATTTCCCGGGCATAATGTATTCTCAAAGAGCTCGTGACTCACGAGCTATAAAAAGCAACTCCATTGGCTGGTTGTTTTATTAGACGCTTTCTGATTGGCTATCGCCCATTTCTGGTAGGGCGGGGAAGCTAAAAGGTGTCACGTGGAATGCGCTGCGGTGCCCAGTAGTTAAGTCAGTTTTTGCATTCTCCGTTTGTTTTCCTCGTGAAAGTTTATGTACGATGTTAAAGCGTCCTCTTTAATTCAAAAAGAAGCTGGCTACCTCAGATTTCGTGGACGGTATTCGACAGGGTCGCGGGATTTGATCAAAAGAGGCGCTAGGTATTTGTGTTGAATTGGTTCACATCAATTGTAGGTTCAGTTCGTCGAGTGGTTACCGTGACAAATACTACAGAAATCAAGCAAATATACCACCGAGAAAGAAGCGGAGTTTTAAGTTGATCTGTCCTAGAAAGGCAGTATTGTTTCGCTGCGAAATCTTTGTACGTTTAGCTTCATTTTAGGCCGAAAGATCGAAAGGGTTTACATCGCGTTCGCACCCCTTCGTGCCTCGCTTGAATTAGCTTTCCTAATGTTCTTCTCCTCTAAATTTGGGTTTAAGAAGAAACGAAGTACTTATTATTATACTCTCTCATGTTCCAGGCTTTTATCCAGTCTATGGGAACAATGGGTGAGGTTTCAGCAGACTATAGGGACTCCGAAGAAGATCAGTGGATGGAACAACAGAGTTCGGCGAGACTCTTCGAAAGATCACGAATCAAAGTTCTAGCAGGTTCGTGATTCTATTGTTGTCTGCCATGTGTAATCACGGTTGGAAAATGGCGAACACGTAGCTCATAAACGCATCTCTGCTAATGATAAGCATGTGTACTTGCATGTGAGCGGCATGTTTTATTCAGTCTTAACTGAAGATAAAATGTAAATAATTTATTATCTTCGTATAGCGATCACTTTGTACATATTGAGTTTTATGGCTTCAAGCAATGTCAGTTTTGATCGGTTATCGTATGTCTTGGCTCGATACGTTTAATTGCTCATGTGAAATAGCTTTGAGGTACGAAGACATTCTAAGATGGAGGAAATTAATAAGCTTTTCCTGCACCCGACTTTATTGTTTTGCTTCGATCGTGTTTTGGTTTTCGCCGCATGCCGAGGAACCGAGTTGATTGAGCCATCAACTTTTTGCCAGACAGGTTTACCGCTTATCACATCTCGAATATTTCCCTCTTACCCAGACAGAACCTGAAACGAATTAAATAGATATCGAAGCGGGATTGTCTGGTAAAAGTCGCAATATTTAAGTCGAATTTTAATTAAGGTGATAGGTGGGGTTCCGACGTGAAAATTGCGTGATCTTTTGACCAGCGTGCAAATTGATAATTTGCAGGTAACTAAGAACGAAATAGGTCTAATACTGCGGTTGTTTACTAGTTATTTGCTTGCATGTTTTCACTCACAATAAAGAAAATTCCGTGTTCATTGTTTTATCATTAGAATATAAAAAGTGTTCCTCAAGAACAACGAAAAAATGATGAGGTGATGTTGTTCTTTCCTAATGAAACTTATCTTTCCGTTTCGTGGTATTCGAACCGAAGATCGGATCCAATATTGCTTGCCTTGCTTCCAACGATTTAACTACAAAGATAGGTACACATAAACTTGTTTACATCGTTTGGAATTTCCCACACCTCAGGTGACGAAATAAATCAGATGTACATTTCAATAACCTTGTCATATATTAATTGTATTTTCTGCCGTACCTGCGTTGCTAATTATTTTACACAAAATTTTGACGATGAATTGTAAAAGTATTTATTTATTTATTTGATTAAGTTTGAACAGTCATCTTGCTTCTTGGAAATTCTGACTATATTATAGTACTGCATTTAAGATTAGCCAGTGGCCTAATGTACCTGTAAGTTGAATTTTAACAGCTTAATAAACGTGAGCCTACACTTAAGTGCAGGCTTTGGTACCTACTGTATGTCAGTGTTTCTTTGAGGGGAGGGGATACAGAATCATTACCATGTTATGATGGTGGGATTATCTTAGATTAGATAACATTATTTCAAGTATTTTATTTGCGTTTAGACAGTTCTGTGTAAATTTATTCCTTTGATTATTTGCAGATGAAAGAGAAAAAGTTCAACGTAAGACATTCACAAAATGGATTAACTCACATCTTCAACGGGTTGGAGCCAGGGTAAATGATATGTACCATGATCTGCAAGATGGAAAAAAGCTCATTCTACTTCTTGAGATTCTCTCTGGAGAAAAACTGGTAAGAGCCTGCACATTTAATAATGTCTAGCAATTATTAACAAACAGTACTTTTTTTGGATTATTTTAGGAGTATCAAGGATTCTTCTTAATTTCTATGCATCATTGTTATCTTCAGTCTTTAAAAAGTGTTATTTTTTCCACAGTCGCTGAAAATATAAACCCAGAATACTTATTATCTATTTAAATGCTTACTTTTTCTCGCTCATTTTTTTTTCACATGTATAGCCTAAACCATCCAAAGGGAGAATGAGAATTCACCAACTTGAAAATGTAGACAAAGCTTTGACATTCTTGAAACAAAAACAGGTAAGCAGATTAAGTTCTTTCTTTGATGAAGCATTTTTTGTTTGCAGGTTCAACACCAAAATTCTCCATACTGCTTGTGTTAAGTTTGCTGTTAAGATCTCTTCTTCTCTTGTGAAAATTTGATGCTTGATCCGTAAGATTTTGTTACGATGACAAGGGTTATCCCATGTTCTCACTGTTATCTGTTGCTTGCTTGGATTTGTTGTAAGACTACACACCTTGAGAACTTAAACTGGGATTAATAATCTCACAATTTTTTAAAAAAAGTTCATGGGTCTCAGTGTTGTTGTTTTTAATTAGTGGTTTTGCTGTCTCGGGAGTGTCAATTTTTTGTAAGGCCAAGAAAGGCTTGAAGTCGTAATGTTTTTTGTTTACAAGTTTTATAAATGAGATATAAATGTCTCGAAGTTTTTAGGAACATCTCTCAGTCATATTTAAAACAATATCATTGATGTCTTGGTCTCACATTCCATAATGTGAAAATGTCTCTGGCTTGTAAAAAAAAAAATGCTAGTCTTGCCTTCTCACAAAGTCTCATACTAGCCTAGCTATTCACCACCCCTAATAATAGATGGATACTAAGTACTACCTTTTTATGTCAGTGATCGATGTGGAAATGTAGTCAGTCCTAAGTTTTTGGTTTGTTTTGTTTTGTTTTGTTTTGGGATTCTTAGGTCCATTTGGAGAATATTGGTGCTCATGACATCGTTGATGGAAATAACAAGATTACTCTTGGTCTGATATGGACAATCATCCTTCGATTCCAGGTAACAATAAATTCTCACCGTAACTTAATGATACTTTAAACAAAACGAATACCATTATGATTTTGATTATCCCAAATCCATGAAAATATAAAGTTCGAGGTTGCAGCTTCAGCAAACTAATAGCAAGATTCCTTAGTTCAGAGCATATCACTTTCATTAACCATTGGCATAAATTGAAGCTGTAATAAACTCTTGATTGCCTATTGCTTTAGTACATAGTTGGCCCATTATGTTTTGTTTTGCAACTGATGTTCAATTTTGTTTCTAGATTCAAGATATCACCATTGAAGGAGAAACAAAGGAGAAGAGATCCGCGAAAGATGCATTGTTGCTCTGGGTTCAATCTAAGACTGTCGGGTACGTGCCCAATGGTGGTTCTTTTTCAGTTGTGTTACACACTGTACTTGCATGTATTGTCCAAGAAGTTTTACAGTCTAATGCCCTAACAATTTAAATTTTCATGTGTAGGTACCGAAATGTCACTGTGTCCAACTTCACCACTAGCTGGCGTGATGGACTGGCATTCTGCGCACTAATTCACAGACACAGGTAAGAGTATGCAGGTGTACATGAAAGGCATACAGGGGAAGCTTATCCTGGTTTAACTTCTGTAAGAGTAAATCTACCCTCTCTCTCTCTTTGTCCCTCCCTGGATGGGATGCTAATCTGTTGCAGGGTTATTTCCCCCCCCCCCCCCGCATTTGTTCATTCCAATTATTGAGGAAAGTGTCTTGCCCTAGAATGTGAACCATGGTCAATTGAGTAATTTCATCCCGGCATGTAGTTGATCAATTGCTTAAATTATTCTCTTTGTCTTTCACTTGACGATGTCCTGATACAAGAGGGAGAAATTAATTTGGTTGCCCCTTTGAATAAGAGTGATCTAGGAAGTTGAGAAAGGCAGCTGATTCATAACCTGATATTTTATTTTCTGACTTGTTTTTGTTGATGTCTGTAGACCTGACCTGATTGAATACGAGAAGCTCACAAAGGCTGAACCCGAGAAGAACTTGAATCTTGCATTTGAAGTTGCAGAAACACAGCTTGAAATACCACAACTGCTGGAAGCAGAAGGTATGATGAAATATGACGAATCATATTGTTAAACTCTGCCAAACTTTCCTTAATTTATTTGTCTTGGCCAAATGTCCTAGGCAACAAACAGAAGCTCCCTCTTTAGCAGTTTAGCTGACGTTAATGTTAAAGTGCACCTAACCCCAAAACTTTTTTTTCACTAGAACGAATCTACTTATTATTTGAAATAGTTCTGCGAAAAAATTTTTGGATTCCGTTAAATCCTCGATTTTCTGTGCCACGACGAAATCTCGAAAATAGCTCCAAAACACCGCCATTTTGTTTCACGACCGAGTTTGAGGAGAATGGGTCCAGCGGCTCTTGTGATGTCTACCCAGGAAGGTTGGATATCTCATTTCCTCTCATTTCCTTCAGGATGGTGCAATACACATTCGAAAAGTGCGCAGAAACGTCTTCCAGAGGTGCTATCGGCTGTTGCAGCAATATTCCAGATCTAAAGAAAGATATACTGTACAATTTACTGACGATGATCGGCTAATGGTGCAATAAAGACGTAAACGATGGTTGATTTTGTCGAACCGAAACAAGCGAACTGAATCTGTGAGAACCATTGAAGAACTCTCACTGGAATTTGTTCCGCTGACTTTCGAATGCTATTTTCATAAATTTTCTGCTTAAAGCTAACCAGCAATTTGTAGAAATACCACCGACAACCTATATCTTCCAATCCCGCAGTATTTATAACATAACCGGCAAAGTTGTGTGATCCGGTCATGATCAAGAAGCGTTATACTGATACGTAAATAGATCGCAACTGTACGCCGCTAACCAACACTTATTTCTCTTTCGATTTAGATGAAAGTCGAAGATTAATCCTCTAGAATTACATGATAACAAAATTGTTAGACTCACAGAGTTTTTCAAAGGTTTGGAAATCAGCAGTGTGACAAAGATTCTGTGCAATAGCGTCGAAAATATGACCGCGTAACATTATCTGCGGACCGCTTAGGGAACACATCATTTTCGCTTATCCGACGAATTTCACTGCAAACTTTGAGAACAATTTACATTGGTTATTTGGAGTTATGACTTAAAACGTGTGACAATGTGAAATCAGTAATTGTATGAAATGTTTCCTTCCGCCTTGCTTCCCGCAGCTTCAAAAATACAGGTCCAAACAATACGATTTTCAATCGATCGAAGCCAATGTTTTGGAGGTCATCAAGTCTCGAAAACTGCAACACGTATGTCGCATTTATAAACATGAAGTATTCAACTGAAAGTAAAACACAAACTGGATTTAACAGAACCTTGACAAAATACATTCTCAGTAAGGACAAATGTAAACGGGCTATAAACATGCGTGGGAATCTTACGTTTAGTTGACGAAATTACCATCCAAAGCAGTCCTTGAGTTTTCTTTCCTGCTGTTCGTTTGCCTGCTCCTCCACTTCGTATCTAGCTTTCCATTCCTAATATACAAGCAGCTCGTCCGCAAAGACGTCTTCCCCGTCGTCGCATGAAATATTGTAAATTGCTCTCAAAGCTCTAAGCAGTGAGTTCACAGTTGTCGAACGTGCTCGATCAAAGTTTATTTCGGAGCCTTCCGAATCGAAACTTAACTCTGACTCCAGTGACGAAAAAGAAATGATTCTGAGACAAAACTTGGACGTTGTAGTCCCAAAATACATCGGAACGATTAGTTTTGCATTCTATTTTCTCGAGCAAATACAGTGAGTTGACTGAGGCGCTATTGTGTTTGGTTCCTGGGTAGACGTCATCAGGTACCGCCGCCCCAGACTCCCTAAAACGCGGTCGTGAAACACTTAATCGCGACTTTGAAAGGGCATAGAAAATCGAGGATTCAACCAAATTCAAAAATTTCTTTGCCCAAATGCTTCAAATAAAGTCTAGATTTGTTTTAGCGAAAAAAAAATTTTGGGGTTAGGTGCACTTTAACAAGGTTCATATAATGGAACCAACAAATAATGTGAGCTTTGGTGTAATAATTTAAAACACAAAAACTAAATAAATGCAAATACAAAGATCAGTTCGCAAACTACATGTAACAGGTAAATGGCACATTACAAACTTGTTTCTGATGATCAACATGCCTGTAGTTTTGATCGTGACTTGTATTTTGCTTTTTAGATGTGAACGTTGACTTTCCTGATGAGAAGTCAGTCATCACGTATGTTGCTGCTTACTATCACTATTTTGCTAAGATGAAGACAGTGGAAGTCAGTGGCAGCAGAATTGGCAAGGTAAATTTCTAACATTACCTAGTGTTCTGGGTTGGTTTGATTTACAGGTGCCAAGTGCTTTGTACAAGTTCAAATGGTGTTTTTGATTGTACTTCAGGTGATAGAACGCATCAAGGAAAATTCTGAGCTGATTGAAGAGTACGAGAGGCTAGCAACTGATCTCCTGGAGTGGATTCAAATTACGATTGTTAAGCTGTCAGACAGAAAGTTTGCCAACACACTTGTTGGGGTGCAGCAACAGATGTTGGAGTTTAATCAGTACAGAACTCAAGAAAAACCTCCAAGGTAGGAAGCTAGAAACATTTAAATATACAATCTATGTACACTTTTACTACCTTACAGTATTGGTGGAGTGGCAAATATCATAAAACGTCTACAGTTGGGCACCCCTTTTGACTACAGTAACATTAAAATGTAATGTAAAAGCTGTTTCGGTCAGTGACTTCCTGGGAGAGTTAAACTCCAAAACTCAACCCTTCTCCTAACCATGCAATTCTGCATAATGTAGCAAACACGCAGTGAACTGCTGGAATTGGCTATGTTTTCCTGAAACTTGCAGGTTTGTGGAAAAAGGCAATCTAGAAGTCCAGCTGTTTATTCTAACGAGCAAATTGCGGGCCAATCATCAGAAGATGTACACGCCTCCTGAGAGCAAGGCACTGAGTGATATCAACAGAGTATGTATTGGGGAATAGTACTACATGTGTAACATAGAGGGTATTACATGCCTGCGCATGGATGCGAATGTTATCTTCGAGTGTTCAACTCGATATCTAAGGAGTGAGCACAGCAAATGAGTGAGATATGGAGTTGAACACATGAAGATAAATTCGTATCCACAAGCAGGCATGTAATATTGTTTATTATATAAACATACTGATGATGATATGATTTTTGAGTAAAAGGAAAAATCCTGGTATTTCACTGGTGTTTATATAATAAAATGAGATAAATTAATTATGACAAAGGGTATTAAATGAATCAAGATGGGCAGGAAGTATATATGGAAAGCCTGGGATAGGCTCCAAAACTGGACAACCCTCTCATCTGGGTTTAGAGGGTTTATGTCGTGGTGTCATATATGGTGCCATGCGAAAGGAAACATGGAAAAGTTGATCCAGACTATAACATGTTCTGTCAAGGAGAAAAACTAGATTCAACAGAGGAGTGCACAGAAACTCCTTAATTTTGTTAGTGCTTTTCACAAGATTACATATTTAATTATGTACTTTCATGAAACTGTAATTGGTGTTCAAAGGAGAATTTCTGTTGATTTATACTTTTGGATTTGTTTGTAACTTAGGCATGGGAGTCGCTAGAAAGAGCCGAACATGAGAGAGAACTTGCATTGAGAGAGGAGCTGATGAGGTACATGTACATCTACTGCCTTTGAAATCTTTCTTGTCATGATTCTTCTCATTAGTCAATCCTATGTACATAACTTTTTCACCCATTCTGTGTACTGTAACACAACCTATGTCTTTGTGCATTTGATCACTTCTATTTGTCCTGTGTGCCTCTTCAGTCATTGTACTGTCCCTATTAGTTTTCCAATTTCTCTTAACTAATTATTATCATTATTACCTTTTTAATTTAGACAAGAAAGACTTGAGATGCTTGCTGCAAAGTTTGACCGAAAGGTTAGTGGTTGTTTTACATGAATTTTCCAAAAGCTAATGATAGACATTGATTGACTGATTGGTCATGATTGTTAATGCTTACAGGCTGCCATGAGAGAGACGTGGCTGAATGAGAACCAGCGCCTGGTGTCTCAAGACAACTTTGGCAATGACATAGCTGCCGTGGAAGCTGCAACCAAGAAACATGAAGCCATTGAAACTGATATCATGGTAAGCTAGTTGACATTGCGAGGTTCAGTTGTGAGTTGCCCAGCTCATGAAGTAAAGATGTCCGTCCTCTTAAGACGTTGGTGGTAAAAGCTCAGAATTGATATTGGTGTGTGTTATTTCAGGCTTATGAAGAACGTATCAAAGCCATTGTTCAAGTTGCAGATGAATTACAGAGGGAAAACTTCCATGAATCTGATAGAATTCAACAGAGGTTTGTTCAGCAGTTTTGTTTACATCTCATGTTAGGTGTTACTATGTATATTTGTGGTACAAGAACTTTGTAATCTTTATTTTTGATGTTTGTTAGTTTGTCTCACTGCCATGGACATATAGGCGTAAAATCATTCAACTTCAACGTACATGTAAGCGTATCAGATCAGATGTTAAATGCCAATTGTGGAAGTGTTTTGTTTGGTAATAACTTTCTTGTGCTTTTTTTTGCAGGAAAGACCTGATTCTACAGCTGTGGGAGCAGCTCTTGGAGTTACTCAAATGTCGCCGTTCTCGACTGGAGAAGAGCATGAAATTGCAACGTTGCTTCCAGGAAATGATCAACACCATTGACTGGATGGATGAGATTAAGGTATTTGTACAAATAGTTACTGAGTCAGACTGTGGATGGTTATTTTTTTATTTTAATGAATGGTTTGGTGTCTGTTTTCTCTACGTAATTTTGCAAAATTTCTTTGCAATTGCAGATGGGCCTTTTGTCTGAGGACTATGGTAAACATTTGCTCGGTGTGGAAGATCTGTTACAGAAACACAGCTTAGTAGAAGCAGATATTGCTGCACAAGCAGACCGTGTCAAGTCTGTTAACGAGCAGGCTGAAATATTCTTACACCTCGACAATGAAGAGGATGGTATGTAGACAACCATGTTGTGTTGTTGCCGGCGAGGTTTTGCGGCCTCGTAGGTTATGTTCTGGTTTGATGCATGGCTTGAATTTCCATCTCCCTGAGTCACACATTCCCAAATAAACATCTGAAAACATTGCGTGACATCATGTCACTGTTTTGATGTCTTTTCTGGAGAGTACAACTCAAGGTGTTGGCTGAAATTCAGGCCAGGCTTCAATGCCTTAACATTGATTCATGGCAGAATCTGACTTCTAACCTGTTTGAACAGCAATGCAATATTGATATGAAAAATTTATGCTGTGTTTACATTTGAGCTTTTACCAAGGTAAACAGTTACTAAGGTCAAGTTACTTAACCTTGGTACATTCGTCCAGTGTTTATACCGGCTCAAATAACTCAAGTTGATCTTTCAACATTTGCGCGTGCTGTATTATCAACGTCATGAAATCGAACTTGGAGGAGGATCCCACCGCAGTGGAACAGGAGCAAATTGAGGTGCCATCATTTTCATAGGCGAGGACCTCATTTCCTAAAATTGCTGCGAAAATTCAGCTGCTTGATCATACCCAGAGTATGCATGGATACGTTGTATCTGCAGCATCCTCCCTGGTGGCAAAATATATCTACAATAATTACACAACATAGGATCGAAGTTTGTCTAGAGAAAGTTGTAAATAATACTGAGAATGAAAAATACAATGCTCTCTTTTATGTGACGGATTGTTCGCTGTAAGAAGATCGATCCAATCTTTCCACGTTATCTGCCATGATCACCTAGTGAAAACTGGAAAAGAAACGCTTTGTCGACAATAGCACAATCTGCTCACTGCGAGAGGTGAAATATTACGCCGCCACAAGCGGATGTATCTGTCATCTTGACCTTGGTTACCAACTGTAACCATGCCTCATCACAGGGTAATTACAACTTTTACCTCGGTTAAATTTCTTTTGTCTTTTGTGGCGTTTACCAAAGTATCAGTTGGCGTTTACACCTGGAAAATGTTTACCTAGGTATGTAAAGTCTGGTACCTCGGTAAACCGTTCAAGTCTAAACACAGCATAAGTCTGTCTAGCAAATGCTAACTAACATTTGCACTAACATTTCAACAGGTTTCAAACCAGATGAAAACCAGATCAGAGATCATCAAGCTGAACTAGAAGGAGCCTACAATGAACTCTTGATGCTCGCTGCAACAAGGCGTGGCAGGTTAGATGAGTCACACAAGCTGCAGACATTCTATCGTGATGCGGAGGAGGAAGAAATGTGGGTGTCAGAGAAGGCTTATTCACTGCAGTCTACAGACTATGGGCATGATCTTAACAGTGCCATGGTGCTGCTGAACAAGCATGAGGTTTGTGATGCATTTTCACCTTTTAGTCTAAATTCTCCTCACTTGTGATCATACATTACCGTACTATACATTATGAGAATTTGTCAGTTTATTAATCTTTCAATCTTTCTTTGTCAATTTCTCAGGCGGTGGAACGTGAGATGGCCAAGCGTGACACCCACACAAGAGCAGTGATGAAAAGTGGCCAGGATCTTGTGGACTCTGGACACTACTCCTCAGACACAATTCAGTCTCGCATGCTCAGCATTCAAAATAAGTGGAGGAGCCTGCATGATGTTGCAGGATATCGCAAGAAGAAGATCCAGGAAAACCTGCAGCTGCAACAGTTTATTGCCGACTACAATGACATCATGTCATGGCTGGATATGATGGAAAGGATAGTTGCCAATGATGACCTTGGTTATGATGAGGCTAGTGCTGATGCATTGTTGAAAAAACACAAGGTGTGTGTGTACCTTTGATTGCATCAATTCATCTTAACGTATCACATCCGAAACTGAAATCAGTTTGTCATTGACTGTTCTTTTTCAATGCTAATCTACCTTCATAATTTATTCTGACCTACAGATCATTGAAGAAGACATTGAAAATTACGCTTCAGTGATCAAAGGTCTTCATGACCAAGTTGACGAACTTGGTGACGAGGACAAGACATCTCCTGAAGTTGTTGACAGATGCAGAAAGTAAGTACTGAAATGTCTGTGTGCTTATATCAATGTTCCTTGGATCAGGTTCCATTTTAATAATCAGTCATTTAATTTTTCAACACCGAATTTGTTGAAAGTTTTAATGCCACATACATGTAAACCTTGTTCCCCTCTGTAGTGTGGACACCCGGTACAACAACTTGCAGTTACAGGCAGCAAATCGCCGACACAAACTTCTGGATGCCCTTTCACTCCATCAGCTCAACAGAGATGCATACATTGTGGATAGCTGGATAAATGAAAAGGTTAGTTGAATGAATGTGTACAAGTTAAGTGAAGAACTTTGCTCCAAGTAGTGACAAAGTGGACAGTTTTTACCTAAGAAGTTGTTACTGTAGGCAACATACATGTACATAATGATGTGAACATTCTCTCAAAGAAAAGTCTCACACAGTGTATGGACTTTAAAGGTCTTTTGATTCCTTATTATTGTTTTGTGAATAAAACTAAGTTTGCATTTTTCCTAGACTGGTTTGCTTTAAATACTTGGCAAAAAGTGTACTTTGAGTGTTGTACAAAACCCAAAAAACTTAACCGATGTATGTCTGCTATCTGTCATACAGATCTCTGCCTTTCCCGGACCTCTGTTGATCACTGATTTTTTTGTATATATCTGCTATATATTTTCCAAAGCATACATGTTTAAAGTTTTCGTATTTTTGCATTTGTAGGAGGATAGACTTGAAGCAGCCCTAACTGTCGACAAAAGCATGGATTTGGAAGAATGCCAAGTTATTGACAACAGATTTGAAGGCTTCCAACAAGTATGTACCAACCTCTGTGAAATTCTTCTCTGATTGTCAAGGAACTTTTTTGTTTTAATTTTTGGCAAATTTTATTTGGTTTAAGATTAATGTGACTGATTTTATAACCAAGAGTTGTATGTTCTTTGCAGGAGTTGAATGCTAATGAGAAGCGTGTCGGAGTTGTTAACGATCTTGGAGGCCAGCTCATTGAGAAAGGGCACATCAATTCTGATGAGATCAAAGACACTATTGATGGACTCAACACAAAGTAAGTTGTGTTAAATGTGCTTCTTCTTCTTTGACAATGTATTATACAGTCACAAGAAATATCGTGCTCATGAAGGATATTTGACTTCTGTATACCAGGTGGGCAAATCTTCGAAATGCTGCCGATATCAAGAAGGCCAAACTAGACAAAGCACTCAGGCTTCAGCAATTCCATGCTGATATTACTGAGACCAAGGTATGCATCTTTCACAAAAGTAAACTTGCATAAAATTGATGTAAAATGCTAAGAAAAGGTTTCGCAACTTCTCAATGAGGAAGTGATATGTTTGTTCTATTCCTTTCATGGAAAAAAAAGATGAATACCGGTACACAAAATTAATACGTCATTATGTAGTGATTGCAATTTATAATTACTGTAGTTCTTTATATTCACTGCTTCCCACTGGTAGAATGATTGGTCTGACATCCTAAAACCCATCTGTTAGGCATGGAAAGTTATAAATTAAAGAAAAATTTGATTTAATCATTAAGTCTGGATAGTTGAATAGTAAATTTACAATGGTTTGATTTCTGAACTAAAGTAGAACTCCTCTTAGGAGACCTTTCCATACTGTGGACATTTTTATGTGAGGGACAAGTACATGTAGATCACGTGGTCCCAGAGAAACCAGAATGAGTTATAATCTTTAGCTGTACCATATGGACGTTAAGCTTCACCTCTATGGTGTTCATACTAAAGGGGTTTGACTGTAGCAAAGTTATTGAATGATGGACCTCTTTTCTTGTGTTTTCTTCGCTGTGTTTAGTTATGGATTACAGAGAAATCAAGTCTTCTGCTTAGCGTTGAGGAGGTCACCAACATGAAGGACCTTGCTACTGTCATGATCTTGCAACGACGTCTCAACAGCATCCAGAGAGACTTGGGACCTCTGGAAGACAAGGTAAACCTTCTTACATGTATGTAAGCAGACAAAGCCTCCTAACTATTCTTCTTGCATTTCTTGTAGAACTAGTTGGGAGATTTATTTGAAAATCACAACAATTCTATTACTTCTTTTGGGATCATTTACTTGATTCTCATTACATGTATGTTTGATTATGCAATGCCATTATCAGGAGAAAATGGCAATTGATCAATTGGACTCCAATTAAGAAAGACTAAACATAGCCAAAGATCTGTAAGTAATTCCTTGTTAGAAGTTAAGAGAAGCAAGCACACACACACAAAAAAACTAATTAATTGGCTCAACTTGACTTTGTACAAATCCTGGCCCTAATGTAGCTCATTACGACATGTTGTTTTTTTTGTTGTTGTTGTTTACTGTACAACTAATTAAATGGCAGTAATAATGCGACAAAAGTGTAAACAGCTCTGAAAAAGTTTCTTTTGGTTTAGTTGTCCTGCTTTGCTTCCATAGGTCACAAAGTTAGAGAGTGATTCTGAAGTCCTTTGCTCTGAATACCAAGGGGTAAGACAGAAATAACTGTATAAAATACAATTTAGATTGTTGAGAAAATAAAGAGAGATCTCAACATTTAAAATGGAGTAGGGATTGTACCCTGTATCTGCATCGAGCAATTACAACAATGTACGATGAATCACTGATCAAACTAAATACAATGTGTTTTTGTCCTGTATTTAATCTTCTTCTTTTGTGTTGTATCCGTAGGAACCAGAGGAGCCCATCATCAGAGACAAAATGACTGTTGTTAGCAGTGCCTGGGTTGACCTTAAAGACAATGTGAGTTGAATTTTTTTTTTTTCCATTCTGACAACAGAACACTTAATCAGTATAGCCAAACGATTTTCGGCATACGGGAATTAATCAGGACTGTTTATTCATCATAGCATAAGTTTTCTGTTTAGACTATTGTTGCTGAAATATCTAAGTCATGTAAGAGGCAATGTAGCAAAGTGGTCTGGGCATCACAATGCTTCAGGTTCAAAACGTCAATCTCACCACTGGCCTACTAGTTTTGCAACACAGAAGTTGCAAGTTAGTTTCCAGAGTTTTTTGGTGCCAAAACCATCTGGTCAGCCTCCTGCCCAGATTGGTTAACACACAAGTCTGTTCTTTTACAATATTGTTGGATCACACTGCAGAGCTATATACATCAACTGACAGTCAAATAATATTTAGTGTCAAGCCCAGACTGACCAGCTGACGTGTGTGTCTTTTAACAGGTGAAGCAGCGAGATGATGCTCTTGCGGAATCTGGAGAACTACAACGCTTTGTCATTGATCTGGACAACTTCCAAATATGGTGAGCACTTCCAAAAATGGCAATTACATTTATTGAACACATTTACAGGCCCTCAAGAGTCTTGAAAGCACATGAACGGTCGAGCCTCTAGTTACAAAAACTTCCATAATACGAACAACTCTATACTACGGACAGTTAACTTGGAGAGTTCACTTGGTGCCCAAGAAACATTATCTGGAATTCACATAATTGCTATATCTATATTAGAGTCTTCTATATTACTGGTACTCAACTCTCCTTTTGAGTGTCTGCATCAAAGAGGTTCAACTATTTTTCACAATTAACGCAAAATTGCGCAGGCTCGAAAGACTTTAAAAATTGTCTTTCAAAGAAAAATTCCTCAGATTATTTTTTTGCCCGAAAACAAACAGCAAGAATTTTTTTCGTAATTCTGATTGTCGCATTCCAGGTTGAACAACACTCAGAATGAAGTTGCCTCCGAGGAGATGCCAGTGTCGCTCATTGACGCAGAGAAGATGTTGAAAGAACTTGAAGATCTCAAGGTATAGTACAAATGATGTATTAGCTGTGGAGAAAAATAATAAGATCTAAGTATTACAATTTTTTTCTTTGAAAATGCCGTCCAACTTGTCCGAAGTAAAGCAGTAAAGCAACCACATCTTAACGTGTTTGAAATATTTTTTTGCTTTGTATAAATCTGAGTTACAGTTCAAAGAAAACGTTGCGTCATTCATCATAAGCAGTTTTCGTTGGATTAAGTTACATCCGAAATATGTTTTGCGTGAACATTTGGTTTCCCACAACCTTATAAACCTTAATATGTTAGTTTACTGGGGCAGAAAAACAAGAAGTAATCGTAGTAAACCAGAGACTACAACATGAAAATTAACTGGCTAGAATAGGGCAAGATACAGATGAATCACTGTGGCTAAATTCGTGAATATAAACCTTCAATAATGTTGAAACAACGTTTTAAGTCGTAGCTAGTAGAATTGAATATGTTTCGTCTACTCCGAAGAATAAAACCTTTTTAAAGAAAAATCCCCCCTTAGAACAAGAAAAGCTAATTAAGCTTGCAGGATGAATTAACTTGAGTTTGTGTGTAACGTTGCATACCTCTTTTCAATCACAGGATGAGATTGACAGCCGCGAGCCAGACTTCAAGCAGCTGATGGAAAGCGGACCCAAGTGGATTCAAGACGAATCTGACCTCCAGCAACAATCACTCAAAGAACAGCTTGATAACCTGGAGACCGGCTGGAATGATGTGCACATCCTGTGGGAAAACAGAAAGAAAATGCTCATTCAGGCTTTGAACCATCAGGTAAAGAAAACAGCAAACAAGCAAACGTTGAAGACAAACGTAGAAGGATTTTTCTTGTTCGCAATATTCGCAGATGATACATGTAATTACAAACCCTCGGTTTCATTATTTAAGGGAGTTCAGTCACGGTATTTTGAGTTATTTTGGCCACGTACAAAAGTACCTTTTAATTGAAGGAAACCTGAAAATAATAATTTACTAAGATAGAAAAACACCAAAGACATAATATTAAACCATAAAGGAACAAGGATTGTCAAAGATGGAGAAGATTAACACGGATTACAAAATTAATGACGAAGTTTAAAATTTTGGTTAAACCTTTGAAGATGTGCAGTGCAAACCGTGAGGTAACTCCTTTAAGGTCCTAAACAACATGATTTATATCTCTGTAACGTCGTATTGCCTACAAATTGGTTTAAATTCACGCACTTGTTTTCCAAAAAAAACGTGTCAAGAATTCTGCGTTATGCGAAGTCGTTTGTAAGTGATACAGCCAGGTGAAATGAGTTCATTGACAGACAGTAATTGTATTCTTGTCTTTCTTGTAGCTGTTCATCCGAGACTCCAAACAATGTGAAGCCATTCTTGGCCAACAGGAATTGTTCCTGTCCAAGGAAGAAAGTGGAGTAAGTACAACCAAGTTCTGTTTATACGGATAAAACCAGAGAGATACGACACGAATTCATTCAAGGGAAAACATATTAGTCACAATTGTGAAAAAAGTCCTTGGGACACTGATGTAATGCAGCCAACTGTGTTTTACAACTGAAGTTTGAAAAAGCACCGCTATCTTTTGAAAATGCGATGCTGTTTCCCCCTCTCCTTCCCCTCCCCCTCCCCCTCCCTCTTCCCCTCTCCCTACCCCTCCCCCAACCAATACAATGTTGAAACTCAGGAGAAACAACATTGCAGGTGGGGTGGGAAGAGGAGTTGGGCAAGTGAAGTTGTATTCGAGCGCGACTGTTTGTTTGACGTGTGTCCAAAAGCGCCAAATGTGCAAATGTGTCCCAAGACATTTGTTCGTGATTGTAGGCACCAGAACCACTATCCGTAGTCGAGGTGTCTGTAAAGTGTGGTGTAAACGTATGTTCCTTACTCTTGCTCCAAAGGCCACCGTAGAAGCCGTGAAGGAACTGATTAAGAAGCATGAAGAATTCGAGAAGCGCATGAACACCAATGACGACAAGATCAATCAAATGATGCAGTTTGCTGAACGCTTGAACGATGAAAATCACTACGCCTCAGACAAGATCACTGAGAAAGCTCGCAGCATTGATGAAAGGCAAGCAGCAAAGTCTTTCTTCTTTAGTTAGAGGAGCTACGTCACGGTTTACGCAACTTGAAAAGTTTAGCCTACATTTTCCAAGTTCATCGTTGGTAATCCGTGTCAATCTTCTCCATCCTTAACCATCCTTGTTACTTTATGTTTTATTATTGTCTCTCTGTTGTTTTCCTATCTTAGTAAACTACTATTTTGAGGTTTTCTACAATTCAAAAGTTACTTCGTACGAGGCTAAAATACCGTGACTGAGTTCCTTTAAAGACTGTATAAACCTCACATTTGACAGTGATGGGGGGAAACTCTCCTCCCATAGCAATAACAGCGCGGATTCGAAAGTCCTAACCTAGAGCTTGTTATTTTTACAGGAGAAATGCCAATCACGAGAAGATGGCGGCCGCACTGAGGAGGCTGAGAGATGCTTTGGAGTTACAACAGTTTATCCAAGATGCTGAAGATGTGAGTATTTTTGATTCACACCACAGCAGACATATCTCACAGGAGAAAATCATTAAAAATTGAGTTCGATCTAAGAATCTTTACATTCTTATAAGCTTCATGACTCAGACTAGCAGCTAAGCACCATAACACGCAGTTACACAAGGAACTATTGCAAATCTCATGCAATCGTGTTTCACCGAACGTTACGTTTAAGGGCGAGTTACACTAGGAAATTTCAAGTTGCTAGAAAAATAGGCCATTTTACAGTTGTGTGAAATGTAACCGAACCTCTGCATGAAAGCGAGATTTGGGTTGACCTTGTGAAGATGGAGACAAGAAAATAGGATAATCAGTTTGCAATAGAAAAAATGGCAAGGTTTTTATGACAACAAACTCAATTCTAGTCTCGCTTCTGCTTGAAGGCCTGATCACAAAAGCAGAAAACTGTAAAATGGGTTGAAGTCTCTTGTAATAATGTCTTAGTGGAATCGTTGATGGCAATGTCTTCTTGTGTGTGTTTTTCTTGTCTGTTAGATGTACGACTGGCTGAATGAGCGGTTATTAATCGCATCAGAAGAGACTTACAGAGACCTGAGCAACATTCAGGGAAAAGTCATGAAGCACCGAACGTTTGAAGCTGAAATCCAGGCTAACAAAGAACGACTTGATGACATCTGCGAGGTTCGTAGACCAAAGCGTATCATAAAACATTGCATGCTAGAGCAAAAATTCCCACCTTATATATTTGAGGTCTTGATACAGAAAGGCTCCATTAGAAGTTGAGTTTCTTATGATCCACTGGAAGCTTCAATGAAATTAAAATGTTTCAAAGAAATCCTCTTAGGTGTAAAGATTTGGCATTTTGGATACCCAGAAAATGTAGCATGGATGTTTGGTAGTCTGAAATGTCAGTCGCCTCCCGCCCCGGGGCTAATTGCCGGGATTAGGTTGACGGGGTGGGGGATGACTGATGTATCAAGCTAGGATGTTTAAGCTCTGTGACGGATTTAAATCCAGTCATAGTAACTGATGTCCTCCTTGCACTCTGACCAGAATTGTTCTGTGTTCTACATTCTTACAGACGGGAAACAACATCGCCGATGAGAAACCAGAAAACAGACCAGAAATCGATGAACGTTTGGAGAAACTGAATATTAAGTGGCAAGAGTTGGCTGATGCTTCCAAGCAGAAGGGAACCAAGCTAGGAGATGCACAGAAACAAGAGGAATTCAACACTGGCGTCCAAAACATCCAGCAATGGTTCGCGGAGGTTGAGCAAACTGTAGTTACTCACGAGAAGGCGACTGACTTGACAACAGCCACAAGACTATACCAGAAACATAAGGTATCGTTTGAAAAAAGTGAAAAATATAAGGTTTTGTTTTGCGGCTACTTAAAGATAAAACTTGTCAAAGTTATCTGGAGTTGTTTTCGTTTTGCTTAACTGTGCTCAGTGATTGGTTTAGAATTCTCGCGGCACTCTCGGCCAATCAGATGCAAAACAAGAACCAATCACCATTTGATCACGTGCCTTTTCCCGCCTTTAGCGCCGACTACGTGTGCTTATTTTGGTGTCGCAGTGGCTCATAGTGCCGCAAATTGAATATCTGCTTTCGGTACAGTTACGTAGCCAACGTGCACTTTAGCGGAAGCTTTACAATCTAAAAAGATAGCAGCTTGAATACTTGCAATGTTAAATTTAGTTGAGGTTCAGTTACACTCCACATTCGAGGAACTCTAGAGATGCAACACTAATTATTATTTTTTAATTTTCAGATGATGGAAAAAGAGATCTTGGCAAGGCGACAGCGTATGCAGGAATTGAACAGCCAAGCTCAAGACCTGGTTGATGCCGGTCATTTTGATCCAAATGCTGTGGAAGAAACTCGCATTGTCATGGAGGAAAGGTTTGTCAGAATTTCTTTTTTTAGTGTTGAACAAGCGCCGCGCGATCTCGTCACGAACCGAAACATTCCTTCCTGATGTGAGGCTATGTAGTGATGCGTGCAGTTCCTCTGATTGGTGGATATTTTCGCGGGAAAAATTCAAACCCAAGCAACAACCAACCGGATTGTCTTACCACTTGTTTGCTTTTTTTTTGTAGGGTCGATGCTATGGCTGCCCCATTGTCCGAGAAGGGCGTGGAGCTAGAGCGCACTCTTGGCTTCTTCCAGTTCAACAGAGATGTGGACGATGAAGAGGTGAGGACGTTTAGACTTTGCTTGTATGAAATACAGGCATAGGAGTGTGGCATGTTAGAATGAGTAAACTGTCCCTGTATTTTTCCTTACCCTAACGTTGCCTTGTGTGCGTTGGATTAGTGTCAAATTGCGAGGACCTTATAATGTAGAGATTAACCTTCGCAAAGGAAGCGAGGCAAGTTTGATCTGATGCTAATTAGCTGTGATTACTATTCCTTTTAAGGCCTGGATCAAAGAGAAGGAGCCCCTGCTGCAATCGACAAACTATGGAAACAACTTATTTGAAGTGCAGAAATTACAGAAGAAGCTCCAGGTAATGTATAGTGGCGCTTAAGTTTTCTATGCTAGTGTAAAGAGAAATTAAATTTTTTGTCAAGTTCTGACTAGTTTGTAACTCTGTTTTTGCCTGTAGCGATAAGCTGATTTCTGTGATCAGTTTCGTCGTAGATTATCGTCAGGTGACGGTAACCGAGAAACAAAATGCTCGCAATAATAGCGGTCTACAGTTAGTAATAACACTGATGACTTGGACGTGAGTTACGATGGATTGCGGTGCCGTGAAATAAAACATTTATGGCCTGACTTATCTAGTAATTTCGCTTGCCTTAACAGACTTTGTGTGCCGAAATTGAAATCCACGAAGCTCACAAAGACTCCATCTGCAAACGCGGACAAGAACTCGTCGATTCTGAACATCCAGAAGCTGACCAAGTGGCCGAGAGAACCCAGGACCTGCAAGAGAAGTATGGTAATCTCAAAAAACTCGCAGACGACTACAAAGCTCAACTGGACTTGTCACTCCAGGCTAAACAGGTAAGACTAGTTTTTCAATCACGTGCATTTTGACGTTATATAGATTTCGTAGAAACGTTAACAATTTATGAAGGACATCCTTTGATAAAAAGACTTGTCTTAGTAGGTCCTGTTGAAAAGCCTTGCACACAAGTACACTCGAACAATTTTGGCTAGTTGACTTGTTTTGTTGTTCGATTGTTACCGACGGTTTCGGTATGGTCAGAAACTTTCATTTCATGCGTGGCTGTCAGTTTTCTTTTAACTTTAAAACGGTTTCAGAGAAGAAACAAATTCACATTTAAATCATTACGAGTCTATACCTCTTTAAGGCGCGAATTTCCCTTTGTTAATACGCCATTATCAATTTGAGAAAATCCCTTCAGATTCGTGTCAAAATCTTTTTTTTTTGGTGGTAATTCAAAAAACTAAAATAGGTGGTAAGCGAGGGTATGTCCCGAACCGTAGTAGATGTACAGATCTGTCATTCCCCTATATTTTGTTGTAACAAGATCATTGTGGAAGATTGATCAAAAAACGTTCAAAAGTTTCAGTACAAATTCCTGGGATATCTTGTTGATGCACCTTCAGATTCTTAAAACTACCTTTAAAAGGATTGTATACCAACCACTTAAGAGAATAAATTTCTTTATCTCTTTTAGTACTACTACGATGCGTCAGAGGCTGAGTCGTGGATGAGCGAACAAGAACTGAACATGATGGGTGACGAGCGAGGAAAGGATGAGGCGAGCGCCAGCGCCATGCTCAAGAAGCACGAAACACTGGAGGCAGCCATTGCTGATTATTCCGAGACAGTTAACGAACTGGGCGACACGGCTAAAGCACTGGTGGACAGCGGACACCCAGAAGGGTACAGCTTAACTCACCCCTCCCCGTAGAAGAATCGATTCATGTTAGAATTCCGCTGAGGAGTGTCTTAAAGGAGCTTCTTGCTTATGGGAAGGGCGCTGGCCTCATGGTTAGTGCGCCGGACTCAGGATCAAGCGGTCCGGGTTCGAGCCCTGGCCGGGGTCATTGAGTTGTGTCAGTCTTGGGTAAATTCGGGCCGAAGTGTTTTTAGAGATTCGCTCGTTGTCACATAAGTTTTTTCAAATTTGAAATAGTTTGAAGTTGTGTAGTAGGAGACCAGAGATTTCTAGTGAAGGGGAAATGTCAGCCTTTAACTCTAAAACCTGATATTTTGGCCAAGATTATCGCTGTTAATGAAACTAGACTTGTTTTTTTCTTAACAGCGAGCAAGTTAAGATCCGCCAAGCTCAAGTGGACAAACTGTATGAAGGACTCAAGGACTTGGCAGAGGAGCGCAGAGGCAAGCTGGACGAGACACTGAAGCTTTATCAGCTGCAAGGCGAAATCGATGATCTGGAACACTGGATCGCTGAGAAAGAAGTTGTGGCTGGATCAGAAGACATCGGACAAGATCTCGCTCAAGTGGAGGTACATATTCACGTCTCAGTTTGTTTATGTGTTAGATTGTCTGTGAATGGGTCGTTTTGACAAGATGGGAGCTCGTAACGTTGCTTACTTTTATGTTTATCCGTCCACAGTTGCTCATCGAGAAATTCCGCGAGTTCGCGCGCGACACCACGAACACTGGCTCCGAGCGCGTGGCAGCAACGAACGCTGTGTGTGACCAGCTGATCGGCACAGGCCACTCGGACGCGGCCACAATAGCTGAGTGGAAAGATCAGATCAATCAGTCCTGGGCCGACTTACTGGAACTCATTGACACGAGGACAAAGGTTAGCGAAACGTTCTTTTGCTATTGTATTTGTTGTTTTTCTAACTGACTAAGATATATTTATAGGAACATTTCTCCTTTATATCGTCCACAAAACAGTAATGTTTATGTGCTTTATCTTTCTAGATGCTAGAAGCCGCCCGCGAGTTGCACAAATTCTTCTACGATGCTAAAGAAGTGCTGGCGATGATTCAAGAGAAAGAGAACCTCCTCACAGATGACCTGGGTCGAGATTTGAACAGCTTACATCAACTGCAAGTCGTTCACCAGGGATTTGAGGCAGATCTGGCCCCTCTTGGCAACCAGGTAAGACTAGTGCATTACATTTCCCGCCCTTTTGGCGACTTTTCCCGCCTTTTTACGGCCTGGTAGTGGTCGTGACACAGCGCCCAGAGATACCGAGGCTCCATAAATATTCCCTCCATTTTTTGACGACCTTGGCTTCGTTTATTCCTTGAAAAAAACGTAACGTGCTTGAGCAACATTTTTGCGCCATTTGGAGGAGTTTTGCCGATTTAAATTCCTTTTTTTTTCTCACCAGGTCGTCGCCGTCCAAGAGGAGGCTAATCATCTCCAGGGCTCCTACGCCGGTGACAAAGCCAGGGAAATTCAAGCCAAAGAAGACGAGGTGGAAGACGCATGGAAGCGGCTCAATTGGCGGGTAAAACAACGCACTGAGCGCTTACATGACGCCGACGACTTGTACAGATTCCTACTGGCTGTTCAGGATCAGATGTTGTGGATGAATGACATGTTGAAGCAGATTTTAACCTATGAGAAAGCGAAGTGAGTGTGAACCCTTCTGACTGATTTTTTAAACTAACTTAAATAGCGCTCAGACGTTTTTCTGCTGTAACTTGTTACACCAGGGCAAAACGCTGACCTCGTAAATCGTGGCTCATCCATGCCGGGAAAACGCCAAACTTTGTTTTTACCGTAAACCAGATTTTTGCGTTTTAATATTTGTTTTTTTAATTTTTCCGCATCAAGGGACGTACCCGGAGTCGAGGTCTTGATGGAACAACATCAGAACAGAAAAGTAGAAATCGACGCCCGGGAGGACAGTTTCGACGATGTCGTGAAGATGGGCAAAGATCTGATCGCCAGAAATCACTATGCTACTCCTGAGGTAAAGAATTATCACTTCTTAAAATTCCTCTTTCTTACACCTGAAAAAGCTTAGTATGACCAAACGAGAGTGGGCGTCATCGTTTTTAACTCGTGAATTGCGATAGCATGTTACGAGTTTCAGTGGGTAATCAAATTATTTGCTATTGAATTCTTTTAGTTCACATGTAGTAGAAATTCACGGAAAAAAAGGAACTGTATTTACGTTGAGTATGTATAGGTAATGAAATTTTCCTCACTTTTGTTTCTTGTCAATTTTAGATCAATGAGAAACTTGACATGTTGAACAGACACAAAGACGAGTTGTCGCTTGAGTGGGACAAGAGATGGGAACACCTGCAATTAGGTAAGAAAACGACGTCGCTTTTTCCACTCCCTTCCCTCCTGCCTCTTTCTTCCTCTGCCGCTTCCTTTTCCTTTGTCAGACTGTTCAAAAAATAGGGTTTAATCAGCGATGGAGACTAATGAACGTGTGCCTTTGATTGACAGTCCTCGAAGTCATGCAGTTTGCACGTGATGCTCACATGGCTGAAGGATGGATGATCGCACAGGAACCCTACCTGAAGAACGAGAACCTCGGAGTAAGTTGTTTTCTTTTTTTTCCTTTTTTTTCCTTTCTCGGTTCTACGACAAATTTAGAGGATCAAGCAAAAACTGTCAGGTTATTTCTCACCAAATCGAGAAGGAGAGAATTAATTGTAAGGCTTTTAAAAGGCAGTGACTCTTGGCTAATCTGAGATGTAAATTGAACGTTTCCTGTTTTTCTCTCTCTGTGCTTTTAGACCGATCTCAATGAAGTCGAACAGCTTTTGGAGAAACACGCAAACTTCGAGAAACTAGTTAACACTCAAGAAGAACGATTCCTTGCGTTGGAGCGCCTGACAACGGTAATGTTTGAATACTACTTGTTATGTACAGTTATTTCAATCATTTCATCATTTCATGGTCTCTTACTTTGCTTGAAAAACCTTCGAATTATTGCAATCACAAGAACAAGTGCCGTTTTGTGTGTGCTTATACGAAGTATCAGCCTACCATTTTGCCTTTCTGAGTTCTAAATAGCTGCTGTATGTATCTTTGCACCATAAAATATCTCGTGGGAAAAGATGACTTTGGAGCTAGGGATCCTAGCAACAGAAAATCTGTCTTTTGTTACTTAGTAGCCTCGGCGAAAAAACGAGGGATTATGTTATTTTAATGTAGCTTTGGAAGGCATGGAAGTTATTGAAATCTTACTTTTTGTCCCTTTGCAGTATGAGCTTCGCGAAGGAAAGCGCCGCAAGATGGAACAAGAACGCCGCGAACGCGAAGAAAGAGAAAGAAAAGAGAGAGAAGAACAGGAAAGACAGGAACAATTGGAGAGGATTCGCCGGCAAGAAGAAGAAGAGATCCGAAGGCGCGAAGAGGAAGAAGCTCGCAGAAGAAGAGAGGAGCGGGAGGCTGAGGAAAGAGCGAAACAAAGAGAGGAAGCTGTGGTGTCTGTTGAAACTGAAGGCGTGAGTATCTGCTCCTTCCTTATTTGGTTTGTCACGCCATGTCACGCAAGGCTTCTCTTCATTGCGTGATGATCTAAATTAAAATCTTAGAAAGTCTTGAAACGTTTTCCGGTAACGACTGTTTCACAAACACTCTGGAAAAAATTAACGCTGGAACTATTTTAATTTACTCTTTTCACTGACAATCACACAGTTGTTGTGATGCTAGACCAGAGAATTCGTTAGTAAATCGGGAAGAATGTTATATTTTTGATTGATTTTTTCCCTTTTCTTGTCTTCTTGACTCCTGTTTGTATTGCGAGGAGAAATGCGATTTTCGGCAACAAGCATAACGTTTCGATTGAACTATGAAAAGTGTACTTCTCTGTTGAGACTTGACTTCTTGTTTTCTTTTCCCCCCAGGTCGAAGCTGCTGCACCAGAAGAGAAAGGTGTGTAGAATGGAACACTTTAGTCTCACTGACTTTGTTTTATATTAAAGTTTAATTATAGTGCGATAAATGCAATAAAGGTTACGCCCCAGAGGGTACTCGGGTATAGTAGCGAATAAAGGCAAATTGTCAATCCCCAAAAGGAGCTTCCTGGCCTTAATTCAGACCCTTAAAATGTCCAACAGACCAGAACATAAACGTAGTTGTAATTTTACCGAAATGCTTGATTTGTTGTTGTTGTTGTTTTTTGTTTTTGTTTTTTTTTCGTGTGAATACTTCGTCTGTTGCCCTTTCATTGATCAGCGAACAAGAAGCGACCGACGTACTAACGAAGTTATTTTCTTTTTTCAAGCAGAAACGGACGAAAGCGTGACTGATGGCAAGATGGAAGGCTACCTGTATCGCAAACCGACCATGGACGCCCCCAACAGAAAAGCACCAATCAGGTAACGAAACCCGACGATGTATCGATTATTAGTATCACCCAACTAGTGGACTAATGCAAATCCTGCATTTTGATTGGCTACGGTACTAGGGGACTATTAGAAATAGTCCTCGAGTAGCGAAATTGGCGCCATCGAGCGTGACGTTTTCTTTCGTTTTATTTCCAAATAAATATTTCTTCAACTTGCATTTGCTAACTTTATTATTTACCTTTTCTGTCCGACTAGTTGGGTGATATTAAAACAATTAGACCCTTCGCCCTCAAGGGCCACGGGTCAATATCCCATTCGGCTTCGCCTCATGGGCTATTGACCCGTAGCCCTTGCGGGCTACGGGTCTAATTGTTAATTAGTCGACGAGTTCCGACACGAGCCGACATACGATGCAAGTTTACTTAATGAAACGCAGTACAGGCCGAATTTGCTTGGTACGAGAGCTATTTTGTAATGTTACTTATCACTGCGCCGCAATCCCTGCCGTTCCGCACGGAATAAATTAACAGAAAGTTCTAAGACTATGATTAGAATTTGTCGATTTCTACGTAGAAATGAAATTTGTCGCCTAAATCGATCCAGTGTTACCTTTTCCCCTCAAGCGCACATAATAATTCGTTATTTATCTCTCTCTCTCTCTCTCTCTCTTATTATTATTGTTATTATTTTAGGCAATGGAAACAATTCTATGTTGTACTGCAAGAAATGTCACTTCATTTCTACAAAGATCAGAAGACCGCCCGAGCGGTGAGTACTTGCATTGAGTTCATTTCCCTTGAAAGAGAGGCCATCATTACAACAAGGTTGAACAAACCAGCTCGTCAAGGGCTTTGCCATCTCACATCCTAAATAATGATGGTTATCAGTTGTTACGTACAACCTCCATGTGATAACAATTCGTATTTACCTTGCCTTATTAGGATCACGAGTCTGCTCACTCACTACCGACAATGGACGGCTCTGTGGAGAAAGCCACCGACTACACCAAAAGAAAGAACGTCTTTAGATTCAAGTAAGTTGGCTGTCTGGCTGTCTGTCTGTCTGTCTGACTGACTGTCTGACTGTCCGACTGTCTGACTGTCTGTTTGTTGATGTTGTTGTTGTTGCTATTTTGTTTGCTGCTGTTACAATTTCATCTACGCCTCATCGTGAGTCAGCAATTCATTTTCATAACAAAAAAGTTAGAAGGCAGGTCGGACCACTTTTGAATCATAATGTGATGAGATTTGTGGCTATTTTCACTAGTACTGTGCTCTCCTTGCTGTAGAATCATTTTGCTGAGAGAGGCTCTCGCAGGTGAAAGTGACGTGAGGTGTTTGAATTACAGCTTATTTCGTCTTTTTTTGCAGGACAAATGCTGGTCAAGAATTCCTTTTCCAAGCAAAAGACGAGGTATGTATTCAGTACATGGTCTTACAGAGTACCACATGAAAGTACTTATCAATAGCTTTCGTTTGAATGCTTACACACCAGGGTTTCATAACCAGACTTAAGAGTTAGAACCACTTTGTACAGAGTAATAAACAATACCAAATGAAGGTATTTCTCAATAGCTTTGAATGGTCGCACACTAGGGTTTCATCCGCAGAATTAAAAGTTAGAACCACCTCGTATAGCATAATAAACAGTACCACATGAAAGTACTGCTCAATAGCTTTCATTTGAATGGCCACACACTAGGGTTTCATCCACGGACTTAAAAGTTAGAACCACCTTGTACAGCATAATAAACAGCACCACATGAAAGTGCTGCTCAATAGCGTACATTTGAATGGTCAAAAACAAGGCTTTCATCTACAGAATGTAACGCAGTTTAATCTCAACTTCTTACTACTTGCTAAAATTTGCTCACCGTCTTACTTAGGATGATATGAACCTCTGGATTAAACACATTCATGAGAGTTTCAGAGAAGAATCCGCTGGTAAAGACGTCTCTCCTGGAAAGAAGACAGAAAAACGCGGCGGCAGTGGGATTTTCGGCAAGCGAAGAAGCAAGAACTTAGAGAAAGAAAAGGAGGAGAAGAAATAAAAGACACTTAAAAAATACACTAGGTTACAAATTATGAACATCTGTGAAACACTCAGTTAATCGCAGTATTTAGGAGTTTCATTTGTAATGGAGCGTGTTTAAAAATTGTTCATTGGTTCTCTGGTACGGTATGTTGTTAAAACCGGAAAAGCCTGTTTGTGAAGTTTTATTGTGTAACGTTCTCTTGCCAAACAAAACAAACTAAGAAAGTTGTGTTTGATTCTGCGCGAAGATTTTGTTTCCCGTTCAGTTGAAGGAGGCAATAGACCAAAGTAAAAATGGACACGTTACTGTCCAAGAGATCAACAGTTATGCATTGCAGACGATCGAAAATCGCTTGAACAAAGAGAGAATTGCAAAGTCATTAGAATGGGAAGGCATTCTTTTCTAGTTGCTTGTTAACCGGAGAACCAAGTTTATTAGTTAAGCAATCCCTTGTTTATAGGTGTGCTTTGTTTTGTCAAATACGGTCTTCTACAGACGGGGGAAAAAGGTGAAATTGGATTATAGGTATTTTTCATTTATTTTAGGTCCTTATATTTTGTGTTACACCTGCCCTAAAACGAGTAAGACTTGAGGGTTAATTAGACAAGAAATCTCCATTCGTTTTGTTCTTGATATTATCTCTCTGCGCTAAAAGAATGAATTAAGAAAAGTGTTTTCTCAAGCAATTGATAAGCAAAGATATAATCTTGGTTACATTGGAAACAATTAGAGTAAAGTTGATTTATACTCCTTTCTGTTTGTTTTCTGTTGATTCACCTTAAATTGTGTAGTAAAATATTGTCATCAGCGTTGAGCTGGTCATAAAATGTGAGAAATAAAGTTAAATAACGTCAAACGAAGTGACTTTGATCCGTTTCAAAAGAGGGTTACGAGGAGGAATTCTAAATCTCTTGTTCTGATTAAGAAAACATTAACCGCGATGTGATGGTTTTTACGAAACACCAAAGATAACAAGGAACCTTACGGGAAATGAAATTGCAGTGAATCGCATTGTTCGCCCAGACCTTGAAAAGTCCTTGAAAATTGCTCCTGGAAAATCGGTGAAAATGAAAACTGAATGTTGTGTCTATCCATGGAAGTCCTCGAATTCTCACCGGTAGTCTAAATTTTGGTGACGAGTGGAATGCTTGAGACTTCGGGTTGAAATAGCATTGTTATATGGCAAGGTCGGCGAGTCCCATCCCGCTGTGTGATTGGGGTTCGGAACTACCCTCTGTATCCCGTAAGAATAGTTTCTTCGTGCCACCATTTAAGTAATCATTTCTTCACTAAAATCTCTTGCGTTTTGATCGGTATCTTGTGTTGATAGATTCCAAACATGCTGGATGTGACTCCATTTCCAGAATGGGTATCCTGTGTTAATATTCCAAATGTGTTACAACTAGCTCAAAAAGGCGCTATATGTTCATTCATCTTCCGCGGTAATTTTGATTTGTCAATTGTGTCTGTCATTTTAAACGTTCCCATGGCAACCGCAAATTTCATGTAGCTTTGGCCAAAAATCAACTTTTTTGACAATTCTGTAGTTTTTTTTCCAGTTTTCTTCTAGGCTTTGGTAGATTGTGCTCGAAAAAAAAGCTTATTATGCTTTTAGCAGTGCTCATATTTTTTAGAAATTATGCCAAAATTATGCTACTTTCTGAAAATTATGCTCTCTGTCACCGAAGTTATGCTACTTGGATTTTAAGGAAAATAAAGATCGCCAGTAGCTTAACTGTATCAATTTTGACTTTAATGAACATTCAGACAGTCCACCTTCCAGTCTTACAGTCTTCAGCATGGCAAATACGCATGTGCGCACCTCGAAAAGCCAAATGATATCCAAATCAACCATTTCTGGGTTCTGAATCCGGGTCAGAAAGTTACTTGTATATACTTGTTTTAGACGCCATCCAGGCAAAGCCCTCAGTTTAGTATAAAGACAACTATGCATGTTGTTAATCTCTCTGTTATCGGTTATTGTACACCCATTGCAAAACAGTTTTCCACCTCGAAGACACAAATTTTCCTCTGGAAATTCTTCGATTCGATCACGAAGACTCATGTTCTCTGGATCTGAGTTACCTCTTTCCTTGTACTTTCCAGTATTACTTTTAGGAACACGTTCTCTAGAGATTGAAGCTCTCGGTACGGCACTGGGAGTGCTGGAAGTGCTGGGAGTGAAATCAGTGGATGTACTCGAGGACGACGCCATCTTTGATCTAAGGCCTGAGGGGCCGAGCCGCCGAGCCATAAGCGTGGTGGCCTGAGGAGAGTCTCAGCCTCTCAGATATGTACGGGGTGACCTAGCTAGAGTCTTCCAGACCTCGATATTTTCCAATAACAATACAGAAGTAAAGTACAAACTGAATTATTCTAGAACTATGATGGGTTTTTTTTTGTTTTCAAGGCATAAAAGCTCGGATTATGCTAGCAGTGCTAAACTGAAATAAAAGCTTTAAATTATGCTCGTTTTTCTAAATTATGCTAAAAATTATGCTAGCACAATCTACCAAAGCCTATTTTCTTCATCAAATTGCAGAAATTCACGAATTTGTACATTTCATAAGCATTCTAGCTTGATTTTGTGTCAATTTCCGTTATTTCTTGACTTTTTAAGAAAATAGTAAAATCCAAGATGGCGGATCCAAGATGGCGAGTCAAATGACGTCATTTGTCTTCATATGACGTCATAACCAACAAAAACGGTATCAACTTGAAGAGCAAGCTCGGGGCCATCTAATCAATGTAAATGTATTTCGCTGTGCCTTAACCAAACGAAAACCGTCTAATTACACCTTATCTCTGGTATTTGAGCAACATAACTGAGTTACTCGAAGTGCATCCCTACAACACTTAAATCCAGGTTTCTCCAGAATAAATATAAGGAAATTTTGCCCCACTGTTATTGGATGTTACTATTGGAATGACTTTCCTTTATCTATACGTAACTTAGCGACTAGAAAACGTTTTAAAAAAGCACTCTTCCAGTATTATTTTGTTCAGTATTAATTAATTCATACCTCTTCCTCTCCTATGTTAAGTTAACTTTTTTAACCTAATTATTATTGTCAATTAAACAAGGGCATCTAATTAGCTTGCTATACTTTTGCCCTTTTCCATTTCTCCCCTGACTTGTTTACTTTATATTTATCTTTGTAATTTTAGAATGGAATAAATAAATAAAATAAAATAAAAATGAAAATGAACCAAACGAAACCACGTCCAAGGGTTACCGTGAAATGACGAGTTTTCTCTGTTTTTTTTTTTTGTTTGTTTGTTTGTTTTGTTTTTTTGTTGGTTGTTGTTAGAGTCTATATAAAGGGGTATAAAACTAATGGTAGCATCAAAAGTTCCGGTAGAATCGTCACCACACGCGTGCGGGATGGAGTAGACGGTAAGGCAGGAAGGCTTCAGGAAGATACGTGGTACAGTAGAACTGATCAGTATTTACACTACGCAATATCTTAGAACAGTAAAATGTGCAAGTAAGCAACCGGAACGATAATCCTGCTGGTATACGTTGGATCAATAGTGATCTAATCGGCTTTACATATAAAATGAAGAATACAAAAGCAAAAACCGACACAACGTAGGACGATTTTTTGAAGGTGTACTATATTTCGGCTGGCCAAACCAGCCTTCTTCAGGTACAATGAAAATTTTACATTGGGACGTGTTTTTACGTGTTTTTAGAACAGTGCACGATTTCGAAAAAGCGTGGATCGCACCACACTCCGGAGCCACGGGGATAGGAGGGGGATGTTCTCCCTACTTTTTCCCATATTGGGCTATACCTTCATCCCTCAACCTTGATGTGATTTCTTTTGTTTTATTCCCTTAAGCCTCGGGACGAAGTTAGCTTTTTAGTATATCGAAACAATTGTCTGTAGGGGGTTTCCTACAATCAGGAAATGTGCTCGAACCCTCCCTCTCTGGGGGAGTGTTTTCGCAGGGATGAGCATCAGCCCTTTCCCATCATCCCATTGACGATACCCCTTTTTAGACTTTCTCTAATCGAAATTTCCTTTCTTAGACCTCGCCTGTTCCCTGTCTTTAGACCTTAGACAATTTTTTGGGGGAGGATGTCCTTTTTAGACTTTTTGTCCAATGCAGTGACATCTTTTTAAGTCTCTTTGCCATTTTTAGTTCAAGGATAGAGTTCGCTGTCCTGTAATATCATTTGTGAATCATAAAGCCTACGTCGCTTAACTCTCAGGCATCATCGGTCATTTTGAATTTGTGTTTGAGGTAAACTCGGTCAGGGTAATCATATATTTATCGTGACACAATCGTTTTTGAAAAGCTCCGTTTTCGAAAATGTTTTCCGTACACACGAAAATGAAAAGCCGGCGTTTTCAAATGCCTCCGGTTTGAAGAGTGTTTTTTGAAAAGCTCCGTTTTCGTGACGGATTAGTGTGGACGGTAGGCCTAACCGTGGAAATAAAGCGGCGTTTTCAAATTTCTCCCGCGTAGTGAGGACGCTGTCTTATCCTCTTCAGTGTCAAATTTGTCGCTCACAAAACCCCGAGAGAAATTAGATTTTCGAATTCATTTAAATATGCAGATTAATTTTTCACATTAATATTCAGTTATTCGACTTTTGCTATCACGCGGAAAGCGAAGGCAAATGGCGACTAACTTGAAAGTCGTTTTATGGTTACTCTTGAGCAGAGAAACCTGGCAAGTCAGCGCTGTAAGTATCGAAAATCGTCCATATTGCCGCTTCGGTATATGTTCTTTATATTAGCACGAGGAGGCTTGGACAAGAGCGAGAGTTAAAACCTTCACAAGAGCTTTGCCTTGAAGCGATGATATAAACACGTGCAGGCTCAGCGCCAAGGATATTTATTTCAAGATTATCTTGAGAGGTATAGCCAGCCTATGTTGTGTGTTTTAGTAATTGCTTCCAAACCTTACCTCAAAAATTTCTTCCAGGTACAAGCATTTTATTTGTTGTAGAGATTTTCTAGTAAACTTGAAATTAACGGACTTGTCCGATAATTTACATAAGTTTTTTCTCGGGCAGGAGCGAACCGACAAATTTCGTGTACTCTTAACACGAATGATCTGTATTTTAGAACAAAAGTTCTTGCCGTGAGGACCATTTAGAGAAGGGGAAACCTGCCCGCCTTTCGTTTTTCGAGGGAAAAACGCGAGGCTTAGAAACTCTTAATGTCTTTTTCCTAACGTACTCCTAACAATTATATCTCAGCTCCGCTAAATTCTGTATGGCGTTCACATGGTATTTTTATCTCTCTCCAGGAATATACGAAGAGCTGGAAAACAAAAGGCGCTGTTAAATAAATGGAATATCGGAATGAAGGTTAACTACTTCTTTAGCTACAGTGATTACGTGTAGACACTAAATATCTGAACAAAGTTAAAAATATTTACAATGAAAATGTATAACAAGGTGATGTGTCTCGTAAGAATATTAAAGTGCCGCAAACTTTCAGTCATAAAAACTGGCCCTGCAACTTCATAGGAAGTTTTGTCTAGGCTTTCCTCTGGGGGGTATACATACGGCAGGGAGGGGACGGGTAGTGATGCTGCTTCCTGATTTATACATAATTAACGGGAAACCGTTTGGACATGAGCTGAAAGACTAATAAAAATTTCACTGTAAAAGGGGGCTCCGATCAAATGGTTTGATCTGCACTTTATCTGCAAAATTATTTACTATTTATTATTATGGGCAGTACAAAGTTCTGAGAGGATTTCGATAAGGATATTAAGGTAAATGGGGACAAGTTGGATAAAGGAGGACTTATATTCAGGGGGAGATGGGGGGGGGGGGGGTCTATAGCTCGAATACCCGAGCAGTTAGCATGGATTCACGCGGTTCTGATATGTCTTCAGGGAAATAGCAAGTCGGAATAAAATGGAAAGGCTGGAAATCAATTAACGCTACAAAGGAGAGAAAGATGCACTCAGGATAACTTCTGCTGATTAATTAGGTTAGTTTTCTTAAATTTTCACCGGACATCTGTTCAAAGCAGATAATCGCTAATCGGGGATTCAAGCTTATAATGTCAAGCTTATGTACACTCAACTCAGAGTTTTCTAAAAAATGTCACATGTTCATTTATGCTTGAAAAACGAATTTCAGCTTGGGTTACTTTCAGCAGCATGCACCTGAGAGTATTGTAAGAGTCTGTAGCGTCTGCAGCACAATGCACATAACCGTCGTTTTGTAACGTATACCGAGAGAGATCGTCTTGTTTATTGTTAAGGGTGTTCTGGACATGATCAGTGCTAGAGCTGCTTTGACCATAGACCAATATACAGTCGATCTCCGAAACCTAACAACAACAACGAAAACAACAACGACGACGACGACGACGACGACGACGACCACGATAACACGGTCATCGTTTTGTTTATTGTTAAGGGTGTTCTGTCTCGAAGACACTCAGTAGAACTGACTAAAGACATGATCAGTGCTAGAGCTACTTTGACTATAGACCAATATACAGTCGATCTCCGAAACCCAACAACAACAACGACAACAACAACGACGACGACGACGACGACCACGATAACACGGTCATCGTTTTGTTTATTGTTAAGGGTGTTCTGTCTCGAAGACACTCAGTAGAACTGACTAAAGACATGATCAGTGCTGGAGCTACTTTGACTATAGACCAATATACAGTCGATCTCTAAACCTAACAACAACGATGACGACGACGACGACGACCACAATAACAACATGATCATCGTTTTGTTTATTGTTAAGGGTGTTCTGTCTCGAATACACTTTGTAGAACTGACTAATTAAGGATATGATCAGTACTAGAGTTACTTTAACCGTAGACCAATATACAGTCGATCTCTAAACCTGACAACAACAATTGAACGACGACCATGACAACAATATCGTTTTGTTTATTGTTAAGGGTATTCTGTCTCGGCAGACACCTAGCAGAACCGACTAAGGACGTGATCAATACCAGAGATATTTTAACCCTTGATCAGTATACAGTCAACCTCTGATCCTGACAACAACAACAACAACAACAGCAACAACAACAACAACAACAACAGCAACAACAACAACAGCAACAACAACAACAACAACAACAGCAACAACAATAACAAAAAACACTTAATAGAAACGACAAATGAACAGTTGTTGATTGATTCTTCGAGCCAAAACATGGTAGCTGTTGATCAGGCGGACAGGTACAGAAAAAATGAATGCAGTTTTTGACGACCAACAATTCTATAAAGTAGTTCATGATACGCGACGCCACAACTTCAACGTAAGACTGGCAGGGGCTATCCCTCTCTAAGTAGAAAACAAAAGTTAAGATATTGACCGTCCCTGAACTGGCTGGCCTGGTGCGGCTTTGATGTTTGCAAAGGAATTAGCGTAATTGACATACGGACGGACTGACAGACGAATTGACCTGACACCTACCGTTCACTGACTGACTGACTGATCGTGTGTGTGATTGACTAAATGATTGACTAACTAACGTACTGACTGACTGACTGACGGACTGATTGACTAATGGACTTACTGACGTACTGACTGATTGACGGGCTGACTGACGTATTGACTGATCATGATGGACGGCCGGATTTACTGACTGACTGACTGACTGACTGGCAGGCTGACTGATTGGCTGGTAAATAGATAATCTTGGTGTTAGAGTAATCAAGCAAAAAAGTATGATTGATCGATCGATCAATCAATCAATCCTCTAATTTATTAATTAAATAATTAAATTGTTATTTCATTTTTTCACTTGTAAACTAAAACGAGATCAATGGATCACTGGATCACTGGATCGATAAATCAATCAATTATTTATTCAATCAGTCAATCAATTAATCAATCAATCAATCAATCAACAAATCAATCAATCAACCAACCAACCAATCAATCAATTTATCAATCAATCAATCAATCAATCAAATAATCAATCAATCAATCAATTAGTCATTAAATCAATTAATCTATCAATCAATCATTTAATCAATTAATCAATCAATCAATCAACGCATCAATCCATCATTCAAACAAGCAAGTGAGAAAGCTTCAATCAATCAATCAATCATTCAATCATTTAATCACTTGATTAATCTGTCATTTAATCATTCAATTATTCGATCAATCATTCAATTCATCAATCAATCAGTCAATCAATCAATCAATCAATTAATCACTCATTTAATCAATCATTCATTCAATCAATCAATCTATCTATCCATCGATAAAGCAATCAATCATTCAATCATTCAATCATTTAATCATTTAATCATTTAATCATTCAATCATTCAATCATTCAGTCATTCAGTCATTCAATCATTCAATCTTTCAATCTTTCAATCCTTCAATCCTTTAATCCTTCAACCCTTCAATCCTTCAATCATTCAATCATTCAGGCACTCAACCATTCAATCTGTCAATCTTTCAATCTTTCAATCAATCAATCAATCAATCAAACAGTCAGTCAGTCATGAAATCATTCAATTAGTCAATTAATCAATCAATCAATCAATCAAACAAGTCAGTCAGTCATGAAATCATTTAATTAGTCAATCAATTAATAAATCAAACAGGCAGTCAGTCATGAAATCATTCAATTACTCAATCAATCAATCAATTAGTCAATCAATCCGTCAATTAATCAATCAATCAGACAGTCAGTCAGTCATGAAATGGTTCAATCAGTCAATCAGTCAATTAATCAATCAATCAGACAGTCAGTCATGAAATCATTCAATTAGTCAATCAATCAATTAATCCATCAATCATTCAAGCAGGCAAGTAAGAAAGCAAGGAATTGACCATTCAATCAATCAATCAATCTATCTACAAATCAATCGATCATTCAAGCAAGCAAGTAACAAAGCATGTAAATGACCATTCAATCAACGTCATACAACAACAACAGTTATTGAATTAAATATAGTCACAGGTGCATTCTTGTCATTAATAACACTGATGTTTCTATTGATGGGTTCGGCGCCTGTGCTATGGTCTAGTAATCAGTCTGCAAATTCAAATTTATTCCTCTCTGTTTAAAGAGTAACGGAAATCAAGAAGTACATCATAGTTATGGTCACTGCAAATAATGTTGAGTTTCTGACGTTAGGTTAACAGTACAGTGATCGAAATCCAATTTCTCCAGACAAAATCAGTACATTGTCAAGGAAACAGGTGATGAGAATAAAGATAATCATCATTATAATTCTGTAGCTAATGTATATGGGATAGGATGAATACAGCCTCACGTAGTTGCAAGGCAAGTGCAAATACAATACAAAGCTTCAGTATGATATATATCAAACATTTTTTTCTTTCTTTCAGCATTTCTCAGTGACCAGACGATTGATGGAAGATAAATGCAAAGACAAGACACTGGAGGCAGCATTAAGAAGACAGGACACTTAGGACAAGACATAGTATGCAAGGGAAAAAAGTAAGACAGATTGAGAGATGAAAATTTTTCTATCTTCAAACCAAAAAGTAGGACGTGAAAAATAGGATTTTTTCGTAGACTAAACGGCAGGGTCGGCGACGTCCATCGTCCATCGTCCATCGTCCAGTGTCCAGTTTTCCTCGAACACGAAGGCTATCTATAAAAATGATTTACAGTTAGGTTTTGCGGGAAATATGTTGGTAGCTTTGCTTTACAAATTCTCAGTCAGTTTTAATCTTTTTGTCATTTTTCACGATGCAAGAACTTGGAGAATTGTGTGACTGACACGTACGTGACTCTTGAGCATCAGTGCTGTTGTGTTACACTATCGGTCGCTGAGAATATGTTAATAAGGCTTTGTGCGGGAATTTCAAAACACGGCTTTGCATGCAACAGGAGATTTAACTGTTGATTTAGCAAATAAGATTGTGAAGTGCCTTTTGATATTTTGTTGGCTCGTTTAGACAAACGGCAAGGCAGCAGGGTACCAAACGAAACTTTATTTTCTTAATTTTCTCAGTTGGCAGTTAAAATACGGCAACAATTCCTAAATTTGAATAATTACCGTGCAAAACTTTATTACCATATTTTCAACGGTCGTTAGTGTAAAGCAGCACCACTGTTGTTTAATACTCACGAACGCTTCTATCATATTATTTACCGGATTCTAGCATCGAGAACTTCGAAAGTCTTTCATTTTACTCGAGAAGCAAATTTTTATAGTTAGCCTTCGTGTTTAGAATCACAACACGAATTTTCTTTCACGGACCAATTTCAGAATATATTGTCTTGTTTGTCTCAACCAAAAGCAATTTTAAAAAGTTCTCTGTAAAAATATTGTCGCAGCTAAAAGCTGAGTTATTTCAACCGTATTCCATCGAGTTAGCTTTGTGCAAAATCAATTTCTCTTGTTTATTAAATGCTTTTTTAAAAATTGCCTTGATTGCTTAAATTTACTCTTGGGGTAACCCATGTCCAAATTTTTAATTTTCCCGCCAAAAAACTTAGAAAAAATACGGGCGCCTAAAATACGCATGCGCCGTTTTTTTAAAAATTTTTTTCTCATAATATTTTCAATTACTATGTATTATTATTAGTCTCAACTGTTATTACAGAAAGCATCATTTCATCCACTCAATAAAAGTGATAAATACAACACTCAAACTTGTCTTGTCTTTTGTTTCTTTTATTGACATCAAATAACTTTAATTAAATAATAAGAAGTCAATAACTCACAAGTATTCTTTAATTAGTTTATTGAAATTAAATTAATTACAAAGGTGTCATCAAAAAAATTGCCCTATATATACTAAGACTTTTGGCGGGAAAATTGGAAAAAATTTGCACAGCGTTTCCCCTGACAACTTTTTCGACAAAAAATTTTAAGAGGGTACCCCCTTGATTTTTCCCACCAAAAAAAATCAACATACACCATCTTGAACACAAAACAACGAAAAGCTTTGATTCCTAGTTTTCGAGTTTTTCATAAAACTGAGATTTTGAATCTAGTGAATATTTGTTTGTGTTCAAGATGATATATTTCATGATGATATCTTGTTAAATAGTCAGCCGTAAAACGACGGGCAGCTAGAAACTTATTTACAAAAATGAGAAGAGCAAGTTAAAATTTCTACAACTGCAACGTTTCTGCATAACATTGAGAAGGTGAAAACATTTCTAAATCGAAATATTTAAGAAAGTTTATATAGCCGGGTAACTTGCATGCGCCCCAACTACATAAGCTCTCTTATCTATAGCGATTCTTAAAGGTCGCCACCGTCTCAGTGTTGTGCAGAAACGTTGCAGTAGTAGATATTTTAACTCGCTCGTCTCACTTCTCTGTAATAGATTTCTAGCTGCCCGTCATTCACAGCTTAACTATTTAACGTGATATCATCATGCAAAATATTTCAAGAAGATAGCAGAAGCAAGCCATGAACCCGATTACTCCTACGAAATGATAAAATGTAATTGCAGTCCAGTTTGAAAGATTTTAGTATTTAACTCTTTTAGCCGAGATGAAAAAGCAAAACCCGACAAATTTTAGGCCAATTTTAGGCTTGCTTCGTTATCTTCAAGAAATTACTTCCAACAAGGTGTTAAAGGCTAATGTCTGGTTATCAAGCTTCAAAATGTATCACTATATTTCCCTTGGCTTCTGTTAAATATCTTTTTATTAAAACTTTGTCGTTGGGGAACAAAAGAAGAATCAGACCATTGAAATTACAGCTTTAAAAAACAGCAGAGTTAATAGCAAATGTTTGGAAAAGTTTTGTCCGTAGCAAACGATAGCGATAAAATTTTAAAAGAATCAGACAATTGGAGTTACGTAGAAATTCGTGAGAATAGATATAATTTGTAAATACAAACGATATAATAGCGATAAAATTTCAAAGATGCAAAAATGTTTTTCAGTTGCGGACGAAAGCAATATCATTTAGAACAATCAAACAAATGGAGCTACAAATTTTTGAAAAGCAACAAATCTATTCGTGGAATATTTTGGTAAAAATGTTTATCAGTCCAAGTAGCTTCTTTTTAGAATATTCAGACAATTGACGCTGCATTTCTAAAATTTTATATATCTGATAATACAAAAGAGAGCCAAAACATTTGAAAAATCAGACAGCTGGACCTACATTTTTGAAAAGTTGCTTGATACCAGACATAATTCATTACAGCCCCGCTGAAAGTTAAACAAGAGGACATATCTGGTTTCTGATTGACCTTCGTGCGCTTAATCCCCTTCGTGCGCTTAATTAATCCGAGGTAACAAAATATAAACCGAACGTTTTCCGTAGGGGTATTGAAAAATATTTGCCGATATATCATGTATTTTCAGGAAACTAAGATCAATCAGAAACCCAATATCCTCCTCTAGAATTATTTATTTTCAAGGTGGCTCTGCATGTCAATGCACAACAAACGTCAAAAAATGTTCGCGCTTTTTACTATAAAGCGTAGAACGAAAACGAAGAGAAAAAAAAACAAAGCACCCGAGCGAAACCGCGAAGAAAGCATTAAATACTGTTGTCATCATGTCAAAAAATGTTTCAAATATTCAAAATTAACTTGAATAAAATTTCGGACAAATTCAGATTTACAAACTAATCGTCAAGGAATAAGTTAATAGGTTTCATAATTCAAATGACGAGGAAAAAATGATAGAATTTGTTTGATTGTTAGAATGAACTCTTTCAATCATTTAATTTTAAGCGAGGAAATCGCTCCTTTAATATATACATTTCATATCAGATGAATTATTTTCCGTGAGCTTTCTGGGAAAATAAGAGAAAAGAATTCTATAAATGCTCACGTCTATTCGACTACTTGTCAAAGAATCGTTCAAGACACTTCTTTAATTTCGTATATGAAAATGCCAAGATTTAAAAAGTAGAAATAATTCTCCGACAATATAAATTTTGATAGCTCAACTGAAATAATTTTCCTCGGCCAGTCATTTAATGTTGACTTTGAGCAAGGGCATTGCCCTCCAACAGACAATTCACAATGTAAATTGAAACTGGGCCTTCGTAAAACTTGGTGCTTAATGCCATTTTGGAGAACAAGCCAAATTAAAATGTTCAGCGTTGAACTGTTTGCCCGATTCATATCAAAACAGAATTAGCTATAATGATTGACGTGATCACGTAAACAATAGTTCCTATCACATTTTAACATGCAGCGCCACCTTAAAATACTCTGCAAAGATCATCGCCTAGTAACAGGTTTTCAAACTTAGGAGGGTTGAGCAATTTTACAACAATTTGGAATTTCAAAAAAAAAAAAACAAAATACTCGACTTTGCCAAAATACACGTAATAAAGCATGCAAACACTGAACCGATAAAATATAATTTAATCAACTACGTTGATGACCGCTCGAACAAAGAAATAAAACTCCCCATAGTTTGAAATCATGTACTAAATGATAGCTCGAAAGCTTAAGCGGTTGAAACCTTTCCGTCAAAATGGCAGAGTTAATTAACAATCACTACCAATTTTAATTTTTTTGCGCCTGAATGTCACTCCAATGCAAACATCTCAGCCGAGAAAAAAAAATAAACATTTGAGCGAGCAAGACGATTTTGAACCTGATTATATCTTCTCTAGTTTTAAAACTGCCATTTCTTATCGGAGAGATTTCATTTAAAGTAAATTCTCAAATACTATTCTCAACTTTGTCTTCATCCTCCCTGCTTGAATCCTTTTGATCTCCTCGTGTTTTACTGACTTTCCTCTCTTCAGTAGTACACCCTGTAAATAGAATGGATAAAAATTGCATAAGGCACAAACCCAAGTGTGTAAACAAAGGAGTAAACGAGGAGTAAAGAATTCACAGTGAAGAGTTAAACATCAGCGTGCGTTGACAAGTACAAGAAAAAGTTTGGCAAATAAACGTAACTTTCATAACGAAAGCGAAGGTATCGTCGAAAAATACCGCCAAGAATCTAGTGTCTCGTATGTCTCCTAAACTGGCTTCTAACGTACGTTTTCCTCTCTTACTAGAGCCATACGGTTGTTCTGAAGTTAAACACGAAATGTAAACCGAGTCCGGGAAGTGCACGGGGTAGAATTACTTGAAGCCGGTATTTGCGGTTGAAATATTACCTTAGGAGGTAGAATGCAAAGAAATTGATTCTAACCATTTGCAAAAATGGGTGTCAACAGACTTCTGTTCCCCAAACGTCGACGCCATTTCTTCTTCGAAGTAAGAATTCGCTTCTCGTGTAGAAGCCGAACAGTACACATCTTACTCCGACGGCAAACATCTTAAAATGACAAGCAAACACCTCTGATTAGCAATAGGCATCATGAATATGGAAAATAACATCAAACCAATCAGCTAACAGACACGTCCTGGATTTTTAACAAACCACACCCTTTGCACGCTTTCTTCTGCTGCAACTTTGCATTTCCTTTGTTTAGATAAAGCCCAAGGGAACCAGTGCGGACTGAACAAACAAAAATGTCATTTTTCAAATATAATTACACTTTTACAGTTCTTGGATGCCTACCTCTCCGGGTCATTTTGAAAATTAATTTTAACGTTCACAGATACAACAACTGATTAATCATTACGATTTTTTCCTGTCCCACGACCCATTTATCCTCATGCCACACTTAAACCACTGTAATTAATAAAACAATAAAAAATATCAGAGTTACACAAAAACAATATGAGTCTGACACGTGCATGAAATAAGGAAAGTAAAATTAGTCCCCCGACAGACGTGGAACCCATATCCTCCTGAACTTCGCTCGGGTACTTTACTGCATGAAATGACAAAAACCACCTCGATACGGAGGATTCATAATAAAGTAGGTCATTTACTGGTCATATTTGCACCTAGAGGAAACCACTGGGAAGTCGTGGGAAAATTCATAGGGAACTAAGCAATAATCCGTGGGGGAAAGCACAGGATAACGTACACCGGAACGGGTATAATGCACGACAAAATAATCACGAGGGAGCGCAAGTTGTAACGGAAGAGCAAACACTAAGGGGGGAAGAGAAGGAGAGGCAGCTTATGCTATACAATATGGTGAGAAAAATTTTAATTGCGCTTATTTCGAACTTCAATATGTCAGGACCTGTCTTCCAAAGACAACTTTTCTGTTTTTCCTACGGCTGATTCTAGCAAGGACTTACTCGTGGTCAGGTAGATTGTTTGTTTCTACCACGGGCGTGTCTAGCCGAGGTTCAATTTTTCTCGGTCTGGTAGAGTTTCTGTTTTTCCTATGGCTGATTCTAGCAAGGACTTACTCGTGGTCTGGTAGAGGTTTTGTTTCTACCACGGGCTTGTTTAACAGAGGTTCAATTTTTCTCCGTCTGGTAGAGTTTCTGTTTTTACCGCGGGTGTGTTTGGTAAGGTGTTTCTCTAAGGCAGGTAGCGTTCCTGTTTGTGTGTCTGGCAAGAAGTTTCTCGCAGTCGGTTAGAGGTTCTGTTGTTACGATGGGTGTGTCTGGCCCGGTGGTTCTTTGTGACAGGTAGAGATTATGTTTCACCTCGCCGATGCTTGGCAGAGAGTTGCGATCTTCAGTTATGTTTCTTTCTCCCGCTTTTACTTCACTGTAGTAAAGCCAGTCTCAGATGTAAGCAACTGATTTGTAAAACGCATATTTGTAAGATGTTCCCAGGCAAATTTTAGTGCGAGGCACTAATCGAAACAAATGAAAGCAAACTCGCCACCTTAGTAGTCAAATAACGGAACTTAGGGCCCTAGTCAGCCACGCCTTTGTTTTTGTTTATATACGAAAGTTTGGCTATTATATTTTATTCGGAGCATGTCAAAACGAAGGAAATTACTGGGAAACTACGACAGATAACTAACATACTTTCAGAAACACAACTTAAAGTAAAGCAATAAGATTTCGCTTCACCATGGAATATCGATAACTTCGAGGGCATCGAAAATGGCCGAGGCCGACTAGGGTACTTTAAGCGAAAAAATAGAAGAATGATCATTCAGTTTGCAATGATAGAATCCGGGTGAACATAACGTTATTCAATGAGGTTATTTAACGCCTGTTTTAAGCTTAATATCAAATTAGCCAGGAATGGCAAACACAAATAAAAAGCAAAGCATTGAATCACGTAGCAGCTATTTCTGTCTAACATGAAATGACATCTAATTTTATTAAGAAGCGATTAAGAAATAAATTAGGTTGTGACCTATTTTGCTTATGTCCTTTCAACTTAACATCGTAGATAACTATACTGGACAAATTCATTAAGGATTGCCATACGATGTCAAAACACCCTACATGTAATATTCATGTTTTATTATATGGAGAAGAGTGTTTTACTAGGAACTAAACCACTCGTAGATTCCATACGCCACTTCATCCGGGACCCGAGTGGCGTATTTTCCGTGTCACCTTTGTGAGTGTCGTATCGTTCAATGACGTCACGATTCCCGCCTTTTGCTTTTGTTGAATTGGTTTCTCCATATAATAAAAAGAACATTACACGTTGGCTCGAAGATATGAATTTTATGTTCTCGTGGCAAGAACAATATATTGTTCTTGCCACTCGAACATAAAATTCATATCTTCTCGCCACCGTGTAATATCCTCTATATATCATATAACTAGACGGCCCATTTTACAATGTTTTCCTCTGGTGAAGAAGACACAGAAAACAGGTCCAGTGACCCAATTATTTTACACTTTAATCCAAAAATCAGTTAACATCACCAAGTTTTATAAGGCTGCAAGGTTTGAACGTTTTCCCCTACATTTTCACAAAGTTACATGCTTCGGTAATTATAAATTTATTGCCCATCATTGACTTAAATATAGAGGACCTACTGAGGAGGCATTTTGCATTTACACTTTGGAGGAAATTATTTTTATCGGAAAACGAGATTTTTATAGAAAGCTTAAGACATAGTAATTATGTAAAATGCACCTTATAAAAGATCTTTGTCTATTGTTCAGTTCCCCAGTTTTAGCAAAATTTCCATTTTCCAGTTCTATTGTTTTCAAAATGCTTAGACCACTTGATCAGCTCTTAATTTATCGATGCAAATTGTTAAACCAGTAATCAATGGCTGGTGCTGAATTATTTCACCAAGAGTAGTTTACCTGGCCTTTGGAATGGTATCCTTCCTTTTGTTTCCTCTGGCAATATATCATATGGGTTTTTTTTCCTGGCTTTTCAGTTGGTGTTCAAGCGGTTGCAGACAAGAGCTCCAAAGTTGAAAAATTACTCAGGTAAGGTAATTCTGTCTCGTAAACTTTCATCGAAATTATCGTATAAGTGCTAATACTATAAACAGCTGTGCTGGAAAGAGAACATTTCAAAGCATTGCGCATTATAATTAATTTCTATGGTGGTCATTCCATTGTAAGATTTTAGAGGACAGTGTATTTTAAATCGACCTTCTACCCTATATTTTAGTTCAAACCGACCTCTAGGGTTTTACAACAACTGTTGTTCTGTATTACAAAACAATTGCACCTACCATTGTGGAACGAAACTTTCTTGATTATATTGTGAAATTATTCTATTTGGAACCACCTCAGAAATCAAATATTAACAGAAGCAAAATCTTAGGCTTACACTCTAAGAAAAAACTTTGCTTATTTTGTCTTGTAATGCCAGTATTGTAGTAGGTAATTTATCAGTCTAAAAAGAAAGTACACTAACATTATTTAATTTTCTCAGGGTAAGATGGCTTTCAAGTACACTTGTATACTTCTACTTGTATGCGTGGTATTAATGGCTCACGCCAAGCATGTCAAGAAAGGCAATACCAAGCAAAAGAGTAAATATGGAATTTTTAGACTGAAAACGTTTATATAATCAAATGTTCATAATAGTGGTTTGCTGCTTTTTGAGCCGTTAACTTCTGGTTTCAATTTACAGGAAGACTATGCACTTGATAACTATAACATGGCAATTATTGTCTCCTCAAAAATATACCAACATCTGAAATACTCTAAAATATAACCACGTTGGCATAGTCAGAAGATAATTTTATGAAGTTTATTGTAACGCGTGTCCTCTTATTGAAGGCAATCATTATATAGAACCAAAATACCAAAACTTTATTAATACCAAAACTCCAAATTCCAATTCGATGCAGAGGCAGTGGACAAACAGCGTGGAGTTTCCACTGACAATTCCCATTTATCTATGAAATTAAACGTCAGCGACCTAGATAACTAAGAAATACAAAATACTTTCCGTGTTTCTTTGGAGCTAAAAAAAGAAAGAGGGTTGAAAGTTTGGGGAACTAGACATGAGAGCATAATTGGTGGGAGCAAAAGCCTCTGGTGAGTGTTATTGTTTTCAGAGCTGTTTCGAGTTCTCCCAAAGTTTCGCGTAGCAATACCATGGAAATGTTTTCTGTCTCTTTTACGAAGAAATTAAAAGCTTCAACAGCAAAAAATTCCTATAATTGTCAAGATATTTAAATCAATCTTATCTAGAAATTCCTTATAATTTAGGACTGATGCTTTTCGTACATCACGGATGTAAAGAACTTTGGTTGCTACAAATTTGTTTTTTAGATCAAGTGTTTACCAAGCGTTACGATAGGGTCAAGTACAAAGGTGAATGGAAAGATTGTGATAACTTTCACACGCTTGATAATAGTGGAAACGGCTGTAACTGCCCGTTTGTCGCTTGCACCGGATCACAACCATGTTCCGACCTATCGGGATTTTTCTGTCGATTCTTGCATAGCAATGTTGATGTCAATGACGTGACCAGGGAAGATTGTGCTTGTAAATGGCTGTAAAATAATTTGGTATCACATTGTTAGACGATGTACGATAAGGCGTCGGAGTGCATTATGTCAATCATGACTGTTTCTGTTTTAGTTTACAAAAACTTTGGCAACATTGTATGTATTTATGGTCATGCAAATAAAGCTAGTTGCTGCTGTTGCTGTAGTTGTTGTTGTCTTGATTTCAACGTATCTCAAACAATGTTAACTAATTTTCAATTTGGACAATGCAAATCAGGAGTTTTCATTGGCTAAGCCATCATGGTATTTGAGCAATTATGCCATGATCTAAGTTTTGATCTTATTTTAGTTTAGTTTTCTATAGTTTGGGGGCATTTTTGATATAACAGTTATTCCACTCGCGCTTGTTGGATATGAGATGGTTATAGCCAACTCGGCGCCACGCGCCTCGTTGGCTATCTACCATCTGATATCCAACGTGCGCTAGTGGAATAATTTTGCATCACATTGTTGTAACACTACACTCCTTTTATTTATGATTTTATAAGAATATCGAGGGTGGAATTTGCGAAATCTTAAGAAAATTTTTAAGAATAAACCCGAGACTGAGATTTTGAAAAAAAAGATTT
>NC_138159.1:6132200-6232200 GCF_964199315.1 Orbicella franksi | reverse complement strand
CCTTGGCGGACACTAGTGAAAAACAATCAAAGTTTGCCTAGTCTTAAGTAAAGCTAAAATCGCTAAGTAAAAAACACCATCGGCAGATCCGCCATACATCCTGAGCAGAACACCACAAGGAAACTTATAAGTTATCATCTTAGTCACAGCAATTACCGAAGTATTGAACTCCGTCAAAGTTCTCGTCAAACAGATTCCCTCGCTTTGACACAAGCAAGTGTAAATCAGCTTCCAGGATCATCAGATGTAAACAATCGGGTGGTTTCTGTCGGTAGCAGTGTTTCTGATAACTGCAGACGTTCACAAGGCTTGAAATGTTCATCCATAAATCCCAGAATGAAGAAGGCGAAGATATATTGTCGAAAGCGAATGCGAAGATCGAGTTAAGCTTATTTTGAGCAGTGCATTCTGAAGCATTAGTATCTTCTTTCACCGAAAGACGGTTGGTTTGGACAATTTTGAAGCACTTGCTGTCTTTTCTATATGCGTTGACGTTTCGCCCCAAAAGTCGGAAAAACTTCCCCATCAACTTGTGGTACCACGATACTAAAATACGTTTTTGAGGCTGTGACAGTGACTTTTCCGTAAAGAAATGAGTGTTTTTAACGGAATACGTAATACAGTGGTGAAATTCACTGACTATGTAGTTTTGCCCTAGGTTTGAGACGATGAATGAATCGGTAGACACGCGCATCGCCGGATGTAAATTGACGACTTCCGCTCGAATGATTTTTCTCTTTATTGATATGATGAGCCATATAATAAACAACTTAATAACCGAGAGTGAGGTCGTTACGGGAAAATCTCAAACCTCGGCCTACCGTATTGACCTCGCTATCGCTCGGTCAATACGGCAAGGCCTCAGTTTGAGATTTTCCCATAACGACCTCACTCTCGGTTATTAAGTAGTTAGTATTGAGCATGCGTAAATGTTTTCCCGCCAAAGAAAAAGAAGAAACTTGGCCATTCTCGACCCAGAGCAACCCGAACATATTGCAACACATACTGCTCCGTTGTCAGCCTTCTCCTTCTCGTTACGTTGGCGGACAATTTTTAGCAAAATTAAAGTCCTTCGTCGCTCAGTATTTTCGTCCGCCACATTGAATACTCTACGTTTAAAGCATTTTCCGCTGGCCGACATACCCGACAGTATAAATTCTGAATTAAGTGCGACACAAGTGCGACGTATGAATCCACAGTCGCATTTCTGCCGCACTTAATTGAATTGAATTCGACACGGCAGAAATGCGACGTATGAACCGGGCCTAACCTAGCTACTTTGTTTTGATCGTTATTTTTAAATTTGTCGTTGACCCATCTATTGGCGCGAGCCAAGAGTTCAAAACCAATATTTATTGCAAAATTCAACTAGGAACAATTAAACTTTGTCGAATCTCATAACGAAGTTGGGTTGTGCAAAATTTACTCTCAGCCTAATCAAGTTTTTTTTTTGGTCCACGCCTGAAATGAAACCAAAACCAGATAAAATACCACCTTTTGTGGCACGCTCGGGTTGTTTAGATCCACTATGAAGATGCCTTTCACCAAACAATGAACAGCATTTTTAATACACCTACCAAACAACAACACAAGGGAATGTTTACTATAAATTAAAAGGCGCTTCTTTCGACCTTCAATTCTTTATGACCTGTGTTCTCAAGACAACTTTCACCTATGAACATTTGGATTGTGAATTTTTTTTTTTCATCAAACGTTTGGTATTAGACCATGGCATTGCTGCCTTTGTCTTCCTTTGTCATCAGCAACACGCTGAATTGCTTTCATCTCTTTGCCTTAGATTTATACGGGTTAAGTTCAAGGTTTCTTGTTTTAGTCATATGTATAGATTTATTGAACTTTATTGTACATGCAAGCGAATAAATCAAAGATCATATATTTGAACTCCGGAGAAAGATATATGAAGACAGCAATATATTAAAGAACGAACAAAATTCGGGCTTGAGCGGGCAGAAGCTTAGCTGGTAGGGCACTCCACCTGTATCGCAGAGGTCACGGGTTGGAATTCCGTTCAAGCCTGTTCTTTTGCATTCTATAATTTCACAGCTGTTCAAGTTCTGTATACCACAGCGATAATAATTGATGTCTTCATATCTTTCTCCGCAGTTCAAATATATGATCTTTCATACATTCACTTGCATTCTTCACCATGTACTTGTATATTACCAACTCACAGCGTGACCAGCTCCCAGTTGGCTTGATAGCTCAATTGGTAAAGCACTGCACCGGTATCGCAGAGGTCAGGGGTTCGCATCCCTTTGTTTCGTGTGGTATTTTGTCATCTGCTTTGTGTGCTGGCTTTTCAGTTGGTGTTTAAGCTGTTGCTGGCAAGAGCTCCAAGGTTTAACAATTGCTCAGGTAAGGTAATTCTCTTTTCCAAACCTTCATCGAAATTTTCGTATAAGTGTTAATATTAAGAAGAGGTGTGCTGGAAAGGGAACATTTTTAAGTAATGCGCGTTGTAATTAGTTTTGGGGTCATTCGATTAAAATTAATGCGGGTTTTACGATTTTTGAGGTTACTGTGCTTCAAACGGACCATCAGTACCCTATATTTTTGTTCGAACTACCCTCTATGGTTTTAGAACAACTGCTGTTCTGTAATATAAAACTAATACCCTAAAGTATCATTTTTTTCGGCAAGAAACTTTTTCTGCCCTAAAATCTAGCCATTTTATTCCGTTGTGAAATTTTTGTCTATAAGGAACCACTTCTGAAAACAAGTATTAACAGAATAAAAATGTTCAGCTTATACTCTAAGCAAAAAGTTTGCATATTTTGTCCTATGTTCGCCAGTATTGTAGTGGTGACTAATTTATGAATCGGAAATTATGGAGACATTATTTAATTTGTTTTACCAAAAGATGGCTTTCAAGTACTCTTGTATACTTCTACTTGTATCCCTGGTATTTTTACTGGCTTAAGCCAAGGATGTCAAGAAAGGCAATGGCAAGCAAATGGGTAAATATGGAAGTTTTAGACTGAAATTAAAAAAGTTTATATAGTCAAATGTTTGTAACTGTGGTTTGCTATTATTTGAGCCCTTAAACTTCTGGTTTCAATTTTCAGGGCCGGTGACTAGCTACTTAAGAACACAACAACACGGAAAATATTGTCTCCTCAAAAAGAAAAATTGCCAGAATCTGAAATACTCTTTAATAAAACCACGTGAGCATAGTCAGAAGATAACGTTATGAAACTTTTTATATCGCGTGCCCTCTTTTTGAAAGTAACGATCTAATATGCAATGTAGTTTCCATGCTTTCTTCTCTAGTAAGTAATATAATCTCTTCTGATTGGTTGCTTTGAGATCATTACGTCACCATTCAATACTTTGCTCACGCACCTAACTATCCAATCTTTCCAGACTCGAGGCTTGCTGTTGCTAGATTCAAAAGTTTCATATCACATTCAACACCCTGGAGGTCAGTTCGAAATAAAATATCGGGTAAATAGTGGGATTAATATAGAATGACCCAAGAAATCTTATAACACGCATTTCATGTATGTTCTCTTTCTGGTCCAGCTATTAATAATATTTGCACCTATACAAACATTCAAATGAGGGTTTACGAATACAGAAGATAGAGAAAATAATTTTATCTTTAGTCAATAATGATAAACAATGAAACTCTTGTCTGCAACCGCTTAAACTGCAACTGAAACGTCTAGCACGCAACGCAGATGATATAATACCACTGGAAACATGAGAAAGGATACCATTCCACAGGCCAGGTAAGCTATTATTGGAGAATTAAATAGTTCAACACAAGCAGTTGAAAAATGGTGTAAAATTTGCATCAATAAATTAAGACCTGATCTTGTAGCCAATGTATTTTGAAAATGACAAAACTTTAAATTAGATTTTGAGGGTTTTTGGAATTTAGGCAAAATGTCGATACAATTCTCTCCTCCACTAAATATAATCCCTCCAAAGTTTAGATGGAAAAGAGGCCCCCCCCCCCCAATTTAAGCCAATGGTCGCCAATGGATTTATATTTAGATTCAACTTTCAAAGAATAATAACATTTTTTCTTATTGCAAACAAGTTCCCCTACCGTTTGCTAAATGTTTTTGTGTATGTGTGTTATTTTTTACTTATTTAATTTCGTTTTGTACATCATTGCCCAGAGGCCGTTAATAGCAACATATCATTTCAACTTTTCCATTGAAGTTCTGTGAGCTAAAAATTCTGTGAGAGGAATCTTCATAGTGGACTTACGCAACCGAGGCGTGACCCATAAGAAGGGATATTTTACATAAAGGCCAGGTAAACTACTCCTGGTGAAATAATTCAACACCAGTCGTTGAGTACTGAATAAATACATGAATAAATTTATAACTAATCAAGTGTCCTATATATTTTAGAAACAACAAAACTTGAAGTTGGAAATCGGGGGACTGGAGGTTATTCAAAGACCTTTTATCTTAATATTTTGATACCGATGCCAATTCCCGCCTAATGAGGTCCTCCAAAGTTTAGATGCACAAATCCTTTTAAAATACCCCCCCCCCCCATCCCCCCAATTTAAGTAAGTAGTCGCCAATGAATTTATAATTAGGTTAAAGGTTTTAAAGAATGATAACATTTCTACTTATTGGAAATAAACACCTTACCGTTGACGTTCTCTTTGTTTTGTATTTTTTGGGGGGTCATTACACAATAGAGCGACTCTATGAGTCCCTGCCAAATGTAGACGCAACAATTTCTAAAGGCACCAAAAGAACCCAGTCTGAAATAAACCTGAATACATATAAAGTTTCGTTTGCGTAACACTTAACAACGTTTCATTGATATTAGACGCAAAAACAGGTCAGAATTTTGAAGGCGTCAATAGCAACTTTTCTTTAACTTTTCCCCTGAAGTTCCGTTAGCTGATAAGTAAGGCGGCGAATTTTATTTGTTTCTATTGTTTCAGGGGTTTGCCTCACTAGAATTTGCAGGTATCGACCACTGTTACAATTAGAATAATGAATTTACCAGTATATATCTGAGGCAAAGAGATACGAAAACAATTCAACGCGTTGCAGATGGCAAAGCCAGACTTCAGCAATTCCTTGGTATAATACCAAATGTTTGATGGGAGAAATGATAAGATTCCACGGTTCAAATGTCCAGAGGACAAAGTCGTCTTCGGAAGTCAGGTCATGACGAATTGATAATTAGTGAAATTAGCTTCTAGTAAATATTCACTTCAAGTTTTTGTTGTTATTGCTGTTTGGTCAGTATACTTAAAATGTTACTCGTGGCTTTGTCAGAGACATCTTCATAGTGGATTTCACAACCCGAACGTCACCCAAAAAAGGTCGCACTTTACACCACTGGAAAAACAAGGAAGCCGGATACCCTTCCACAGGCCAGGTTATAACTACTTTTGATGAAATAATTCAACACCAGCCATTGGGTACCGGTGTTAAGTTTCAATCAAAAAATTAAGAGCTTATCAAGTGGCCTGGCCATGTATTTTGGAATCACCAAAACTTGAAATTGGAAATTGAGAAACTGTATGGATGTTATGCAAAGATTTTGTATACAAAAGCCTTCTGTTTTTTTCGGCAGTTCAAAAATATCTTTTTGATAACTTTCCCTCCAAAGTTTAGATACAAAATCTTTCCATTATAGGTTTCCCAATTACAAGCCAATGAATTTCTAATAAGTCCCATTACCGTTTATGTTATGGTTTGATTCTTTTTTTCTTTTTGGTATGCCATTATAACATTCCAGTAACTCTGTAATGTTCTTCAGGTGATTGAGACCTTGTTTCTTCCCACATCGTTATGTTGAGAGAATTTTAACAAGCAGTATTTTTTTTTCGTGCACCTAAATTGTTTGGACGCTGAAGTCCCTTCCAAATATAAATGCAACTATTTCTAAACGCACCTAGAAAGTCCACACGAAAATAAACCAATCAGGACATATTCTAATATTCTCTTGTGTAACACGTAATAACGTTTGATATTAGGTGTATTAATAGGCTTCAAATAAATTTAAAGGCGCTAACTAAATTCATAGGCGTTAAATAACTTCATGTTTACTCAGCAGCCGCCAATCTTGACTGATCATTGTATATGTTTGCTTGAAGTTTTGTTAGTTGACTACGTATTAAGGTGGCGAGTTTTCGAGAGTTTTCTTTCATTTGCGTCGAGTCTTTCAGCGGTTGACTCACTCTAAAATATGTCTGCATCCACTAGCACTAACACTAACAACAACAACAACAACAACAACAACAACAACAACAACAGAAACAACAATCTTAATCTAAACTTGGCTTTATTGTAGCAAAATACTGTAGTCTAGCAAAGGAGGTAGAAAGAAACACTATTAAAGATTCACTGCATGCCACCGGCTTGGTCGACATAACCTCTACCTGCCCTAGAGAAACACCTTAGCAGGGACACCCGCAGTAAAAACAAAAACTCTATCAGACCGAGAAAAACCTTTGCCAGGCATCACACGCCCTTAGGCAAAAACAAACACTCTACCAGACCACGAGTAACACTTTCCAGAATCGCTACCAGGAAAAATAGAAAATCGATAGCCTTGCGCGAGAAACAACTTGCCATAGACCCGTGCAAAAAGACACTAATTCTTGAGTTCACTGGTGGGTACAACAATAAATATTATATAATAATTTAAAGTTGAATAAATCCGTCTAACTCTGTAGGAGCTAGAAACATTGAACTTTACAGCTATATATCTGAGGCAGAGATATGAAAGCAATTTAACGCTTTGCAGAAGATGAATGCAGACTTCAACAATGCGATGGTCTAATACCAAAACGTTTGGTGAGAGAAATTTTCACGGTCCAAGTGTCAAGAAGACAAAGTTGCCTTTGGAAGACAGGTCATGACGAATTGAAGTTCGAAATAAGCGTCTTATTAGTTTATAGTAAATATTCTCTTGTTTTATTGTTAGAAATGCTGCTCACTGTTTTGTGAGAGGCATCTTCATTGTGGATCTAGGTAACCAAGTGTAACCCTCAAAAGGTGGTATTTTATCTCGTTTTTGGTTTGATTTCATGTGTGAAGCCAAAACAATCCAAGCTGAAGAGTAAGAGTTTGAGTGTTCTGAATGCAAATTTGAAATATTGGTTTCGAACTCTTGGTTCGCTACAGTTCGTACAAATTTCACATGATGGGATGACTTATGCTTTCAACGGAGTTCTAATCGGCTCTGGAACTGTGTGTAGACAGTTTTAATAATAATAATAATAATCATAACAATAATTCTTGTTTGAAACACAAGTGTTGATAATGTGTGCAAGAGGAGATGCCAAATGCTCTGCGACAAGTTTAACACAATTGGTGGGATATCATCAGGTCCAGTAGAGCAGTCCGAACGCAAGCCTTTGATTTCTCTTAAAACTTGGACGCGTGTAACATGCCGAAAGTGAAATGTCATAATCTGGCTCGAACCCATCGATCCGGCTCTGTAAATCGCCCATGTCAGCTGGAACAGAAGTTGTGACACGTTCAGCCGTAGATGCGAAGTGCCTATTCGAGTCATAGGGGTTTTCACTAGGATCATGGGTGTGCGGTTTATTGTTTTTCAGACTTCCTTGGGTCTCTTGGACGAGAGTGCATTCATGTCATAAAATTACTTCCTTCAATTTGTTTCTACTAGTCTCCCAAAAAACCTTCCATGCATGCTCACTGTGGGGCTCCTTGCGGTTACACCTACACTCCTTATGCCCGGGTCGTTAAGCCAGGGCGCCCGTGGTCTTGTCATCTTGATACGTCTTAATGGCGCATGTCTATCTAGGAATTTAGTAATAAGACTGTTCAGGGCACTTATCTGCTCATTTAAATGCAGTCTAATCAAACTGCTTCTCATTCCTGATGTATTTATATCTCGGTTTTAACGGTAATATATACGGTGCGTCGTGGTCACTGTCAATGGGGCAGGGCAGCACATCGGTGTGTGTGACTCGCCTAGGTAGATTTGTGATGAAGTGGTCGATATGAGTGTTCTGCTTGTCTTGGTAGCCACTTTTTCTAGGTTTAATGAATCTAAGACTTCTACATAGCGTTTAACCTCAGGTTTGTCCGGTCTCAGCATGCCAATGTTCTTACTAGTTTTTTCGCTATGTAGAAAAAGACGATGTACAGAGAACGAGATACTCGATGACAAACATGAGCTGAAAGAGGGCAAGACTGAAGAAATCGTTGGCCAGATTGACGATGTATGGGCCACGTACGGAACCCAAGGTTCCGTAACATGCAATAACTTGGATTATTATATGGCTAGCTCGCTCGGTCAATATGGCAAGATCTCGGTTTGAAATCTTCCCGTAAAGACCTCACTATTGGTTAATAAGTAGTTAGTATTGCACGCCTGTCGTGATAGGAAAGATGTTCGTGCACCACTTTCCCAGGTCCATCATTTTATTAGGCTACCAATAAACATTCTGGGTGGAGGGGCTGGGGTGACCTAACCTCTCACTTAGAGCTTCTCTGGAAGAGAATGTAGCATTTTTAACCCCACGTGATGAAATGTATTATTCGCGTTTTTCCTTGTGATTGGTTGATTGCTTTGGGAGGACGTTGGCCCGGTTACAATAGCCGTATTACAAGAAGGAAACTTACACGAACTGAGACGTAAACAGTAATAAGAATGTCGCTAACAAGAGATCCGATGAGCAGCTCTGTAGCTTGGTAAGTGTGTTGTTGATCTTGGTATCTAGACCTTTCTAGCTTGGGTGGTTTACTGTCCCATTTCAGACCATGTGATGAGACTATAATTTACGAGGTAGTGGCTTAAATGTTGTGCAACCATCATATAACAGCCTTGTCATGCACAACTCCTCTCTGTATAAGATTGCCCACATGTGGAACCAGTTACCAGCTATCATCAAATCCTCAACCACTTTGGTGCAATTTCGTTCTCGTTTGAACGGTGTGGAGTTGCAGGGTGCCAGTGTATGAACTGTATTTTTTAACTCAAATTTTTAATATTAGGAACAGTTGCTCTTAGGAATATTTAATACTTTAATTCTGAATTTATCTTAGCGAATATAGTAATTGTAAGTAGAATGTTATTGTAAATAGTCAGTGCGTTTTTGTAATGAGCCCCTGGCTCGGGAGCCGGAGATTGGGCAACCACTCCCAACGTTTACGACTTAAAATAAAGTTACCTTACCTTACCTTACCTTACTTTACTTCGCTTTCAAATTTTCAAACACTCGTGTGTATGAATAATTTTTAGATGGATAAAAGACAGTTCTCTAGAGAATATCACGTGGTCTGTAATGAGAAAACAAACCGCCAAAGCTAAAAAGGTCTATTTCTTAGCGTTCCCCTGCAAAACATTAACGCCAACTATCCGAATTCAGAACTGTTGTCCGAAGAACGTCAGCCACAACCAGGCATTTTTTTTGTTTCAAGTTTGAATTAGTTCAAACACCGGTTGACCAACTAAGTTTCTTTAAGTGAAATATATTAATTAAAATTAACGGTTTTTCAATCGACGTTTAGTCTTCGGTGGCGCTGTCAAGTGGCCTCTAGGCGCATTGTATTCTTCCTTGTGAGAAAAAAAAAGAAAAGAAAAGAAAAAAAACTTGTGAAAAAACAAAAACTTAGGAAAACGTTTCTCCTTCCATCTTAGTGTGGCTTAAGAAAATTTGTCGCAGATGGTAATTTTGACAGACAACATATAGTTATTTGTTTTTCAAATTTGAATTCCCACTTCCTGTGCCCAGAATGTCACCTGCATGGTTTGTACTGTAAATTAATTAGCATTCTCTCAAGTTGATATAAAATAAAGTCCCAGACAACTTCGAACATCTATTACCCTGTTTGAAAAGGTGTTTGCACTTCTTTTTGGATGCTCGACCAAGACGGACAATATATATGCATTAAGCATTTTTAAAAACAGTTTAACTTTCAGAACGAAGGCTATTGCAGGCTATTCCAAAACTAGTTATAAAATCATAATAATTAACAACCATTTCCGAGAGATTTAATTCAAGTGTTATTCAGCACCTCAGTTCGACGAAAAACAACGTAATTTGAGAATTTTGTCTTGATTTCCTCACACTATGTCAAAGTTTGACGGATCCATTGGGGGAATATTTGTTTAGAGTATCTGCTCCATTAGTCGCATACGTCGCACGCAAACTGACTAAAAGACATCTAAAAAACAGGGACATTAGCGACGCGGTTTTCCAGATGTCTTTCCACGCTTCCAATTGCGTTAATATTTGAGAAAGAATACAAATTTGCCAACGTCGATGCGGAAAAAACATTAGTTCCTTGTAAAAAAAATTGCCAATGAAGAACCAGAATGAAACACATACCCTTTTTCAGAATTAGTTCAAACAGCGGTTGACCTACTCAGTTTCTTTAAGTGAAATATATTAATTAAAATTAACGGTTTTTCAATCGACCCTTAGTCTTCGGTGGCGCTGTCAAGTAGCCTCTACGCGCATTGTATTCTTCCTTGTGAGAAAAAAAAAAAAGAAACAAAACTTATGAAAAAACAAAAACTTAGGAAAACGTTTCTCCTTCCATCTTAGTGTGGCTTAAGAAAATCTGTCCCACGTAATTTTGACAGACAACATATAGTTATTTGTTTTTCAAATTTGAATTCCCACTTCCTGTGCCCAGAATGTCACCTGCATGGTTTGTACCGTAAATTAATTAGCATTCTTTCTAGTCGATATATAATAAAGTCCCAGACAACTTCGAACATCTATTACCCCGTTTGAAAAGGTGTTTGCACTTCTTTTTGGATGCTCGACCAAGACGGACAATATATATGCATTAAGCATTTTTAAAAACAGTTTAACTTTCAGAACCAAGGCTATTGCAGGCTATTCCAAAACTGGTTATAAAATCATAATAATTAACAACCATTTCCGAGAGATTTAATTCAAGTGTTATTCAGCACCTCAGTTCGACGAAAAACAACGTAATTTGAGAATTTTGTCTTGATTTCCTCACACTATGTCAAAGTTTGACAGATCCATTTGGGGGAATATTTGTTTAGAGTATCTGCTCCATTAGTCGCTTAAGTCGCACGCAAACTGACCAAAAGACATCTAAAAAACAGGGACATTAGCGACGTGGTTTTCCAGATGTCTTTCCACGCTTCCAATTGCGTTAATATTTGAGAAAGAATACAAATTTGCCAACGTCGATGCGGAAAAAATATAAGTTCCTTGTAAAAAAATTCTCAATGCAAAACCAGAGTGAAAAACATACCCTCTTTCAGACCAACATGCATGGACCCAATCTTTGCCCTCTACAGACCAAAAGAGGTCAAAAATCATACCCATTGGGGTCGCACATACCTATATAGCCCATGTAAGGGGGAACTCCTTCCCCCTCCCCTCTACGGGAGGAAAGACTTCTTTCTAGAACCTGCTTGAAGGGAGATGCGGTGCTGTCAATCATTATGGTAAACGATAACGAGTTTGTCGCTATATCTTAATTCACAGAACGACCAAGGATGCGAAACTGAAGAGGTGATGACAAGAGTGACAAGAATTACAAACTTGGTAATATTGCACCATATTTTTCGTTATTCTTGAACTTGTTCTATGAACATTAACCACGATTTCACGCCCAAATTCACACCACTAGTATTAATTTTTGCGACTTATCAAAGAGGCATTCTATCCAAGATAAAAAACTAGAAAAGAGTTGGTTGCATTGATGAACGAAGAAAATTCCTTTAACGGAACAGAAATGGAGAACGCTACAGCGCTTCCCACTCGACGAGGTCCACCTGATGACGTGAAAATGATTTCGCTCAGTCTTAAAGCGATTCTGATATTCCCTACCATTTTTGGCAACACTCTGGTGTTCAGAGCGTTTTACAAATTTCCAAGCCTGCGGACTGCATCCAACATTATTTTGGTGAGTTTGTCCGTAGCAGACAGCTTGACGGTGTTCCCGTTCATCCTCCATATGAGCTTCATCGCCTTAACGTTTGTAAAGAGCGGTTCATCTACAAGCATCCAGTGGCTGTGTGAATCAAGTGCGTGGTTAAGCCTTGCGCTTGCTTCTGTCATCATTCTGCACCTAGCTTTGATCAGCGTCGAGCGCGTAATTGCTGTGAAGTATCCCCTGAGATATCACACTATTGTGACTAATCGCCGAGTGGTGATCGCTTCCATCGCAGTGTGGCTTTGGGCTGTTGCAGCTGCGCTCGTGTTTCCTCAGGCGCTCAGAGCAAACAGCAGCGGTAACGCTTACAAAAAGCTTTACAGAGCGTTCCACCCATGCGTCAGAGACCAGGAACGACCACGTCGGCGCCATGGCCAAAGAGTACCATCCTCAGCTAGAGATTCATATCAAATCTTCATGGTGATTTCACTGCTTGCCATCCCCATTTTGATCATACTGTCGTCCTACTTGTATGTCTTCGTCGTGGCTCGTAAGCACAGAAAACAGATCCGAGAGCAGCACAGCACGCATGGAGTCTCAACCTGGAGGAGTGAGCTGAAAGGTGCTTACACTCTCGGCATTGTGGTGGGAGTATGCCTCTCAAGTTTCGTCCCGTTGTTAGTGGTCACAAGCTGTCGAGTCTTCGGGTCGTGGCATGTCGTACGCAGCCTTAGTTGGCCGCTCAAGTTCATCGTTTACGACCTGGCTCTGGGTCTAAATGCCTGCCTTAACCCTCTCATCTACGCCTGGAGACACGAGAAATTTAAAAATGCATTTCGCGAGCTTCTGAGGTGTGCTTAGCGAGTATCTCGCTTTGCGTGAAGGTGACGGCAAACTAAGTCGCTGAATAACGAAGTCAGCTGGAAGGACCATCAGTAGTAGCTTGAGTTCTCATTCGTAGAGACCAAAGTGACATCGCTGGTAGAGTTCCTTAGGGATCACAGTAAACACCTATGACTGAAGAAGGCATGGTTGGCTAGAATAAAGTAATTTCAGTTGTTAAACGTAAATACGAGAGTTTCTAATTTTCTTAAGAGCGATTAATTTGTAGATCGACTGTGCTACAATTGAGAATTGCACTCTGACCAAGTACCCTTCAAATGGCTAGATTGTAAAAATAGTATTATTTAAGCGCACCAACACAGCAGTCTTCCCAAACAAAGCAATTAACTTTCCAGCTATGGGAAATTAAAACTCGATGTTTATACAACTCTTTTCGCCAGTGAATACAAAAGTGAATCGACTTATTGCAAAAATACAACAGAAATTAGAGAGATTAGTGAAGCATGTTCTTGTTCACTCACTTTGTAGATGAATAGATTAATATTGCTACTATTAAAATCCTTTGGATTAGAGAGAATCTATAAAGTGTAACAAATGCTTTTTTCGACTGGCGCGCCCCATTAACCCAAGCGCTAAAGGTTTTGTTTGAAATTTCTCGCGGTCTAACTGTCGCGTTGAATATAGGTCTGGTCACGAAAACATTTAACTACAACAACACCAATTATCTCAAATTTAGAAATCTATTTTTAAGTCAAAAACATGGAATACTTCAATTCTCTGCCTTATTTTCTCGATTGAAACCCAATTCTACATGCATCAAAATACTATTTTTTTCTAAAATATAAAAGAAAGCTTTCGACACGTAAAGAATTAAACAGCTGCTCAAAACATGGCAACTTAACAAGAGCTTGCACGCCGAAAAACAATTAATCTGCATTCATCGTCACTGGCGCGGTTTGCTGAGCAAATTTGCATTTGTGGTTTGCCTTTGACAGTGTTCCCTTATGTGAAAAAAAATATATATATATATCATTTTGGTCCATTAAGGCTTAATCATGGCTTCCTATTTGCACATACAAAAAAAGTTTAACTAAGAGAATAACCACTGCACAGAAGGCGACATATTCAAAAGGAAATTTTCAGTTTCCTTAATTAAAGAAAATTTGTAGATGGTTAAGGTGCTCTTTGCGTGCTGGATACTATACCGGAGAATTGCCCTTTACAACGAAAAGCGGTTAAAAACAAGTTAAATAGGGGTGCGAAATTCCAAAGAGTACAAATTATGCGCGGAGACTCGGTAACTGCGGCTTTTAATAATAATTACACAGACTGGCGCTGACTAAAACTTACGAGGTATAAAACTAAAACAGGATCATCGTGAAATTCCTATTATTCTCTGAGTTTTATTTTTGTCCCCAATAATAAAAAATTATGAGTGTCTTTTATTTTATCTCTGGAATAAGAAAAATAACCAGCCGAACACCTGTCTCTCCCTACTATTTTTTTAATATTTATATTCTTAGATATTGCACTATATTTTGTTCCCCACGTGCCCTCATTAACCCATGCATGTATAGCACGAGTTTGTTTGATAGGAGCGTCAGTTGTCGTGGGTTCGTCATGCCTTGAGTTGAGTCTTCACAACGGAAACATTCACCCTGTTCCTGTATTGCCAGTTTTAATTATTGGTCCAAATATTGGTTTTTGACATGACGAAAACTGGTCTTCACCGTCGTGCAGTTTTCTAATATAAATGAAAACGTTTTTGACAGGGATATTGAAACAGCCGTCCAAAACAAGGCAAATTAAAGGCAGAGAAAGCAAGAAATTAATTTACAGTCATCGCGGAGGAGCAGATTTTAATCGACAGCTTGACAAACAAATCAACTTCAATGGTCGGAGTGTCACTAGTTGTGGGCGATCTGTTGATTAAGTTGACACTCAATTGTTAAAGGCTGAAAAACAGAAATTGAAAATACATTAAAGTATTGATAATTCTTATCCAAGAGATCGAGCTATTTGCGCTTCTACTGCTGAGTATAACAAACTTAAAATTGAGCGGCTCAATAGTCTAAAAAGTAGGCACACGCTAGGGGCCATGTTGCGGCGACGTGAGGCGACAACAAGCCAAGAGGCCATTTTCGTATTCTCGGTATTGGAGTGGACCTAGCTTGGAAAGGAGGCTAATGCGGGGGAATACCAATAAAAAGAGATCAATGCATTTGCATTTGAAAAGACTCACCGCGTTAGCTTCAGTTGCAAGCTAGTTCCAGTCGAATACGGAGAATACGAATATGGCCTATTCGTGCGTGCGAATAGGACACATGTTGCAGCGACAGTACGCAACCTGGTGCCTTGTGAACTTTTGAGAGCCAGCAGACACATCAATGAATTTGGTGTGGCCCATATCTATACCTTACTTTAGAAGGGATGTGCGTTAAGCAAGACTTCAGAGGGCCAAACAAAATTTAGCCAGACAGAGAGTACAATCCGGTGGTAAATACATACGTTCCAGACTAGGTTTAGAGTAATATAGAATGCATCGAATTAATCTCGTTGCTGCGTTTCGCTGCGGACTCTCTGTGTCGCTGAAATTCAACAGGTGCGTTCTTGCTCACAAATTGGGATTTCCTGCATACGAAATAAAGGAACTAACCTCCGAATAAAGTGTCTTCCTCAATACTAATAAGCGCGTCGTTATTTAGTCAGAACTAAGCGAGGTACCAAAACGGGGGGGCGGGGGGGGGGGGTATCACAATGGGGCAACGGGCTAGCTTATTCGCTATTAGAACCATTAACTGTACTAACAATAAACGGTAATACCAGTGAACTTTATTATTAATCTTACAGTAAATTTGTACAGCTACCATGAACTCTTGTGATATTAACTATCCACACCAGTGGTTTGTTGCGAGTCTACTCAATTTCTACTCATAAACAATGGACGGACTACGAGGTTATCATGCGAGTGCTCCAAGGAAATGACGCTTTGATTGTGTCTTTTTTGAAAAAAAAAAAAAAAAAACCACATTTACTGATCACTATTTCTCCTTCAGGTACTATAGAGAAATTACTTTTAAAAGTCAAGTCTACTTAGTTGAAGTTAAAGTTAAAAATCGTTGTCATGTATTAAATCAAGAGTTTTCAACATACACTCGTTATACTCTTTTTAAATTCAAAGTTCTAAGCGTACCCACAATTACTATGCACGTTCACATTTGCTGAATTTTTTTTGCGGTATTGCGGTATTCAGAACCCCCCAATGTCCCACTCTTCAACGAAACTGCATGTCTTTTGCAGTTTCTTTTTGAGGATTGTCGAATACTGTCGAGTAGATTCCATCGGAAAAAGGGATCTTACGAATCGTTCGACTCGACAAATCGTTCGTTTTAATATGTTTTACTATTTTATTAATTGCGTCAGAGCCGCTGGTAGACACGGTTATTATTGTTTTTACTAGAATTGTTTTACAGTGATGCATTCAGGTTGTTGCGCATACTGAGAAAACACGTTTTGTTTTGCAAATGTAATGAACATGGCGACGACCGGAAGTACGTCTGTTGTGTTTTGCAGTTTCAAAGGTACCGATATGTGAATGCGCTTCCTGCATGCAGAATCCTAAGTGGAATGTAAATATCATGGAATTTAAAAGTTAACGCTTTGTTCGGCAAATTGTTTCTTAAATATATTTTCATTTTTCATGGTGAAATTTATGTTTAAAGCAGTGATAAAAATAAAATGAATTCCGTGTCCTGGGCTCGAATTCACTGCCTGTCATCTACATTCCGCTCTGAAGACCAGTTTCATATCCTTTGTGCTTATGTGTCCGGCACACAAAGGTCATTTAATGTATGGGGGGATTTAATGTATCCGTATAAAATTTTACTTGTTGTAGTAATTTATCGGGTAGATATATTTGGTTTGTTTAACTTTTGTATTGGTTTACCTTATTTGAAACTGGTTGGATAATTTGTTAGTTTCATATACAGGAATCCAGCCAAACTGTGTTAAAAATGAATTAATCAAGATTACATTCAATATAACTGAATTATTAGGCATAGGAGGTGTAATTAATCATTTGCCAAAAAGTACAGAAAATAAGTTCACTTCTGTGGTTAACTACCACAAGTTTATTATTCCATTTGAAACGGAAGAAAACTTGTTATTTGAACAAAATACTGTGATGATTAAAATGATCAAAATTGGTTCTCACAACAGGGGCTGATCCATTGTTTTACTTAGGGGTGCAGTTCCAGGGTTTTTCTTAGCGGGGCGGGGGTGCACATAGTTTTTTCTGCAGAATACCAGTTGTATTAGAAAGCTCCTCATTTAAATGGGGGGTGAGGGAGGTGCATACACCTTTGCACTCCCCTATAGGATCTGCCCCTGTACAAGAAGTTCAACTGTAACTTTTGACGTATGCCTCTGCATTATAGTTTTTGAGATGACTAATGCTACTTTTTATATTTCATTCTAAGGCGTTCTCTATTTGATAATAAAATTAATGCACTGTGTACATCACAGTGAGGATACCTGGTTATTGCACTTTACAAAAAGCTGAGAACTGTACTGTTCAACACTGTACTTATGATTTGATTTGTCACTGACAGTACAGGGGCACCCAACGACCGTTTTCTCTCGAATGCTGTTAGACGCTGTTTTAGGCTATCTGGAGTACTTTTAAAGCTCTGTGGGTTAATTTTAGGTTGCACCAAAAAAATTTTATCTGTTCGGATATTCTAGGGGAACTTGAGTATTCTCGAATTTATTAGGGCTTTTTTGTCCATTTCCCGAAAACCTTAGGTCTTAACGCCTTTCCGAAAATGATAGCTGACCCTTTTTCGGTACCCAAAACGACATTTTCAACAGTCCGAAAACAACAGACATTAAATTTCTCATATCACGAAAGTTTGAGGTGCCAATTCTCTCAAGAAAATCAGAGGGGATTAAAGGCCTTCCGAACAGATAATTTACCGAAACGATCCGTTGGGTGCCCCTGACAGTAAGAAATTGTGAAATATATTATTGAAGGTGAAATGAAATGAAATCTTTTATTTTTACTTAGTGACGCATCCTTTTCATTTGAAAGTAAGTACTACATTGTTTTTTTGATGTGTCTGCTGTTAAATTGATAGCAGTGAGTAACGTAAATCCTTGAACGAGTTAATTTTGTATGTTACTGATATGAACCATAAATAATGAATTGACTTTACAGTAAACGTTTGGGCTGTTGAAAATAGGGAATTTAATTCTATTTTTTTATCAACATGGAGGATAACCACAATCAGAAAATAGGTCCCCAAGACGTAACTGTGTCTAGTCCTGAGTAATTGAGATTTATGCATTGTTGCATTGTACGGTCACGAGGGTTGTCCAATACTGTCGAGTAGATGTTCCCAAATAGCTGCCCTACAAAAGGGTGTCTTAGACTTTTGAATTTCAACCTCGTTAAAAACTTATGGCTTTGTTTGTTAAAGGATATCACAAGCTTTCGAACATCAAACTTTAGGGTGGTATAAAAAGAAAACGAAGCGATCTTTGAGAAATCGGAGACATCCTTTTGAAAGGCAATGTGTAACGAATCATTTGCGATGTTAAACACGTTGCGGCGATAATCGTGGCTATAAACGAACTTAAAGAAAAAGAAAGGGTAAATATCGCTTCGCTGCGCAAAATTTAGAAAACTTTTATGTTTTTGAAAAAAGAAAAAACGTAATCAAATTCTTCATTTATTTAGCTTTCAAAAAATGTACACTTTATTGGGGTTTATTTTTAAAGCCCCGCCACGAAACATATTAACGTGAGGTGGTCAATTGTGGTATACTGATACCTTAAAATGCGTCTCAATCTCGCACCACAGACCGCGATCTTTCTCGTGTGCGCCAGGAATGTGTGCAGCTTCGCTATAAGCGCGCGCTTGCACTGTGACAAAATACAGTCATTGTTCACGTTCATGCAGAGTGTTGTGCGTGCTTTCTATTAGCGAAATTTTTCACGCTGATGTAGACAAAAAATTCGAAACGTACCAGAAATTTATTCCGATTGTCATACGTTGTCATCGGTGGGTTCACGATAGGGTCATTGCAATAGAAAACTTGTTATGTTTGGCTTTATACTACCTTTGGTGTTTCTAGACCGGGGAATATTCATATCTTTATGTCCTTTTCCACTGTGCTTTTGTTATAGCGGCGTTTTGTCGATTGTCAATCATTGATTCATCGATAAGAGTATTTTTGCGATATACTACGGATATGTTAGCGGCGTAAATGACCATGCAAAACGCATCTGTTTATGTCCTCTTTCACCGTGCTTAAATGACCATGCAATGTTTCGTTTATACTACCTTTGGTGTTTCTAGAACGAGGAATATCCATGTATTTATGTCCTCTTTCACCGGTGTGTTTAGAACGAGGAATATTCATGTGTTTATGTACTCTTTCACCGTACTTTTCTTATAGCAGCGTAAATGACTATGCAAAGTTTCGTTTTTAGAACGAGGAATATTCATGTGTTTATGCCCTCTTTCACCGGTGTTTTTAGAACGAGGAATATCCATGTGTTTATGTACTCTTTCACCGTGCTTTTCTTATAGCGACGTAAATGACTATGCAAAGTTTCATTTATACTACCTTTGGTGTTTTTAGAACGAGGAATATTCATGTATTTATGTCCTCTTTCACCGGTGTGTTTAGAACGAGGAATATTCATGTGTTTATGTCAGGGGGGGCAAGCAGCGAGGCCTGGAACCGAGTTTCTATGATCGCCCCAGTTAAGAAATTTGGCCGAGCAAGACTAAGTACTGGTTTGTGGAAAACAAACATGGCGGACTTCCGTGAGCGCGATGCGTCAGGGGCACCCAACGGATCGTTTCGGTAAGTTATCTGTTCGGAAGGCCTTTAATCCCCTCTGATTTTCTTGAGAGAATTGGCACCTCGAACTTTCGTGATATGAGAAATTTAATGTCTGTTGTTTTCGGACTGTTGAAAATGTCGTTTTGAGTAGCGAAAAAAGGTCAGCTATCATTTTCGGAAAGGCGATAAGACCTAAGGTTTTCGGGAAATGGACAAAAAAGCCCTAATAAATTCGAGAATACTCAAGTTCCCCTAGAATATCCGAACAGATAAAATTTTTTTAGTGCAACCTAAAATTAACCTACAGAGCTTTAAAAGTACTCCAGATAGCCTAAAACAGCATCTAACAGCATTAGAGAGAAAACGGTCGTTGGGTGCCCCTGATGCGTTTGTAAAGTTTTGTAAACGTCGTGCATATTTCACGTTCAAACATCTACGAAAAAGCTTCAGTTGCCCTGCATCTAAATCTTGGACATTTGATCGAGGCATCGGTGATAAATATTCCAACGTAAACCTGTGAGCCCTCGCGAGCGGGAACTCCACAGTGTGAGCCAGATTGCATCATCATCATTTATCCGTTCTCCAAGTGGAGAATTGGGCCGTAAGCTCTCTGCCTCCAGGCTGTTCTGTCCTCCGCAGCCGATGCTGCTGCTGCCCATGTTCTTAAACCTTCCTTTTCCAGCTCCCTTTCTACAATCCTTCTCCAAGTCTCGCGCGGTCGACCCCGTTTCCGTTTGCCTTCAGGTACCCATGTGAGAGCAATTCGTGGATGTGAGTGGTGATCCATTCTGAGGACGTGACCCAGCCACGTCCATCTCCTCCTTGCCAGATTGCAGGCATGAGCATTTTTGGGTGTCCTATCAACGGGATAAACTGAAGTATTTCTCTATTTCCGGACTCCCAGATGGCAAGGGTTGCTTTTTCTTAACAGCTTCGTGACCCTTTTTTGTTTGCACTTACTAAACTAACAGCGTTAAAGTAGGTTTCATAGTGAGTGCAGTGGGTACGGCATTTTTCTGTTACGTTACTACAAGAGGTCTGTTTCAGTTTCAGGCAAAGCATCTGGCATTATTTATGAAAGCGAATACTGGATAGGTCCCTCAGCAGAATTGAGAATTCATCACCATCTCTTTGCCGTTACAACACAATAGTTGCGTCATTGATTGTTTTTGTTTCTTCATAATCCTTAGACTTTTGTTTTAATATTCTTGACTTAACGGCTTAAATAATGGGTCCAATCAAGTCGTTGACATGGAGAGTGTGCAGGAAGTTTGACTTTACCACCTCATTTTGTTGCTCTTTCTGGACTAATTTTTTATGTCACCTCTCAATCAGTTTTCAAAGGGTTCATGCTCCTCTCTTGCACTAAGAATTGTCATTTGAGACAAGTACTATTAAAGACTTCTTCGTCTGACTTTATATTAGTCTGCCTTATTGTCTTATTTAGCTATCCTTCCACTACAGGAACAAGCCACTGATAATCAACACGTTGGGCCAAATCATGAGTTGATATATTAAAATCCTTACTCATCTTTTTGCTTTAGAGGAATAAAACAAATCCTTTGGTTACCGGTCATTTGATTAGCCCCTAGCCAGTTAGCCCCCAACCACAAGCCAATTAGCCCCTTACTCATGCTTAAGGAAAAAAATATATACAGTTTTTTTATTTCTGGTAGGGGGCTTATTGACTTCTGGTTGGAGTTTAAATGTTTAGGGGCTAATAGACTTGGGGGCTAAATGACTGTTACAGATCCCTGTGCTTGACGTCTTTTCTTGTTATTCTCGAAAGCCTTAAAGCCAAATCTCAAAATTGGCCTATTTCAAATGTTGTGGAGATTCTTTTGACTCAGGTTTACCCAAGTTAAAGTTAGTAATTAATAATCTGGATGAATGACCATTTTACCTGCTTACCTCATTACTACCACTCAACTACAGGTAACATGACCTCATTTTCCTTCCCTGGGTCTATTTCATAAATTATCTCCCTCAGCAGATGAGTATATGGCAGCCCTATTTTGATATCCAGAAGTATTACAGAGCTTTCTCCCACCACACAAATAAAACTGATGCTTATCACCAGTACAAATTATGCCAAAGCATGTGAGCAGAAGCTGCTTTCTTTATTTTCACGGGTAAATAACTTGTAAATGAAATACCTCAACCCAGTAAAGGTTCACATTGAGTCTGTGTCTAGCAAACAGTCCATTTTGGACATTCCCATATGCAGAAGCGGAAAAATGATTTCAAATTTGCGAGTTCACATTGGTACTGAACAGTAAGGGATGGAGGTTTCAAAACCTCCATAATTTATCACTGCATTATCGAGACACGCAAACTGGTAGCTATTTTCAATGTTGTTGACTGATCTGCAACTGCCTTCAAGTTTCATGATTAAATTAAATTACTCGAAAGAAAGTCTTCAGACTCAACACACTACAGGAAAATCATACAGTAAATGCAGTCTTTCATAAGAAAGTAAGTTACGACGGAAAAAACTTTAGACAGAAAAGCTTGTTTAATGTAGTCAATGTAAGCTCAAGTTTAAATGTACAACTCTGAACAGTTGAGAAATATTTTAAAGACTTACGTTCGGAGGCTTCGCGATATATAATGCCAGACATGAAACAGTTCGACATCGGTATTTTCCATAGAAATTTGGGAAGAATAATTGCTCGGTGTGAAGATGGAAAGTAATGAACCTTGAAATTTCCACAGCAAAATAAACACTTCAGCTTCGTTTTCTTCCTGAGACGGAAAAACCTCTCCAGGCAACCAAGAATGCAACCACGCTCGCCAGGAAAATAGCCCAAAGCTGGTCCTGGATTCCCTTAGTCCTGATTGCCTCAGAGCTGTCGTTAAAAATTGCTAACAGCGAATAAAAAGTTATCGAATCGAAGGCAAACCCTGAACAAAAATGGCGGCGAAACATGTTTCGGTTACCTCGTGTTATTTTCGCGTTGTGCGCATGCTCGTTACGGTTCTCAAATGATTGACAGATTTCTTTACTGGGGCGATCATAGAAACCAGAAAAGCGGCGAGATCAAAGGTAGCTGCCAGCCCCCCCTGGTTTATGTACTCTTTCACCGTACTTTTCTTATAGCAACGTAAATGACTATGCAAAGTTTCGTTTATACTACCTTTGGTGTTTTTAGAACGAAGAATATTCATGTGTTTATGCCCTCTTTCACCGGTGTTTTTAGAACGAGGAATATCCATGTGTTTATGTACTCTTTCACCGTGCTTTTCTTATAGCGACGTAAATGACTATGCAAAGTTTCATTTATACTACCTTTGGTGTTTTTAGAACGAGGAATATTCACGTGTTTATGTCCTCTTTCACCGTGCTTTTCTTATAGCGGCGTAAATGACTATGCAATGTTTCATTTATACTACCTTTGGTGTTTTTAGAACGAGGAATATCCATGTGTTTATGTACTCTTTCACCGTGCTTTTCTTATAGCGACGTAAATGACTATGCAAAGTTTCATTTATACTACCTTTGGTGTTTTTAGAACGAGGAATATCCATGTGTTTATGTACTCTTTCACCGTGCTTTTCTTATAGCGGCGTAAATGACTATGCAATGTTTCATTTATACTACCTTTGGTGTTTTTAGAACGAGGAATATTCACGTGTTTATGTCCTCTTTCACCGGTGTTTTTAGAACGAGGAATATCCATGTGTTTATGTCCTCTTTCACCGTGCTTTTCTTATAGCGACGTAAATGACTATGCAATGTTTCATTTATACTACCTTTGGTGTTTTTAGAACGAGGAATATTCACGTGTTTATGTCCTCTTTCACAGTGCTTTCGTTATAATGGCCTGTGAACGAATCGACAACGTTGGACCGCCGGGTCTGTTGTCACTAATGAGATGCGATTTTCCGATCAACAACATCCAGGTTTCGGGTCGTGTCCATTCGACGAATCGATCGAATCGATCGAATCGACAACGTTGGATCGCCGGGTCTGTTGTCACTAATGAGATGCGATTTTCCGATCAACAACATCCAGGTTTCGGGTCGTGTCCATTCGACGAATCGATCGATCCGACAGGCTTTATATCCACCTAATAGCTAATGAGATGTAATTTTCCGATCGACAACGAATAGAAAGTTCTCTTTTCCGATGGAATCTACTCGACAGTATTGGACATGAGTGTTCTTTTTACATCTCGCAAAGTAAACAGTAAACGCCTTGCAATGCTGTTGCTCCAATTGAAGTCGCAATTCCTTCAGTTTGATCAGCAAGGTCCATGGACAGGACTCACCACTCAAACGGCATTTGGCAGAAATCCTTAGGTTTGCCGACAGAGCGTTCATTATTAACTACCGCCGGTAAAATCAAACTTGAGCTCAACCATGAAGCCATCACCACTACGTTTATGATCGCTACTACAATGTGCTTTTTCCATCTTCTTCGCCAGACAGCCATTACAGGCATATTTTGATATCGAGTTTCAATAGCTAGCGAAAGACTGGTGAAAAACCACTCAATTGCCAATGCGACTGATGTTGTGAGAGCAAAGGATTGTAGCAGCTGGAGGGCAGAATTGTCGCTGCTGAAAAAATAACGATACAAGTGCAGGAAGCCATTGACGGAGATGACACCACTTGATTCGTACAAGATGCTCATTATGACAATATCAGTGGCTAGTCTCTCACGACGAGGAGTACGGAAATTCCCACAGCGAACCAATCTCCTTTGCCAAATCTGATGGTATATGTGGTCGATGAAAACCATACCACTGCGTTCTATCACTTCTGCAATTCCATGGATCACTCCAATCGCAGCAATTGCTCTTACATCTTCAACATCCACTTGTAAAAATCTCAGCATTACAGCCGACCCATAATACAACGGAACCAACAGCACAAATGAATGTCCCGGATGGCTGATCCTCCACAATCGCTGGACACAAAAGCGTGACACGCCTTTAAGAAAAACCGTGATGAGCGGTGCGAATATGGCAATGAGTACTTTGCCAACAATGTTGTCCTGTCTGTTATAAGCTGGATATATGAAATAAGCTTCAAGAATACCCGTAACATATGTTAAAAAACATGGAATTGTTAAAGATAAAAATAACGAGAGCTGTTTTTTTCTTGGCCCCCTGCAAAAATGTTTGGTAATGATGCAGACTTGAACACACAGACACAGAAAAAATAGAACATTTCCTGGTAGCACTTGAAGCTTTGTCAAGTTGAAGTGAGAAAACACGAGAGCTTGGAGTAGGCGATAACATACATCAAATATATAAAAAGCTAGAGCTGTTAAGGAAAGTGTCAGTTTTAGTCCTGATATTTGAAATGGACGAAAATAAAATAGGCTATTGACGAAAAGCCAACAGTAGAAAAAGAAGGCAAAAATGGCTTCGGAGACAGTTCTGATCCATCGTAGTTTGTTCGGTATCGATTTTTCTGGATGGACTAAGCAGTTGAGCTGAGTTTGAAAGCTGAGATAATAAACTAAAATTGAAATCATTCCGACAATGACGGCACTTAAAACAGACACCAGAAATCCAACGTAAGCTGATTTGCAAACAGTACGGACGAAAGACGGTCTAAACTGCTTCCAAGCCATAGCTCTATCGTTTCCTACGTCCCCTGTTTCTTCGGTTTCTTCTGTCGAGCATGCGTTCAGCAACCTTGCCTGAATCTTGGAAGAGGGCAAATAATCCAACGTTGTTACATCTCTGTCACTGTATTCTTGGTAAATGAGCTCATCTACCGGCTGACAGTACCATTCTTTGCCCGTGTCTTCTAGAGGATTGTACCCAAATAACTCCAAATCGCGCTCGGCTTCATCAAAGTCGGAATGTTCAGCAACACTGCGGGTGAAGCTAAGAATTATGTGACCGATGAACTCAACAACAGCGTGGCCAATCATGTCGTTACGAGCTGCAGTTGTAGAATTGACTAGCGAGTGTATACGGGCTGTGTTAATATACCACTATTGCACACACGAGAAAGCAACTATAACGTCAATTTCCTCCAATAAACCTTGACTTCTATATATAGCTTTAGAGAGATAATGTATATTATATATTTATCAGTATTCTTCGCTGTAAGTGTTTCAGGCCATCAAAAAAAAAGTAGTTTTTCTTCCGCAATGGATTACATGTAGAGAAGTGCTGTTGGCTATTTCAGTAGAGGCGGAAGTGATTATTTAAGCAAACTCCCACGATGGCAACTACAACAGGAAAATCACGCAAAAAAAAAAAAAAAATTAACGAGCACACCAATGGCTCTGCACGTCCGTTATAGATCTTTATACATTTCTTAGCCGTCTTCTGCAAATCAACAATGTGAAACAACAATGTAAAATGACCAAGTTTTGGGCATTTTGGAGAACACGAACGACTACTGACAACTAATTTTTCGTATTTCCTTTTAAACTGAACCTTGTTACTCGCATATTTAACGCGATCACGTTTTGAGACTGATCGGCACACGCAACAGATCTACATAGCTAATCGCGAAATTCGAAGGCAAAACTATAAAACCATTTTCTACTAGGCGTCAGGAGCTTAAGCAAACTCCGCAATGACCGCAACGGCAACGAAAAAACGTCACTAAACAAAAGATTAAATGAGAAGAATAATCACTATCCATGTGCGTTTTAAATCTTTGTACATTTCGTCGCCGTCGTCTGCAAAAACAACAACAACAACAACAACAACAACGTGAAATGACCAAGTTCTGCGTATTTGGAGAACGGTAGCTTTTTCTTATTTCTTATAGGAATTGATCGCTGGTATTACATATTTAGTTTCAGCAAGTTTTCAGACCGATTGGAGTGCTGAGCAGATTTAGATAGTTACGAAATTCGAAGGTAAAATATAAATCTACTTTTTGTAAGGCGTCGTCCCTGGCGGCGGCGTCGACGCTACTGCTTAAGGTTCCTAAATTGCTAAGACAGAATGAGACGTTGATCACAGAACGAGAGCATGGCATTCTATCAAGTCAAATGCATGCTGGTTGGTTAATAGGATATGAGTAGAGCAACCTTTTTGAGGGAAGGAATAAAAGAACTATTTAATCAACTGTATACTCGAGTTTGCTTATGCAGCAAATAGCCCGCGCGGGAATGCTACTAAACTCAGCATCAGATGCCGACGGTGCTTTTGCCGATGCTCGAATAAATTCATAGGCCAAAATTCTGCCAAAAGCTGTAACAAATTTATTGCATTTGGCTACGAAATTTTAACTACCTGGATATGTGATCTTGTGTGAAAACCTTCAGCTCAACATTATTTTTTTGTATCAACTAAGTGTTAATTTTAACTTCCTTTGTGCCAAAAAAGGGTTAAAATAAAACCATATCGTTAGAATCGTGATTTTGTGTCAAAACGTTCAGCTCTACATTATTTTCTTTCAACCGAGTGTTAAATGAAAACTTCCTTTGTGCCAAATAAAGGGTCAAAACAGAACCATATCATGAAAAGTTGTGATTTTGTGTCAAAACCTTCAGTTCAAAATATTTTTGGCTTCAACCAAGTGTTAAATTCCTGTGTCAACAACAAAACCATATCTTGAGAGTTTTTATTTTGTGTTAAACCCTTCAGCTAACACTATTTTTCGTTTCAACTGAGTGTTAAATTAAAATTTCCTTCGTGTCACAAATAGTTAAAACAGAACCATATCTTGAGAATCGTGATTTCGTGTCAAAACCTTCAGCTAACATCATTTTTTGTTTCAACCGATTGTTAAATTTTAACTTCCTCTGTTCCAAAAAAGGGTTAAAACAAAACCATATTTTGAGAAATGTGATTTTGTGCCAAACTTTCAGCTCCACACTATTGTTTTGTTTCAACCGTATGCTAAATTTTAACTCCCTTTGTGTCAAAAAAGGGTAAAAACAAAACCATATCTTGAGAATCGCGATTTTGTGTCAATACTTACAGTTCACCATAATTTGTTTCAGCTAAGTGTTAAATTTTAACTTCCATTGCGCCAAAAAAGGGTTGAGGATTAGAGATTCACTGGTAGATATTGATTACTGGTTAGAGGGTGTTTTAAAATTCTTTTTCTGCCATGGAAAATAAAATATAGCATCATTCCGTCCCTTTTTTATATTAATGTAACTAAATCACTCCTGGGGGAGTGGGGCTATGACACGTGCGACCATCTGTCCCAGTGGGGTAAACCTCTGACCAGTAATAGATTGAGCCCATACATTCATCCGGGTAAGTAGGATGAAAACAAAAATAAAACTTTTATAAATGTTGATGAAAGCTGAGTGGTCCTAAAATGGGAATTATTTTTGCCCCCCCCCCCCCCCCCCGCCAGTATCCCGCTATTTTCAGTTTGTTTTTGAGCCTGCAATCGTAAAATGGTTCACGCTTGCACTATCTAACTGACATAAAATGGTAACAATTAAACTGGTACTGGTGAGCAAAATAATGTCGCACCAAATTATTAATCCCAAAGGGGGTTGTATCCCTCGTATAAAAGAAAATTGTCGTTCTTTTAACTTTGCAAGGCTACCAACCCGAGAAGCTAATAAAAAAGTTTATAACCTTTTCTTGTTGGATGTGCAGTACACATAGCAAGAGATAACATACCGTAGAATTTCGGTTGTAACAAAGAGACCGAAGGCTTTCTTGATTGGGTTACAACAAGAACACAAGGGAATGGAACAATTTTGTGGCCCCCGATGAAGATTGTCAATGGGACAAAGGGCATTTTACTTTCGGGATCCAAGGGAATGGAATTGGCTAGCCCACAATATTAAGAACACTAAAGGAGTTGATAGTTTCAAGCGGACACTTTTTAATACTATGTTTCATGCGAAATAACTTTGGATAGATTTTGAATAATTTTGAGTGTATTTTAAATTTAATTAAATTACTGTAAATAAGTTGTCTTAATTACCACTATTCTGTAATAGTTAACATTGTGACTGAAAAGCATGTATACATGCATGTATGTTACTTTCCTGGGACATTATAAGCATGAGGAATTTGGCCGGGCATCGCTCTTTAAAGACACTTAAATTAGGCTTTCAAGCTACAGTTCAAGCTCAATAATGATAAACTTTGGAACTCTTGTCTGCAACCGCTTAAACTGCAACTGAAACGGCTAGCACGCAACGCAGATGATATAATACCACTGGAAACATAAGAAAGGATACCATTCCACAGGCCAGGTAAGCTATTATTGGAGAATTAAATAGTTCAACACAAGCAGTTGAAAAATAGTGTAAAATTTACATCGATAAATTAAGACCTGATCTTGTGGCCAGTGTATTTTGAAAATGACAAAACTTTAAATTAGGCAAAATGTCGATACAATTCTCTCCTCCGCTAAATATAATCCCTCCAAAGTTTAGATGGAAAAGAGGCCCCCCAATTTAAGCCAATGGTCGCCAATGGATTTATATTTAGATTCAACTTTCAAAGAATAATAACATTTTTTCTTATTGCAAACAAGTTCCCCTACCGTTTGCTAAATGTTTTTGTGTATTTGTGTTAGTTTTTACTTATTTAATTTCGTTTTGTACATCATTGCCCAGAGGCCGTTAATAGCAACATATCATTTCAACTTTTCCATTGAAGTTCTGTGAGCTAAAAATTCTGTGAGAGGAATCTTCATAGTGGACTTACGCAACCGAGGCGTGACCCATAAGAAGGGGTATTTTACATAAAGGCCAGGTAAACTACTCCTGGTGAAATAATTCAACACCAGTCGTTGAGTACTGGTGTAAAAAATACATGAATAAATTTATAACAAATCAAGTGTCCTATGTATTTTAGAAACAACAAAACTTGAAATTGGAAATCGGGGGACTGGAGGTTATTCAAAGACCTTTTATCTTAATATTTCGATACCGATGCCAATTCCCGCCTAATGAGATCCTCCAAAGTTTAGATGCACAAATCCTTTTAAAATATCCCCTCTATAATGTTCTTCAGGTGATCGAGACCTTGTTTCTTCTCGCATCGTTATGTTGAGAGAATTTTAACAGGCAGTATTTTTTTTTTTCGTGCACCTAAAATTGTTTGGACGCTGAAGTCCCTTCCAAATATAAATGCAACTATTTCTTAACGCACCTAGAAAGTCCACACGAAAATAAACCAATCAGGACATATTCTAATATTCTTTTGTGTAACAGGTAATAACGTTTGATATTAGGTGTATTTATAGGCTTCAAATAAATTTAAAGGCGCTAACTAAATTCATAGGCGTTAAATAAGTTCATGTTTACTCAGCAGCCGCCAATCATGACTGATCGTTGTATATGTTTGCGTGAAGTTTCGTTAGTTGACTACGTATTAAGGTGGCGAGTTTTCGAGAGTTTTCTTTCATTTGCTTCGAGTCTTTCAGCGGTTGACTCACTCTAAAATATGTCTGCATCCACTAACACTAACACTAATAACAACAACAACAACAACAACAACAGAAACAACAGTCTTAATCTAAACTTGGCTTTATTGTAGCAAAATACTGTAGTCTAGCAAAGGAGGTAGAAAGAAACACTATTAAAGATTCACTGCATGCCACCGGCTTGGTCGACATAACCTCTACCTGTCCTAGAGAAACACCTTAGCAGGGACACCCGAAGTAAAAACAAAAACTCTATCAGACCGAGAAAAACCTTTGCCAGGCATCACACGCCCTTTGGCAGAAACAAACACTCTACCAGACCACGAGTAACACTTGCCAGAATCGCTGCCAGGAAAAACAGAAAATCGATAGCCTTGCGCGAGAAACAACTTGCCATAGACCCGTGCAAAAAGACACTAATTCTTGAGTTCACTGGTGGGTACAACAATAAATATTATATAATAATTTAAAGTTGAATAAATCCGTCTAACTCTGTAGGAGCTAGAAACATTGAACTTTACAACTATTTAGGCAGACATATGAAAGCAATTTAACGCTTTGCAGAAGATGAATGCAGACTTCAACAATGCGATGGTCTAATACCAAAACGTTTGGTGAGAGAAATTTTCACGGTCCAAATGTCAAGAAGACAAAGTTGCCTTTGGAAGACAGGTCATGACGAATTGAAGTTCGAAATAAGCGTCTTATTAGTTTATGGTAAATATTCTCTTGTTTTATTGTTAGAAATGCTGTTCATTGTTTTGTGAGAGGCATCTTCATTGTGGATCCAGGTAACCAAGTGTAACCCTCAAAAGGTGGTATTTTACCTCGTTTTTCGTTTGATTTCATGTGTGAAGCCAAAACAATCCAAGCTGAAGGGTAACTTTTGCACAACCCAACTTGGATATCGTTTTATTCTGAGAATACCACATAGTTTGAGTGTTCTGAATGCAAATTTGAAATATTGGTTTGGAACTCTTGGTTCGCTACAGTTCGTACACATTTCACATGATGGGATGACTTATGCTTTCAACGGAGTTCTAATCGGCTCTGGAACTGTGTGTAGACAGTTGTAATAATAATAATAATCATAACAATAATTCTTGTTTGAAACACAAGTGTTGATAATATGTGCAAGAGGAGATGTCAAATGCTCTGCGACAAGTTTAATAAAATTGGTGGGATATCGTCAGGTCCAGTAGAGCAGTCCGAACGCAAGCCTTTGATTTCTCTTAAAACTTGGTCGTGTGTAACTTGCCGAAAGTGAAATGTCATAATCTGGCTCGAACCCATCGATCCGGCTCTGCAAATCCCCCATGTCAGCTGGAACAGAAGCTGTGACACGTTCAGCCGTAGATGCGAAGTGCCTATTCGAGTCATAGGGGTTTTCACTAGGATCATGGGTGTGCGGTTTATTGTTTTTCAGACTTCCTTGGGTCTCTTGGACGAGAGTGCATTCATGTCATAAAATTACTTCCTTCAATTTGTTTCTACTAGTCTCCCAAAATGCCTTCCATGCACGCTCACTGTGGGGCTCCTTGCGGTTACACCTACACTCCTTATGCCCGGGTCGTTAAGCCAGGGCGCCCGTGGTCTTGTCATCTCGATACGTCTTAATGGCGCATGTCTATCTAGGAATTTAGTAATAGGACTGTTCAGGGCCCTTATCTGCTCATTTGGGTCTTTATGTCCATATACCACTTTCAATGGGAGAGTAGAGAAGTCCTCCTTAAATGCAGTCTAATCAAACTGCTTCTCATTCCTGATGTATTTATATCTCGGTTTTAACGGTAATATATACGGTGCGTCGTGGTCACTGTCAATGGGAGAGGGCAGCACATCGGTCTGTGTGACTCGCCTAGGTAGATATGTGATGAAGTGGTCGATATGAGTGTTCTGCTTGTCTTGGTAGCCACTTTTTCTAGGTTTAATGAATCTAAGACTTCTACATTGCGTTTAACCTCAGGTTTGTCCGGTCTCAGCATTCCAATGTTCTTACTAGTTTTCTCACTATGTAGAAAAAGACGATGTACAGAGAACGAGATACTCGATGACAAACATGAGCTGAAAGAGGGCAAGACTGAAGAAATCGTTGGCCAGATTGACGATGTATGGGCCACGTACGGAACCCAAGGTTCCGTAACATGCAATAACTTGGATTCTTATATGGCTAGCTCGCTCGGTCAATACGGCAAGGTCTCGCTTTGAAATCTTCCCGTAAAGACCTCACTATTGGTTAATAAGTAGTTAGTAATGCACGCCTGTCGTGATAGGAAAGATGTTCGTGCACCACTTTCCCAGGTCCATCATTTTATTAGGCTACCAATAAACATTCTGGGTGGAGGGGCTGAGGTGACCAAACCTCTCACTTAGGGCTTCTCTGGAAGAGAATGAAGAATTTTTAACCCCACGTGTTGAAATGTATTGTTCGCGTTTTTCCTTGTGATTGGTTAATTGCTTTGGGAGGACGTTGCCCCGGTTACAATAGCCGTATTACAAGAAGGAAACTTACACGAACTGAGACGTAAACAGTAATAAGAATGTCGCTAACAAGAGATCCGATGAGCAGCTCTATAGCTTGGTAAGTGTGTTGTTGATCTTGGTATCTAGACCTTTCTAGCTTGGTGGTTTACTGTCCCATTTCAGACCATGTGATGAGACTATAATTTACGAGGTAGTGGCTTAAATGTTGTGCAACCATCATATAACAGCCTTGTCATGCACAACTCCTCTCTGTATAAGATTGCCCACATGTGGAACCAGTTACCAGCTATCATCAAATCCTCAACCACTTTGGTACAATTTCGTTCTCGTTTCAACGGTGTGGAGTTGCAGGGTGCCAGTCTATGAACTGTATTTTTTAACTCAAATTTTTAATATTAGGAACAGTTGCTCTTAGGAATATTTAATACTTTAATTCTGAATTTATCTTAGCGAATATAGTAATTGTAAGTAGAATGTTATTGTAAATAGTCAGTGCGTTTTTGTAATGAGCCCCTGGCTCGGGAGCCGGAGATTGCGCAACCACTCCCTACGTTTACGACTTAAAATAAAGTTACCTTACCTTACCTTACCTTACTTTACTTCGCTTTCAAATTTTCAAACACTCGTGTGTATGAATAATTTTTAGATGGATAAAAGACAGTTCTCTAGAGAATATCACGTGGTCTGTAATGAGAAAACAAACCGCCAAAGCTAAAAAGGTCTATTTCTTAGCGTTCCCCTACAAAACATTAACGCCAACTATCCGAATTCAGAACTGTTGTCCGAAGAACGTCAGCCACAACCAGGCATTTTTTTTGTTTCAAGTTTGAATTAGTTCAAACACCGGTTGACCAACTAAGCTTCTTTAAGTGAAATATATTAATTAAAATTAACGGTTTTTCAATCGACGCTTAGTCTTCGGTTGCGTTGTCAAGTAGCCTCTACGCGCATTGTATTCTTCCTTGTGAGAAAAAAAAAAAAAAAGAAAAAAACTTGTGAAAAAACAAAAACTTAGGAAAACGTTTCTCCTTCCATCTTAGTGTGGCTTAAGAAAATTTGTCGCAGATGGTAATTTTGACAGACAACATATAGTTATTTGTTTTTCAAATTTGAATTCCCACTTCCTGTGCCCAGAATGTCACCTGCATGGTTTGTACTGTAAATTAATTAGCATTCTCTCAAGTCGATATAAAATAAAGTCCCAGACAACTTCGAACGTCTATTACCCTGTTTGAAAAGGTGTTTGCACTTCTTTTTGGATGCTCGACCAAGACGGACAATATACATGCATTAAGCATTTTTAAAAACAGTTTAACTTTCAGAACGAAGGCTATTGTAGGCTATTCCAAAACTAGTTATAAAATCATAATAATTAACAGCCATTTCCGAGAGATTTAATTCAAGTGTTATTCAGCACCTTAGTTCGACGAAAAACAACGTAATTTGAGAATTTTGTCTTGATTTCCTCACACTATGTCAAAGTTTGACAGATCCATTGGGGGAATATTTGTTTAGAATATCTGCTCCATTAGTCGCATAAGTCGCACGCAAACTGACTAAAAGACATCTAAAAAACAGGGACATAAGCGACGCGGCTTTCCAGATGTCTTTCCATGCTTTCAATTGCGTTAATATTTGAGAAAGAATACAAATTTGCCAACGTCGATGCGGAAAAAACATTAGTTCCTTGTAAAAAAAATTGCCAATGAACAACCAGAGTGCAACAGATACCCTTTTTCAGAATTAGTTCAAACAGCGGTTGACCTACTAAGTTTCTTTAAGTGAAGTATATTAATTAAAATTAACGGTTTTTCAATCGACGCTTAGTCTTCGGTTGCGCTGTCAAGTAGCCTCTACGCGCATTGTATTCTTCCTTGTGAGAAAAAAAAAGAAAAGAAAAAAAACTTATGAAAAAACAAAAACTTAGGAAGACGTTTCTCCTTCAATCTTAGTGTGGCTTAAGAAAATTTGTCGCACGTAATTTTGACAGACAACATATAGTTATTTGTTTTTCAAATTTGAATTTCTACTTCCTGTGCCCAGAATGTCACCTGCATGGTTTGTACTGTAAATTAATTAGCATTCTCTCAAGTCGATATAAAATAAAGTCCCAGACAACTTCGAACGTCTATTACCCTGTTTGAAAAGGTGTTTGCACTTCTTTTTGGATGCTCGACCAAGACGGACAATATATATGCATCAAGCATTTTTAAAAACAGTTTAACTTTCAGAACAAAGGTTATTGCAGGCTATTCCAAAACTAGTTATAAAATCATAATAATTAACAACCATTTCCGAGAGATTTAATTCAATTGTTATTCAGCACCTTAGTTCGAAGAAAAACAACGTAATTTGAGAATTTTGTCTTGATTTCCTCACACTATGTCAAAGTTTGACGGATCCATTGGGGAAATATTTGTTTAGAGTATCTGCTCCATTAGTCGCTTAAGTCGCACGCAAACTGACTAAAAGACATCTAAAAAAACAGGGACATTAGCGACGCGGTTTTCCAGATGTCTTTCCACGCTTCCAATTGCGTTAATATTTGAGAAAGAATACAAATTTGCCAACGTCGATGCGGAAAAAATATTAGTTCCTTGTAAAAAAATTCTCAATGCAAACCCAGAGTGAAAAACATACCCTCTTTCAGGCCAACATGCATGGACCCAATCTTTGCCCTCTACAGACCAAAAGAGCTCAAAAATCATACCCATCGGGGCCGCAAATACCTATATAGCCCATGTAAGGGGGGAACTCCTCCCCCCTCCCCCCTCCGGGAGGAAAGACTTCTTTCTAAAACCTGCTTGAAAGGAGATGCGGTGCTGTCAATCACTATGGTAGACGATGACGAGTTTGTCGCTATATCTTAATTCACAGAATGACCAAGGATGCGAAACTGAAGAGGTGATGACAAGAGTGACAAGAATTACACACTTGGTAATATTGCACCATATTTTTCGTTATTCTTGAACTTGTTCTATGAACATTAACCACGATTTCACGCCCAAATTCACACAACTAGTATTAATTTTTGCGACTTATCAAAGAGGCATTCTATCCAAGATAAAAAACTAGAAAAGAGTTGGTTGCATTGATGAACGAAGAAAATTCCTTTAACGGAACAGAAATGGAGAACGCTACAGCGCTTCCCACTCGACGAGGTCCACCTGATGACGTGAAAATGATTTCGCTCAGTCTTAAAGCGATTCTGATATTCCCTACCATTTTTGGCAACACTCTGGTGTTCAGAGCGTTTTACAAATTTCCAAGCCTGCGGACTGCATCCAACATTATTTTGGTGAGTTTGTCCATAGCAGACAGCTTGACGGTGTTGCCGTTCATCCTCCATATGAGCTTCATCGCCTTAACGCTTGTAAAGAGCGGTTCATCTACAAGCATCCAGTGGCTGTGTGAATCAAGTGCGTGGTTAAGTCTTGTGCTTGCTTCTGTCATCATTCTGCACCTAGCTTTGATCAGCGTCGAGCGCGTAATTGCCGTGAAGTATCCCCTGAGATATCACACTATTGTGACTAATCGCCGAGTGGTGATCGCTTCCATCGCAGTGTGGCTTTGGGCTGTTGCAGCTACGCTCGTTTTTCCTCAGGCGCTCAGAGCAAACAGCAGCGGTAACGCTTACAAAAAGCTTTACAGAGCGTTCCACCCATGCGTCAGAGACCAGGAACGACCACGTCGGCGCCATGGCCAAAGAGTACCATCCTCAGCTAGAGATTCATATCAAATCTTCATGGTGATTTCACTGCTTGCCATCCCCATTTTGATCATACTGTCGTCCTACTTGTATGTCTTCGTCGTGGCTCGTAAGCACAGAAAACAGATCCGAGAGCAGCACAGCACGCATGGAGTCTCAACCTGGAGGAGTGAGCTGAAAGGTGCTTACACTCTCGGCATTGTGGTGGGAGTATGCCTCTCGAGTTTCGTCCCGTTGTTAGTGGTCACAAGCTGTCGAGTCTTCGGGTCGCGGCATGTCGTACGCAGCCTTAGTTGGCCGCTCAAGTTCATCGTTTACGACCTGGCTCTGGGTCTAAATGCCTGCCTTAACCCTCTCATCTACGCCTGGAGACACGAGAAATTTAAAAATGCATTTCGCGAGCTTCTGAGGTGTGCTTAGCGAGTATCTCGCTTTGCGTGAAGGTGACGGCAAACTAAGTTGCTGAATAACGAAGTCAGCTGGAAGGACCATCAGTAGTAACTTCAGTTCTCAATCGTAGAAACCAAAGTGACATCGCTGGTAGAGTTCCTTAGGAATCACAGTAAACAACTATGACTGAAGAAGGCATGGTTGGCTAGAATAAAGTAATTTCAGTTGTTAAACGTAAATACGAGAGTTTCTAATTTTCTTAAGAGCGATTAATTTGTAGATCGACTGTGCTACAATTGAGAATTGCACTCTGACCAAGTACCCTTCAAATGGCTAGATTGTAAAAATAGTATTATTTAAGCGCACCAACACAGCAGTCTTCCCAAACAAAGCAATTAGCTTTCCAGCTATGGGAAATTAAAACTCGATGTTTATACAACTCTTTGCGCCAGTAAATACAAAAGTGAATCGACTTATTGCAAAAATACAACAGAAATTAGAGAGATTAGCGGAGCATGTTCTTGTTCACTCACTTTGTAGATGAATAGATTAATATTGCTACTATTAAAATCCTTTGGATTAGAGAGAATTTATAAAGTGTAACAAATGCTTTTTTCTACTGGCGCGCCCCATTAACCCAAGCGTTAAAGGTTTTGTTTGAAATTTCTCGCGGTCTAACTGTCGCGTTGAATATAGGTCTGGTCACGAAAACATTTAACTACAACAACACCAATTATCTCAAAATTAGAAACCTATTTTTAAGTCAAAAACATGGGATACTTCAATTCTCTCCCTGATTTTCTCGATTGAAACCCAATTCTACATGCATCAAAATACTATTTTTTTCTAAAATATAAAAGAAAGCTTTCGACACGTAAAGAATTAAACAGCTGCTCAAAACATGGCAACTTAACAAGAGCTTGCACGCCGAAAAACAATTAATCTGCATTCATCGTCACTGGCGCGGTTTGCTGAGCAAATTTGCATTTGTGGTTTGCCTTTGACAGTGTTCCCTTATGTGAAAAAATATATAGATATATATATCATTTTGGTCCATTAAGGCTTAATCATGGCTTCCTATTTGCACATACAAAAAAATTTTAACTAAGAGAATAACCACTGCACAGAAGGCGACATATTCAAAAGGAAATGTTCAGTTTCCTTAATTAAAGAAAATTTGTAGATGGATAAGGCGCTCTTTGCGTGCTGGATACTATACCGGAGAATTGCCCTTTACCACGAAAAGCGGTTAAAAACAAGTTAAATAGGGGTGCGAAATTCCAAAGAGTACAAATTATGCGCGGAGACTCGATAACTGCGGCTTTCCGTTAGGAGAAAACGAAATTTAATAATAATTACACAGACTGGCGCTAACTAAAACTTACGAGGTATAAAACTAAAACAGGATCATCGTGAAATTCCTATTATTCTCTGAGTTTTATTTTTGTCCCCAATAATAAAAAATTATGAGTGTCTTTTTTTTTATCTCTGGAATAGGAAAAATAACCAGCCGAACACCTGTCTCTCCCTACTATTTTTTTAATATTTATAATCTTAGATATTTCACTATATTTTGTTCCCCACGTGCCCTCATTAACCCATGCATGTATAGCACGAGTTTCTTTGATAGGCCGCGTCAGTTGTCGTGGGTTCGTCATGCCTTGAGTTGAGTCTTCACAACGGAAACATTCACCCTGTTCCTCTATTACCAGTTTTAATTATTGGTCCAAATATTGGTTTTTGACATGACGAAAACTGGTCTTCACCGTCGTGCAGTTTTCTAATATAAATGAAAACGTTTTTGACAGGGATATTGAAACAGCCGTCCAAAACAAGGCAAATTAAAGGCAGAGAAGGCAAGAAATTAATTTATAGTCATCGCGGAGGAGCAGATCGAGCTATTTGCGCACCTACTGCTGAGTATAACAAACTTAAAATTGAGCGGCTCAATAGTCTAAAAAGTAGGCACACGCTAGGGGCCATGTTGCGGCGACGTGAGGCGACAACAAGCCAAGAGACCATTTTCGTATTCTCGGTATTGGAGTGGACCTGCATTTGCATTTGAAAAGACTCCCCGCGTTAGCTTCAGTTGCAAGCTAGTTCCAGTCGAATACCGAGAATACGAATATAGCCTATTCGTGCGTGCGAATAGGACACATGTTGCAGCGACAGTACGCAACCTGGTGCCTTGTGAACTTTTGAGAGCCAGCAGACACATCAATGAGTTTGGTGTGGCCCATATCTCCGAATGAAGTGTCTTCCTCAATACTAACAAGCGCGTCGTTATTTTGTCAGAAGAAAGCGAGGTACCAAAGAGGGGGGGGGGGGTATCACAATGGGGCAACAGGCTAGCTTATTCGCTATTAGAACCATTAACTGTACTAACAATAAACGATAATACCAGCGAACTTTATTATTAATCTTACAGTAAATTTGTACAGCTACCATGAACTCTTGTCACATTAACTATCCACGCCAGTGCTTTGTTGCGAGTCTACTCAATTTGTACTCATAAACAGTGGACGAACTACGAGGTTATCATGCGAGTGCTCCAAGCAAATGACACTTTGATTGTGTCTTTTTTGAAAAGAAAAAAAAACATTTACTATAGAGAAAATAATTTTAAAAGCCAAGTTTACCTAGTTGTAGCTAAAGTTCAAAACCGTTGTCATGCATTAAATCGAGTTTTCAACATACACTCGAGTTTTCAACGTACACTCCTTTTAAATTTAAAGTTGTGAGTGCACCCGCAATTACTACGCACGTTCACATTTGCCGAATTTTTTTGCCGCATTGCGGCGTTCAGACCCCCCCTCCCCTCCCCCCCCCCAATGTCCCCCTCTTCACCGAAACTGCATGTCTTTTGCAGTTTCTTTTTACGTCTCACAAAGTAAACAGTAAACGCCTTGCAATGCTGTTGCTCCAATTGAAGTCGCAATTTCCTTCAGTTTGATCAGCAAGGTCCATGGACAGGACTCACCACTCAAACGGCATTTGGCAGAAATCCTTAGGTTTGCCGACAGAGCGTTCATTATTAACTACCGCCGGTAAAATCAAACTTGAGCTCAGCCATGAGGCCATCACCACTGCGTTTACGATCGCTACTACAATGTGCTTTTTCCATCTTCTTCGCCAGATAGCCATTACAGGCATATTTTGATATCGAGTTTCAATAGCTAGCGAAAGACTGGTGAAAAACCACTCAATTGCCAATGCGACTGATGTTGTGAGAGCAAAGGATTGTAGCATCTGGAGGGCAGTATTGTCGCTGCTGTAAAAATAGCGATACAAGTGCAGGAAGCCATTGACGGAGATGACACCACTTGATTCGTACAAGATACTCATTATGACAATATCAGCTGCTAGTCTCTCACGACGAGGAGTACGGAAATTCCCACAGCGAACCAATCTCCTTTGCCAAATCTGATGGTATATGTGGTCAATGAAAACCATAGCACTGCGTTCTATCACTTCTGCAATTCCATGGATCCCTCCAATCACAGCAATTGCTCCTACATCTTCAACATCCACTTGTAAAAATCTCAGCATTACAGCCGACCCATGATACAACGGACCCAACGGCACAAATGAATGTCCCGGATGGCTGATCCTCCACAATCGCTGGACACAAAAGCGTGACACTCCTTTAAGAAAAACCGTAATGAGCGGTGCGAATATGGCAATGAGTACTTTGCTAACAATGTTGTTCTGTCTGTTATAAGCTGGATATATGAAATAAGCTACAAGAATACCCGTAACATATGTTAAAAAAAATGGAATTGTTAAAGATAAAAATAACGAGAGCTGTTTTTTGCTTGGCCCCCTGCAAAAATGTTTGGTAATGATGCAGACTTGAACACACAGACACAGAAAAAATAGAACATTTCCTGGTAGCACTTGAAGCTTTGTCAAGTTGAAGTGAGAAAACACGAGAGCTTGGAGTAGGCGATAACATACATCAAAAATATAAAAAGCTAGCACTGTTAAGAAAAGTGTCAGTTTTAGTCCTAACATTTGAAATGGACGAAAATAAAATAGGCCATTGACGAAAAGCCAACAGTAGAAAAAGAAGGCAAAAAAGGCTTCGGAGACAGTTCTGATCCATCGTAGTTTGTTCGGTATCGATTTTTCTGGGTGGACTAAGCAGTTGAGCTGAGTTTGAAAGCTGAGATAATAAACTAAAATTGAAATCATTCCGACAATGACGGCACTTAAAACAGACACCAGAAATCCAATGTAAGCTGATTTGCAAACAGTACGGACGAAAGACGGTCTAAACTGCTTCCAAGCCATAGCTCTATCGTTTCCTACGTCCTCTGTTTCTTCGGTTTCTTCTGTCGAGCATGCGTTCAGCAACCTTGCCTGAATCTTGGGAGAGGGCAAATAATCCAACGTTGTTACATCTCTGTCACTGTATTCTTGGTAAATGAGCTCATCTATCGGCTGACAGTACCATTCTTTGCCCGTGTCTTCTAGAGGATTGTACCCAAATAACTCCAAATCGCGCTCGGCTTCATCAAAGTCGGAATGTTCAGCAACACTGCGGGTGAAGCTAAAAATTATGTGACCGATGAACTCAACAACAGCGTGGCCAATCATGTCGTTACGAGCTGCAGTTGTAGAATTGACAAGCGAGTGTATACGGGCTGTGTTAATATACCACTATTGCACACATGAGAAAGCAACTATAACGTCAATTTCCCCCAATAAACCTTGACTTCTATTGCATTTGGCTACGAAATTTTAACTACCTGGATATGTGATCTTGTGTGAAAACCTTCAGCTCAACATCATTTTTTTTGTTTCAACTAAGCGTTAATTTCAACTTCCTTTGTGCCCAAAAAGGGTTAAAATGAAACCATATCGTTAGAATCGTGATTTTGTGTCAAAACGTTCAGCTCTACATTGCTTTCTTTCAACCGAGTGTGAAATGAAAACTTCCTTTGTGCCAAATAAAGGGTCAAAACAGAACCATATCATGAAAAGTTGATTTTGTGTCAAAACCTTCAGTTCAAAATATTTTTGGCTTCAAGCAAGTGTTAAATTCCTGTGTCAACAACAGAACCATATCTTTGAGATTTTTTATTTTGTGTCAAACCCTTCAGCAAACACTATTTTTCGTTTCAACTGAGTGTTAAATTAAAATTTCCTTCGTGTAAAAAATAGTTAAAACAGAACCATTTCTTGAGAATCGTGATTTCGTGTCAAAACCTTCAGCTAACATTATTTTGTTTCAACCGATTGTTAAATTTTAACTTCCTTTGTTCCAAAAAACAAGGGTTAAAACAAAACCATATTTTGAGAAATGTGATTTTGTGCCAAACTTTGAGCTCCACATTATTGTATTGTTTCAACCGTATGCTAAATTTTAACTTCCTGTGTCAAAAAAGGGTTAAAACAAAACCATATCTTGAGAATCGTGATTTTGTGTCAGAACTTACAGTTTAACATAATTTGTTTCAGCTAAGTGTTAAATTTGACCTTCCATTGCGCCAAAAAAGGGTTAAAACAGAACCATATCTTGAGAATTAGAGATTCACTGGTAACTATTGATAATTGGTTATCGGGTGTTTTAAAATTCTTTTTCTGTTATGGCAGAATAAAATATAGCATTACGTCCCTTTTTTATATTAATTCTTGAAACAGTAACCTCAACATTAGATGCAACTAAATCAATCCTGGGGAAATGGGGCTGAGACACGTGCGACTATCTGTCCCGGTGGGGTAAACCTCTGACCAGTAATAAATTGAGCCCATACATTCATCCGGGTAAGTCAGATGAAAACAAAAATAAAACTTTTATAAATTTTGATGAAAGCAGAGTGGTCAAAAAATGGGAATTATTTTTGCTCCTGGTACTATCCCGCTATTTTCAGTTTCTTTTTAAGCCTGCGATCGTAAAATGCTTCACGCTTGCACTAACTAACTGGTATAAAATGGCAACAATTGAACTGGTACTGGTGAGCAAAATAATGTCATACCAAATTACCAATCCCAAAGGGTGTTGTATCACTCTATAAAAGAAAATTGTAGTTCCTTTCACTTGGCAAGGCTATCGACCCGAGATGCTAATAAAAAGGTTTATAACCTTTTCTTGTTGGATGTGCAGCACACATGGCAAGAGATAACATACCGTGGAATTTCGATTGTAACAAAGAGACCGAAGGCTTTCTTGATTGGGTTACAACAGGAACACAAGGGAATGGAACAATTTTGTGGCGCCCGATGAAGATTTTCAATGGGACACAGGGCATTTTACTTTCGGGGTCCAAGGGAATGAAATTGGCTAGCCCACAATATTAAGAACACTAAAGGAGTTGATAGTTTCAAGCGGACACTTTTTAATAATATGTTTCATGCGAAATAACTTTGGATAGATTTTGAATAATTTTGAATGTATTTTAAATTTAATTACATTACTAGCCTGTAAATAAGTTTTCTTAATTACCAGTATTCTGTAATAGTTTAAATTGTGACTGAAAGGCATGTATGTATGCATGTATGTTACTTTCGAAGGACATTATAAGCATCAGGAATTTGGCCGGGCATCGCTCTTTAAAGACACTTAAATTAGGCTTTCAAGCTTAAGTTCAAGCTCATGCTCAAGCTTATGCTTGTGAGTTAATTACAGTGGTATAGCAGTGGACTGTACCATAACGCACAGAACAGGACAAAGCGTGACATGAGCAGTCAAGCCGCTGGACTTTGTTTCATCGTTCGTCATTCGGGCATTATAACAGTACACAGAGCCAACTGGAATCTGTGTTGTTCTAAAGTGCCACATATATGGAATCCAACATTAAGGATACAAGTTTGTCATGCACGCTCAAGATTGAGAAAAAAATATAACATGGGTGCAGTGACAGAAATTAGATGCAGATGCATCGGTGACAAATCTGGTGGTAGATGCATTAGTGGCATAGTGCCCGAGTTTGTCAAAAAAAAATCTATTTTATTTTAAATCGAGTTGTTTCGCTGCGACAGAAAGGCAAGGTAAGCTTTTGCATTTGCCAATACGGACTGAGGAAGCAAAAAAGTATTTTCATTATTCTGGATGCCAAATTTATAATTGTTTTAAAAGTATGTTGATTAATTTTCTATTTTAATATATAAAATTTTCGCTTTAATTTTAGTAGTTTTATTTTCAAGCGTGTTGTAAGGTCAATAAATTTTTATTATATATATATACTTTTAATTTTTAGCTGGGTCTCCATTGATAGCAGTTGCATTTATAGAGCAGACAGAGATACCCTGAGAAACTAAAGGTTTACTGACTTACCAAGACTACATTTAACTAGTTTCGGACTAAAGCGAGGATTGGATGTAACAATGAAATTTAACTACCACCATTTATTTTCTCCCATTCTTTTGATTGGTCGACAGACCAATCATTAAGTAACTACACATAATACCCAGCGCATGCGCATTACCGTAACCGGTGCCATTGCTGTGAATGATATTCTACACCCGTACATTACTAGCTAAGAGCGCTTTGCATTTCAATTTAAATTGCTAGCTGTTAAAAGCTATGAAACACAAGCTTGCTTGACGAACTATAAATCAGTAATAACAAACTATAGCTGTAGTGAGAGTCTCAAACCTCACTCAACTGCTTACTGCCTCCAGCATACAAGCACACAATAGTCCATTTCATAGTTCTTTGAAATGGAACCGAGCCTCGTCATGAAAACGAGGTCTGGGCTGACAATGTCATGGTAGTAAGACGTTAGCATGATAACCGAATAATTTAGATTTGTAAAATAGCAAGGACTGTATCAGAGCAAAGTCAAATCTAGTCTTGCTTTTGCTTTATTTCGTCGAATAATTGATACGTATGTGTATGGCCTATCAATAAAAATATAATTCATGCCCAAACTTTTTACACGGGTCTTATCGTTGATATGCGATAAAACCTTTCAGTGATTTTCAACATTGCTTACACAGATATTTTGTTGAGTTCACTTCAGTTTTAGCATTGACACTCTCACGGCATAATCAACTTTTAAAATAAAATCCAAGAGGGTGGATTTGTGAAGGCGGAATTTAAAATTCAGTGATACACATTCCAAGTTCCGTTTAACACTGACGCTATGGACACGTTAAAACGACGTAAATAGAGGGTTATAGAAGGACGTTTGCCCGTGTCATTTTTGACTTTGGAACTGATTACTTCATTTTGTTGTGAAATGACGTCACTAATACGGAAACCGAAGGTAAACCGAAGGTAAGCCGAAGAAGTGTCAGTCACCGGGCTTTCGGCGACTAGCAATGATGCAATTCGTTTCAAAACAGAGCACCACATTACTATACATTAGTTAGAAACATTTCACCCACAGAAAACCAGGTGATCTTTAACTCTTCAATAGATAAAAAAAGTTTTGTCTATCTAAACTGGTATGTTTTACAAAATTTCTTCACCCAACGCTATCTTAGGCAGACAGGGACACAGCACGACAACCTTCCATTAAATAGCTAAAAACGTCACTTAATACTAAGGCTGTATACCCGTGAAGTTGTAAGGAAATTTTTCATGATTCTTCCTCTTGAAATAAGCCATCCTCATCCAATTTTTGCAGTAAAGGACAAATAATTGGAGATTCGACCTGCAAAGAAAATAACAACTGATTTTTTTGTCTATCTCTGTTAGAAAGGTTTTTCTTTTCCATCTTAGGAAATGCCAAGAGTGAGCAGCTGACAGTTGGCCTGTGGTTTTCATCAAAGTAGTTGCCTAGCAACATGACGTCATACTAACGAGTTAAATTTCAGAACAATGGCAAATGCTCTCATTTTGTTTTTGTTGTTGATGTTGTTTCAATTTGTTTCAATTTGTATACAAATTGAAAAATTCTTGGAATGATTCTACACAAAATAAGCCAAACAACAATTTGTTCCAACTGAAATAACTATATAGTCTGCCTTGGTTGAAACAAGGCTCACAAAACAAATGACTGCATTCAAATTATCTTTTTGTCCAGTTATTTTTCCGCGTCTTGTTGAAGTTCCCTTTAAAATTGTTACTCATGACCTTACCCTTAGAACATATTCACAAGCGCTGGGCTCTGTTAATGAAAGGGCGAATTCTTGTAAATGATTCGACTCTTTACATCTGCAAAAGAATATGCAAGTTATAAACAAACAGAACTTCGTCGGAGGCCCCCCGGCCACACTACACTAGAGAAATTGGACGAAGATTTCTCTTTGAAAACGCATCTAATGTTTTCCGTCTACAATACGCCGGAGAAATTTAAACACGCAACAATCACCGGTCATTCTGGATTTGTGTTTGAGAAAAACTCGGTCATAAATATCGTGAGGTCATCGTTTTCAAAAATCCCCGTTTTCAAAATGTTTTCCGACCACACGAAAACGAAAAGTAGGCATTTTCAAATTTCTCCGGTTTGAGGAACGTTTTCGAAAAGCTCGGTTTTTGTGATGGATTAGTGTAGACGGTAGGCCTAACCGTAGAAGCCTGACCGTAGAAATAAAACTGCGTTTTCAAATTTCTTCGGATTAGTGTGCACGCTGCCTTAAAGTAAAGGTGTCAAAACAAGACCAAAACGGCTGTCTGCGGCTGCTTGATTCTTGAGCGAGTGGATTTTTTCTTATTCTTTAGACTACGAGTAGTCCCTCATTCGCTTAGTCCGCCGTGTGTGACGAGAAAGAAAACTGCGAGAAAAAAATGGCAATGGCCGCGCCAAATCCTGGGAGCAAGAAACGCGCGCGAGCTTCTCGTCCCCTGGATTTCGCGCGTTTTTCCTTCGAAGTTTATTATTAGCGGTCACGCTCGACAGACTAAGTGAAAGAGGGACTACTCCAAGTCTACTTTTTCTTTTTCCCCAATTACCAAGCGCGAACGCTGAGCACTGCCATGACAGCATGTAACCATTTGGTTCACGTGCGCCGAAAAGTTGTATTACTAAAGTCAAGTCCTTCAGGTAATTTTTTTTTTTTTTTTTTTTTTACCAGAAGGTTGTTCACGTACTTTAACCTAACTTGGACGTGTCTAGGTTTTCCTGTTAAGTCGCAAACATCTCCAGCGCTATAGAAATGATCAGTGTAGCTGAAAAGATAAACATGGTAGAAAAAGATTAAAACAAGTTTCGACCACCACAGCTCACATATGTAGTTTCCCTTTCTGATTACTGATCCCCTTACGGATCCGCTAATAAAAACGGATTTCGGGTCATATAGTTACCATACCGACCATCTACAATGCAAAAACACACACAATGCAACGCCACGCAAACCAAACCAAACCAAACCAAACCAAACCAAACCAAAACAAAACAAACAAGAACACCGTAAAATCCGTTTTTTGTTGCATTTTTTTTAATATTGATGGCATAATTATAATTGAAACGAGGTTAAGCAAATTTTAAATGTTCCTTCGTTTTCAATAGAGTTATCGTAAGGTCGTTGATGAAACCCTAGTGTGGAACGATCCAAACAAGGCTATTGAGCAGTACTTCCAAGTGGTGCTGTTTATTATGCTGAGTAAGTCGGTTTTAACTTAAAGTCTGTGGATGAAACCGTAGTGTGTGACCATTCAAATGAAAGCTATTGAGCAGTACTTTCATGTGGTACTGTTTATTATGCTGTAAAAGATGGTTCTAACTTTTAAGTCTGTGGATGAAACCCTAGTGTGTGACCATTCAAATGAAAGCTATTGAGCAGTACCTTCATGTGGTACTGTTTGCTATCCTGTACAAGGTGGTTTTAACCTAGTCTGTGGATGAGACCCTAATGTGTGACCATCCAAATGATAGAAGCACTGTAGATTAGCAGAAATAATAAAAACACCAGAGCAACTATTTTCTAGGCACTGAAAAGCACTAGGTACTGTTTCCTTGGCCCTAAGGCTATTGAAAACACACAAACAAATCTTACCCTGTTTGACCTGTATATTTCTCCTTTTTCCAGTTAATATGAGCCTAGAATTTGAGAGAAAATGCATGCTTCAAGGCATGTTTAAGAGGCTAGATGACGCCACTTTCTAGACAATTTTTTCGTAGCGTATTCGTTTCATCAAAAAACGTCTTTCGGCTCTACAGACCTAAATTCGTAGCTCAATATTATATGGTAGAAGAAACGGGGAATTCAAAGTTTTTTTGTCAGCCGCTATTTTTGTTTTGGCGGTTACCCTACAACTTGGCATCAGCCAGGCCACATCCATTTTACATCGCATAATTAACTGAATAAAAAATTATGATTATACACTCTGCGTTACAGATTGAACTTCTCGTTTGTGAAGTTATAAATTAAGCTCACCTCTTTGACCCATTTTCCAAGGAGAATGTTCAACCTGGGTCCACGATCCTGACAAAAACAAACAAAAAAAGCTTGAACGGATTTCCAACAATTTTTCAGTGTCTTGTAAAAAGTTAATCATGTAAAAATGTTTTCTGTGTTGTCCTACCTCTTTATGAAACTGCATAACATGCTTCCCATAACAAAATTCATATTTCCACCAACCGGAGCCACCCTGTAACGAAGCACAAAACGACATCAATTTACAGAGACAGAGTTATACGTAAACGCTGGCTATCGCCTGATTTCACTGGTTGAAAAAGAGCTCATACCCAGCTGAAATATCATTAGAACATAAAGACATGGGGTAATTTTGAAGATGCCTAAGCCAGAAAAGCCAGCTGGGCTTCCCAAATGAGTGTGTTTGGTGTTTTCTCAGCCAAATCCAGGGGTTTCGCTACGGGCCGGGCACCTGGCAAATTGACTGGCTGTGAGGTTAATTTTGCCTGCCTGGTTTGAGCATCTAGAGGAAAGTGTTCTCGTAAGGAAGTTTGGCTCAAAAAATTCTGCCCGCCAGTGAAAACCAGTTGACTTCCTGCTGAAAGCATTAATGAAACTCCTGACATCCTGGTAACAACACCACCCCACCCCACCCACCCCCAGCCCCACACCCTCTTCTTAATTTTGCCTCGTCCTTATACCCATTAAACTACCTGGCTCCACTGGAAGTCAACCTTTCGTACAACGTGTTGTTGTTGTTTGTTTTTTGTTTGGAAGTCAAAGGAAAAAGAAAAAGAGGTTAAAGAATACCCAATGTTCGTTCATGATGAAATGCACACTCACCCCAACTAGACAGTAATCTCCTCGCAGGAAGGAAGAGGTTAGACCGTGATCTGGCTGAGGGGGGATGTCTCTGTGTCCATCGTTTGGAGCTGGTGTGCTGTGATCTTCCTCTGGGACCTGGAATAACGAAAAAGGAAAGGATGACAACCATTACTGCATGAGTAACAATATAATACTGTCGCTTCCACTACAAGTAGATACAGCTACGACGACAAGTAGATACAGTGGAATCCCGCCTTACGGCCACCTTGTTATTACAGCCACTTTATTCTGGCCCGAAGAAAAGCTCAGTCAGTCATTTTCTTATTTAAAGGACCCCTTAAATACGGCCACCTTGTTAAGGGGTGGCGAATGGTCCTCAAAAACTCTGGGCCTCGCAAACTTTTAGTCAAATTTCACGGGTCTCGCAGTCTCGTATTTTTAGCGGTTATGTGTGTCTCGCAGTCTCGGAGTCTCGATTTTTCGCAAGGCTAAGGGTCTCAAAGGGCCGATTCGTTCGTTTACCTGTTTTTATAAATGACGCCTTCTCGTCCCTTGATATTGAATTTCAAAGAAGCAACTTACAAATTTCCGAGAAAAAGTTAATCCTAACTTCCATCTTCTATATTGTCTGAATTCTACAAAAAGCTACAAAACCTACCGCAACGTCTGTTTTGGCGCCAGAAAAACAGTTATTTTGTTCTAAGATATCACAACGTAGCGTGTTATAATCAAATTTCCAGTTCCAGTCAGTTCGAAGAAGCTGGCTAAAAGGCTGTGCAAGCTCATTCTAGCTCTCAACTAAATCTGGGCTCGAATTTTAAGAGTCTGAAAGTTTTGCGCTCGCACACAAAACACTTTGAAGTCTCGGTCTCGCAATCGAAAACGTCAAACTGTCTCGGGCTCGCAGAGAAAAACGCTTGCCTCGCCGTCTCGCAAAGTCTCGCATTTACCATTCGCCACCCTGTACTATGACCAGACTTTTTGTGGCCTGTTGGTCACCCGATTAACACCTGCAATACCAGATAGGTCTACATGTATGTTCTTACTAAGAAACTGACCTCTCTAAACACAAATCCTTCTAACCCAAATTTTTCTTCCATCAGTGCAGAATAACTTCGGGGCTCGCTGAAACCAACAAATCAGGAAAATTCAGCAACAAGGTTCTTCAGTAAGTTGTGGATTGTACACAAGAATTATCAGGTTTTTACAGCAGTGAGTACGCTACATTGTACAAAGAAATAGTGGCCACAGCCAGCAATTATTATGGGGATATTTGCGAGGTGTTTTAGAAAAAAGAAGTACTACTATAAACTTGATATCAAAAATACTTTGCTCACTTACTACATGTATCTCTCTGCTAAGTAAAGTGAAGTATGTTGCTAAATAAAAGAGCTTTCGAAAGTATTCCTATTTACTAATAAACAGTCTTCTCGTGCCATGATCAGTTTTGGACAATATGATAGCTGCTTCACAGCCTGAACTTGGTTTGGCTGTGCTATATGGCTGGTCAATTTTGTAAGTTCCATGATAGGTTTTTACAAAACGTATTTGGAAACCTTGAACACAGGTATATAGCATGAACTGTATTTGTAGTTAGCAACAATAAACGTAAGGTACCGTACATGTACTGTTCACTGAAAGGTAGTTCGATCATTTAATGCTAAAAGAGACAAGAAACTTGAAAATATATTAATGCAATGGACCATTGACTTACTCTGGAGAACCGTCTAAAGAGTGACAACTGATGTGACGAACAGGCTTCTCGCGATAACTGAAATAAGGAAAAGAATATTTATAATTATTACATAAGCCGAGAAAAAAAAACAAACAAACACCAGCTATATTGTACAATCATCGACACCAAAAGAGTGCTGTGGCAATTGAAACTCGAGGGCTTTGTGATATTCTTTATTAAAATTCGGAAAATGATTAATAGCAAAAGATACAAAGAAATACACAGGGTCGAAATTAACTTTCTCATTAATAAGGAGCCAACTGGCAACTAATCCCAAACTTTTGGTCACCAGATCATAGTGTTTCGTCGCCTTTTTCTCACTGATTTTTTTTTCTTCTGCAACTTATTTTTCTGGTATACACAATCTTCGACATAATTCTACGTTTGCATACAATATACATTGTATGTTATATAATTAAGTTTTAAAGGAAGTTAGAACAGTGCCATGTAAAAGCAACATTCCGAAATAATCCTGATCAATGTGAAAGCAACTTCAGTTACGTTATTTGTGTTTCCTCTTCTTCCTCATCTAGTTTCACCTCTATGCAATTTTTGGAGCTATACCAAGGCTTTGTGCAGTTGACAGGCATATTGGAATTAGGCCCCTGCTCTGCCACGTAGTTGGTAGCAGTACGAGGCTCCGTGCTTGCTTTCTTTAGTGCACCCACGACACCTCGTAATAAAGAAACTGCCGCGTGATTCAAACAAGGCTATCCGGTCGACGATCAAAGAGTCATGGATTTCTTGGATTTCTTTTGTTATATCAATTCACATAAATCGTATCTTTCATCTTGGGGGGTGGAGGGGGTAGTACTCCCTTACACGGGCTATATAGGTACATGTAATTCATCCGCAAGTAAGGTCGATTTTCCTTTGAGGTTGAAAGGTTGATGGATGAAGGGTGAGTAGCCCACTGGTGACCAGCCCTTGATATCTGACCAGTTGCCAACACTCAATTTTTGGTCGCATTGCTGACCAATGAATTGTAGTTTCCAGTCCTGACACATGTATTATATTATTCTTAAATACACGTAACAACTAACCTGTATGCTGGGTTAGCGCAAATCAATGGCGTGAACACTTCCACTTCATACTGACATGTTTGTACTTCCTTTACAGAAACAATCTATCACAAAAATGTCGAAAGAAAATACTCAGCAAAATTAAAATAATGCGTCTGTAGAGAAGATACATGTAATTAGTTTTACAATTTTGAATTTTGTAGTAATTGAATTTGTAAAGCGCTGTTGATCAGTAAATGTAAATAGCGCTCTAGAAGTTATTAAATCATTACTATTAAAATTATCGTTGTTATTGTCATTGTAATTGTTATTGTCATTGTGACTGTCACTGTCCTTGTCATTGTCATTGTCATTGTCATTGTTATTGTTAAGATACTGACAGCATTGCAAGTTTACTATTGTCTTTGTGTCATTATCTTACCTCATTACTTGATCTTGGAGCACACATGTACAGAACACTTGTCACTCGAGGTTTATTGTTAAGCAAATCACATGGAGTTCCATCATCCATTGTCACTTTGTAGTAAGGAAAAACATGGCCATTGATCTTGCGAGTCGGAACCTGTGTAGATGCATTAAAAAATAATAGTAAGTTCCGAGAGTGAGGTCTCTACGAGTAAATCTCAAACCGAGGTCTACCTTGCCATATTGACCAAGCAATAGGCAAGCTAGGTCAGTTGTAGAGTAATGCCAAGGCTTGAAATTTTTCAGAGTAAAGACCAAACATTCTTGAAAGGCTAATGAGTTGATCATGATATAGTTTTTTTGCTTGGTTTTTGCAGGCCTGTAATCGGCCCGCAGGCATTACAGGAGAATGATGCCCTAGAATTGGCCAAGCAGAGCGTGCATTATCTCAGCTAAAAACACAAGCCATCTAATAAAGACAGAGAATGCCAAACTGTATTTAGAATGTAATTATGATCAAACCAAATGAATGCAAACGAGACAAGGGTCAATGTACATTACTGATGCATTACTTGTTAAATTATAAGCTGACCAACATGTGCCACAGTTGCACCAGGGCATCAGAATTGGAACAATTTAATGACAATTTGACAGTCAATGGCAGGCCCAGTGGCTTTATAGTAAGTATACAATAAATGTCTCTGAGTCCCATGGGTTGAGAGTTAGAGGTTCAAGCCTTGGCCAGGGTCTTTCAATTTCACATTTCATCGTAATTCTTCATATTGCATTATAGTATGCAAAGCTGCACTACCAAACCACACTTTCAAGGCCAGTTGCAATATGATTTGCAAATTAAAATCAGACAATTGAGTAATATAGAATAAATAGAAAACAGGATTACACTAAGACATACATCCTTGCTGGACTCTGTTCCTTCAGTAGGAGGTGCATCAACTTTGTGTTCTGCTAGAGATATATTATTAGTCAAGAATCATTGTGTCATTTAGAGTTTAGAATCTTAACTATTTACATACATGAATAAAAATTAATATGTATTGATGAAAGCTCTTCCTGGTCTTGCCCACCTGGTTTGACCATCTGAGGAAAGTTTTTCTTATTTAATAGAGAAAAAGTTTTGCTGGCCCGTGAAAACCAGTTGCTCTCTTGCAGAAAACACTAATAAAACCCCTGCATGCCTCCCGTGGTAAGACACTATCACTATGTCTTGGTCCCAGCCAAATAATAACAAATGAATTCTTCTACATGTACAAAGCCCTGTTCTTAGCAGACACTACAGCTCCTAATGGTATCTGCTTATGACCAGTTCGACTGTACACATAGTGTATACACACACAGTCCGTCAAACACAGTCAAACATCTTTACAGTAACACTAACACCAAAGGGACTGAAATGAAGGCCCATTTACAAGACAAAAACATCCTTGGCACTGCTCTAATAAAAATGGCATGGGTGCCAGAAACATGGTATAAACTTTGTTGTGCAAAGTTAATAACATTTCCTCATCTGTGCAGAGCCAAAACTTCACCTGTGCCCAGACAACCTTTAGTGTTATTGTAATTTTGGCTCCGCACTGATAACAAAAAGTCATTTACACCATAGAATTTATCTGTGCCAAACCGGTATGCATGCCATTTATATTGGAACTGCCTTGAGTGCCCTCATTATGGAAGTGTTATTATAGAGGTTCACATGGAGGCTACTGTAATTATGTGAATTCTGGTTTCTCTAGGAGCAGCAGAGCTTTTCGTTATATAGCTTGGTGCCTGTATGAAGGAGGTGTCTGTAATTTTAACTGTATCTGCTTTACTGCTAAGTGAACCCCACTAAATGTTGGTCACTAAGCATAAAGCCAGCTACAGTATGAGTCATTCAGGCCAAGATAATTATAATTTGTAATTTCTCAACCCTCTATCCCCCCCCCCCTCCCACTGCCCCCTCCTAACTAGAGGTGAATACAGACCTACACATTCTACGAAAATTCTAATTGGCCTAAATTAGGAATAAAAAAATGCACTTCCATAACTAACAGTTTTAATTAATTCCATACCTGGAGGCTTCTCATCTAGCACTCTTGGTTCCATTCTTCCTAGGTAATATTCCTGTGTTTTGGAATCCTAAAATGTAACCAAACATACATAATTATCAGTGATTAAACGTTCATAGTATAGTGTTGCTGCATACTTTGAAGAGTTTTTAAAGTGTTTCACACACCTACCTACTCTTGATGTGGAGGTGAAGTGTTTCACTTGAGGCTCATTTGCATATATACACTAGATTTTGAGCTCAGACTACACATACTTTACATGTACTGTTTGTATTAAGATATAGTGTACCAGTATTGTGTAAAATGAGTGTCATAAAACTTAATTGAGTGTCATAAAAACAGAACCAAGTTATCTCTCTAGCCAATCACTGAGGTGAGAGGACACAGACAATCCAGTGAACCAGTGAAGACTCAAAGAAATGACATAGAGAAGATCAGAAGCACAAGAAAACATGTGGCAGCAAATCAAGATTAGTTTTGGCCTAATTTAATCTATATTTTAGCCAAATGTTCAGTGTAGTAATGCAAACCCAAAGCAAATGAGAATGAACTTCTTTTGACACTCGAGTGAAAACTACATGACTGTACAGTATTTAAAAGCTGTCATTACAGTCATTGATTGAAAGAGAAGTGAACATCTCAAGGATACAAACCGGAACACCAGCTTTTAATTCATGGAACTGTTTAATGTGTCTCCCATGACAGAGCTCATATGTCCAGTACGCATCTAACTGCAGGATAAACAACCACATGTTCTCATTTACATGTAAATAACTGTAAGCATAACCACACTGACAGTCTATATTAATTAATTTCTCGCCTAGATTAATGTACATGTATAGTACATGTAGATAGTCTTGCATGAAAGTCGCAAACGTGAATCCTGTTTTGCTTTCCAGTTTTGGGCTAAAAGCTTGAAACTACAACTTTGTTTTTTTTCATCACTCTTTAGATTTGGCATTAATTATTTTGTACATTAACCATTAAAATTGTGACCTGTAACCATTGAATTTGTGATATTATTATCAGTAATGGATGAGTCTCATGTTGCCAGGTCATATATCTTAGGCTTTCCTACATGTAGTTGAAATAATTACATTTCCATGGTCTGGATACATTGCTACTCTTTATCATTTCCAACTGCATGCATGGTTATTTGTGAAATGTGTACCCTTGCCATTTGGTAAACAATCAAACTTTTCATGTAATACAGACACCTATATTACAGACCATCCCTAATACAGACACCCACATAAGACACAAGCAGCAATCTCTGCTCTCATGTCTTCTGTATTAAAGATGATTTCCAGTCCGTACTGAGCACTCTCGAGAGTTTGTTTGCAGTTTTTGTTTTTCATGTAAGACATCACAAAATGTAAACAACATGAAGCAAAGTCAAAGTTTCAAAACAACCACCATTATGGATGTGAAGCTTTTTGCTTCGTTCTTTCTCCTATCACATGATGAAACAACTTCACAGCTGTAAAAATCAATGAAGTTGTTGGAAAAAGAATTTGAAAAGCCTCAAAGATAAGGTATGTGGTTAAGCATTGATTCGCATTCCATCGAATGAGAACTTATAAATTTATAAATGTTAAAATAAACATTAGGGTACCGAGACTGTGCAGTACGGACTGGAAATCAACTATAAAGGAGCTCCACTCATTGGTATGCTCGAGATTTTCAAAAACAAAAAATATTACAAAGTATGAACAAAATTTTACACAATGATAGCCTCACCCTGTAAGAACATTCGCCTTTCCTTACTAGGGACTCTAAAAGTATCTGTGGGTCTGGCCCTTCAAAGTAGTAATTTTTCTACAAATAAAAACATTTAAAAAGAAACTACATGTAAATCAACATTGTACATACTATGAAGCTGGCATAAATTGAGATTGCTCATGTCATAAAATTACACAGATAATAGTAAACCTGACAATTGCAAAAACAACTTTCAGGGTTGTCAGTGAGAATGTTTTGAAGTACATGTAGTACATCACTATAAGCAGCTTTACTGATGGAGTAGGTGGCAAACTTTGCCATCTTTTTTTTAAAGAATCAAGCAAATAGCTCAGCAGAATAGAGGTTGAAATCTTTGAGTTCTGTAAATCATTAATTTTTTCCCAGGGAATGGCTACTTTGAGAGCCCTAAATTGTGTTTGTAAACAACATTAATTCACTACATGTAAGTCTTTAAAACTAGATATCAAAAAAACTAATTAATCTAATTACTGGTTGCTCAAAATGTACGTGGAGAAGCATTGATTGAAGCTGAGCGCACACAAAAACCTGCCTGCTGGACTAGAGCTGGAATGAGGTGAAAAAGCTAGCAAAGGACTGTGAAGGATGGAAGACATCCACTTACTGGAGCAAAGAAGATAAGTAATAATAATAATAATAATAATAATAATAATAATAATAATAATTGGTAATAATTAGTAAGTGACAGAGAGAGTGCTCAAACTAACCATAAAGAGCTACACAAAAAGAGCAGAAACAATATAGAGAACATAGACTTTATACTAGATCCTGTCAACAGGTACGTAATACATGTACATACGTGTACAACACAAGCACTAACACACAGAGGTGTGCACACAGAAAGACTACTCTTACTGATTATTAGATATTAACTTAACATGTGAGTGAATTACTCGGAATAATTTGGTGTATAGCTCTCTGGATAGAATACTGGTAGTCATTTACCTACAGGTCCCTCCTTCTTTCCCCTCTCTTCAAGCTGCTTTTAATGATCCAGCTAACATCTTTACAAGTGGCATAATGTTTTTTGGCTTCCTGTTTCTATTTTAATATAAAATGTTTTATAAAACATACCTGTTTAGGTAGTTCATCTTGGGGTAATATACACTTGTATTTTTCATTATCTTTTGTGATCATTACTAACGCCTCTCTACTGCTCAAGTAATCTTCTCCACTCTAAACAAGAAGTAAAATGTAAGGTTTAGATCACGAAGTAGAGGTATCTGTACATGTATTCATGAACACCTTATTCATTGGTTTAACATATAATATGCATGGATATTTTGCAAGTTACACAGTATACAACCAATGTCATTGAGTAAAATGTCCTATATTTGAGATCTTACAAGTAGGATCCTATTTAAGATCCTATGTTCATAGAATCCTGCCAAAATAAGATGCTCAAGAATCCTGCAAAGATCCTTTTGTAAGGTTCATATAGAGACAAAGAAACAAATATCTTAAATAAAAATTCCAAAGACTTTTTAGGATTTTTATAAAGATCCTTTAGTAAGGTCTTTCCAGATCCTTAAAGGAACTGCAAACACCTTGGTTTATCAAGATCCCACAAAATAAAACCAGCAATCACATGTAATAACGAAAGACTTCACAAAAACATTTTAAAACAAGCGGTTGGAATATTAAAACATGATGTTTCAACACACGTCATCATTATAATACAATGATAATGATAGTAATAATGATGAAGAAAATGGTGACATGTCATTGACGAAATGTCATGTTTTAATATTGCTAATGTTGATTTCAAAACAATCACACATGGAAGGCTTAAACATAGTTTTTGTTAACGCTTGTATGAGCCTTGACAATTTATAACTGTGAGGTGATTTACAACATGTGGTTGCATCCTTCACTGTGGTTATTAAGTGAAGTGATATGTGACTTAGCAAGTGAAATAAATTTTATTCAAGGTGCAGATTTTCACAGGTGCCTGGCAGGGCTGTCTTTAGGGGCTGTAACCTATAACACCTGTTATGAATGAGTATCCTTGATGCGTCCTTGATATTATGAGGTGAACTTAAGGTAATTCCTCTGAAATAAAAGTGACAATAGATTTTTGCTCAAACTTTGTCCACTGAATATTTGTCATATGATAACTTCAATTTTGAAATAAAAAAGGGGGGTGCCCATGCTCATTAAGGAGCAGTGAGGCATTGAAAATGCCCCATTCTGGCATTATTTAATGTTTATTATAAGAACGCATTCCCAGCAATTGTAACATCTCTGTGAGCCTGGACTCATAAGAACACGCATTAAACTACAGTCAGTACATTGTGTCGGACACAAATAAACGTTTTAAGTTTTATTCAGACAGAAAGCTAAATCCTTGGTTAAAAATTTGAACCAAATTTTCTTGACGTGGTTACCGACTGCCAAATGTAAAAGACCACTGTGTATCTGCTATTTTTCTTATTTATTCAATTTTCAGCAATAGAAATTGGATCAGTCTTTTCTCACGCAAAGCTTATGATTAGTTGATTACAATGAGTGGAAAAAAAATTGGGGTGCCCGTGCTCGTTGGTGAGCTAGAGCCATTTTTCACCTGACAGAGCTCAATATCAAGGCGAATCCGTCATGTTTTCAATGTGCGCGTGCACGAGCGTGCGCTAATGACGCCATAAATTATGCGCAGTAAGGATGCGCAATGCAAATGTGAGGAATGACCTTAAGTAACAAGTCTGCTTTGAGTGTGAAGACCAAGGCAATGGGTGACTCAAAATTTAATGACAGCCCTGCGTAGCATTTACATGTAACACCTGAAAGCGCAAAATGCCACATCCATTCATTGTATAATGTCAATACAAATTAAAAATTGTATGTTATCCCTTATTTGCCTGAAAGGCAAGCAATTATTTTCATAATATTATGGGTGACAAATTACTTCTAAATTTTAGCACAAAATAATGGGCTTGCCACTATATTGCAACCAACCTACATTAAACTGAGAAATATTTAGTTTGTTTACGAAGCTCACAATTGCAAATTACAGCGTAGGGCATGGTTCAAGTTTCTACTTTATTAAAGCTCTGAGTCATTTTAAAATCTTACGAGAAAATTGTAAGCAGTAAGCGAACAAACGTCACGAAAATTTGATCGACATAAGTTTAATTGGCTGTATACCTGTGTATACTATTGGCATTCCCGTAATTTCACGTGACTCTTTGCAGTGGTGTGACAGGCTTTTCATGCCAAGTTAAAAGCGTAGTACAAGCTTATGTTCAGATTTCAACTGAAGATGGCTCTGACTGCAAACTGCCACAAAAACACAAACCGCAAATGCCAGCTACAACTAAGCTTATATACACAACTACAATAACACACCGCGTCACAACATAAACTGCCAGTTTTACATAACTTTATATCTCGGCATCTATTTACACTTAACGTAAAAGAAATGTGTTTGCGTGATTTACAAACCTTGAGTAATCTTTATACAGAACAAAGTGTAGTTGAGCATTTTTCATGTCCAAACTTAACTTACCGGCGTTACCTGGCCTTCGCGTAATGTTACGGGTCCTCCCCAATCGATATCATACTGACCATCATCGAAAGGATTAAAACATCTAACAGAGATAAACAGAGAGACAAAATGAAATATCTTTGGATGTAAACGCCACATTTTTGCTACGAGTTTGAGTATATGTTTTGGCGCAACGTGTCAGCCAAGTGACACTCTAGTACCCAGGTCACCTCTGATGCATTTTCTTGTTTCGTTTCCAGGTTCCAGGTTATCTCTGCATTGCCTTTTCCATTTTCATTGCTAATTTTTCTTTGATTTCATTTTATTTTTTATTTGGCCTGCCGTTTTCTTAAAGCAATAACAAATAGTAATTACATGATGGTATCTGTTCAGGTCAAACACGTTTTGATCTCGTATTCCGTAGACTAAAAACACGTTATAATTTCCCTTATTCGTCAGGTTCTCGCTCCTCACGCCACGTCTTGAAGCTCGCGTCTCTGTCTCTTTTCAACTACCCCTAGGAACCAGTACACAAAATTACAACAGTGCGTTAATAATTTCATGGCTTCATACTTCTATATTTCACTGGCATGATAAACAGGTAGTTAGGCTTCTTACAGTCGACTTTTTCTCTTGAGGTCCGTCGAGGGTATATTCTCGCGAACCCGATGTACTTACTACCCAAATGGACTACCCTAAAATGGTCCAAAATGGACTACCCTTAAAAATATTATTCCCAAATGAGTGCTGATCCTGGACGACCAGTATTGAACACATGTCTCCTTTAGCAGTGTTAAACACCAATTGGATGCTGATATCCCTTAGGTTTTTAGTATGATTTTAAGTTCATTTTATTGCCTTGCACTTTATTTTTCTAGACAATTTCTTGTTTTGAATATCATCATCATCAATTGAGTTCCTCGGTTCCAGTTCCTTTGGCATGGCTTCGATTATTTGCCACTAGCTCTCAGACAGGATGTACTCAAACAGGACAAACAGGAACAGATATCACTGGGAAAGAGTAAAAGTTACGCCATTTCTGGGAACTAGGAATCTGATGCAAGTACTATTTTTTCTGAGTAGCTTTAACGCTAAAGGAAGCCCTAATTCGAATGTTCCGGTTGAAATCTTATCGGTCGCGCCTATAGTTTCCGAGAACGGAACGGAACGTTCATGTAGAGGGATCCGAATAATTGCGGCAGAGCGCAAGTCCCCCCCCCCCCCCTCACCCCCCACGCGCCAACGCACACACCGAAATCGTATAAAAAATTTCGCTCCAGAGACGGTTGGTCAACTTTGTTTTACCAAAATACAGGGAAAATACAGGGAGCGTCCCAGCTCCCACGACCCCATCCCCTACTTTCGCCACGTATTGCACAAGTAGCAGCGGGGGGGGGGGAGGGGGGGGAGGCTTCTTAAGAGCCGACCCATAAATTCCTCTTAAGACTCTTAACTCCTCAAAAATCTACGGAAGTCGAAAACTGATATTGACTCCTGCAGGATGACCTGATTTCATGACATTTTCAGGCGTTGCAAAAGTGCCAGAGTCGAATTACTATTTTTTTTAACTTCAGATTTTTTCCTTTTTGGCATCCATTTGAAACTTTTAAAACAACAGGAGCTTCAGACAGACTTCCTCCGTTTTGGATAGAGTAGAATTGTTTACGCTGATACCCTTGTTGGTTTCCGATAATAATTGTTCCTTGTATTTCAAGACATATCGGAACTCCCTAGCTAAAAAAAAAGCTGAACAAATTTGAAGCCAAGACAACAATGTTGTGACTTATTTCAGCTCACAACTGTTGTCGATATATCAAAGGCAAGATGATTCTCTCTCGGCTTGTCCAAGTGCTTTTAAGTTAATCTGAAGTATTTTATCTTCCAAAACAACTGGACATGGGCGAAAACGCAGTCATGACCTTTTAATTCCTTTTCATCACTTTTCAAGATTTCGAAACCATCCAGGAGCGCCCCATGGCGCCAGCGGCACGATTCGATTGTGAAGCTCCCACTTCCGACTGGAACGGATAACGTATATAAAAGCCGCGACTGAAAACGCCAGCGTGGGAAAGCATTTACACTCTTACTGTCACAAGCAATAGCTTTCTTCTAGCCATGAAGAAAGTTACAGTGCTGGGCATTGCAGCGCTCGCTGCGATAGTACTTTTACTCGATGTTTCTGAGGGCGCTGGGGATTTCTTTCAAATCTTGGACGAAACGACGGCAGAGTACTTGATGGGCGACAGCGAGAAGCTTCATCGGAGTAGCAGTGGAGCCGCCATGACTGGGCCTAGAAATAACAAATACTTAGAAGCCTCCATGCAGATTATCAAAGGTAAAGCCATGCTCGTTTCTTCTCTTTTTTGTGTTTCTGTACAGTGAAGAAGGTACAAAACCGCATTTGCTACGCAATTCCATGATCAGTTGAAGTTAGTACGGTTGACTTCTCCACGACGCTGAAAGGGAAAACTCAGGACGGCTGAGAAAGTAGAAGGGAGCGTGTCTTGTGCCACCTCGTAGGGAATGATTTCGGAGATGTTTTTGTCCAAAATAGGCTATGAAATTACTACTGTTTTGGCCTAAAATATGAAAGGATACTTAATATACGGTCCTTTTGGTCTTGTTTTAAGGGAAAACTAACTAATTTCTGCTGTTAAATTTGGGGAATCTCAAAGTTTTCTAATATTTTTACACAAACTGAATAGATCAGACCATTTACACATGCAGACATGTTTGAACAGGGCCGATCATTTCAAGGACAGTCCTGTTATGAGATACTAAACAAGAGCAGACACGTACACCTGAGACAAGAAACAACCCAACAAAACAAAGATATACCCTGGGAAGGGACTGAGTCTGGAGCTAAGCACAAGAGGGGAGCAAAAAATAAAGAAGCCTTGAATGGCATCAGTTGAATTGTACTTGAAATTAAACTTTTCAAGTCAGTTATACATTTCCGGGAGCGATTATAGCGGCGTGTCTTTAGCTCTCAATGTCTCCGCCTGTTCCGGCCAGGGTTTTGATGGACTTTAATTTATGCACTGCCAAATTCTCAAGATAACTATTGAGAGAAATATAGTACAGTTACTTAGGAGAATTGATATTCTGATATAACAAACCTGATGATAAACTCAGTTGCCAGTTTTAGACAACCTTTACCAATTCTGTTTACGCCGGTTTTCTTTTGACAGGAATGGCTGAGTCAAAGATGACGAGAAGAAGATTAAGTGCGAGAAGAGAGAGGCAGCTCGCAGGCTACATCAAAAAGGCCATCACGAATGGGGAAATGCCTAAAGCGAGACAGATGATCGGCCAACTGGTGAGAGATTCAATTAAGTAACACTTGCCTTTTTCTGACTTGCCTGTAACTATACACGCCGCGAAACGAGTGAAAACACGCGAAATTCACGTGCGATCACACGCGAAAATTCACGCGATCACACGCGGAACTTACGCGCTCGCACTCGAAATTCACGCGATCACGTGGAAAATTTAGGTCATTCTACACGATGAAGCAATCTCTTTTTTTCGAATAAATAACGCAAAAAAAGCTTCAAATACTTCTAGGTTGTTGTTGTTGGATTTTGGTTTTGTTAAGTTTGTTCAGTTTTGTCATAGCTTTGCTTTTTTTTTTGTTTCGCTTTGTTTTGCTTTTCGCAAGACGAATTAAGAAAAAAAAAAGGATATTTCTTTGAAGAAAAGCAGGAAGTTAAATCTAAGAGGGAAAAATGTAAAAGGAAAAGTTTGTTGGTACACTTAACTGGCGAAAAAAGGGATCGATATCGTAATCAGTCTGGGATTGCTTTTAAATTCTCCTCCCGATCTTCTCAACGCGGCTTGTATAAAACGTTCAGTTACGAAGCTTTTAGAAATGCTGCAGCAAGGCGACTAGTCACAAATATTCGTACAAGTACGAGTTTCGCTAACTTAGAAGAGTTTGTCTGTTTGCTGTTTATTTAGCTTGCGTTTTGGAATCCAGTGCCAGTATTGATTTATTTTGAATTCATGAAATTGCTGCAGTACTCTTTTATGGCTTAGATAATTTGGTTTTATCAACTGGGTTGATAATGTGAATTGGCCACCTTAAAGAGATTCGAAAGCTGACGTTTCGAGCGTTAGCCCTTCGTCGGAGCGAATCCCCACCGACGCAGCACCACAGTTTCTTTAGAAACTTACCCCCTCTTTTATGGCTTGTTACTGCAATTTCCTTCTTCTTTTTAACAATATCTGCAGGAATTCTCATGCGCTCAATTGCTAATTTTCATCGTCAATAAGCGGACAGACACATGCATTTATAATTTGTGCGACTTTTGCCTTTCTCGTAATGTAAAAAAAAAACTGAAGCCAGTTTTTCGCGCAAATTGTCGAAGTAATCTGCGGACACAGCTACTTTGAAAAATGTCATAACGATATTCATGATCAATGACTAGACAGACAATTCAAAAATATATTTTTTATCTCTTCGTCAAAATAGATACCCCCTGAGTGTCACTGTCCGAGGACTCAAGGTCGATGCCAAGAATCCGATTTACCCCGTCACTGCAGGAAAAAGAAACCAAACAAGCACGTAAACGTGTTTAAACAGCTTCGTGCTATTCTGGATGAAACAGACGTCGATAATCTGTTGGGAATCAGTGGCGGTGTTTCTCTTATATTCGTGATTGATACTACAGGAAGTATGGGAAACGAGATAGCTGCCGCAAAGGAAATCGCCAAAGCTATTGCTGCTCATCCCAGAGACTCAGCTGTGGATTTTATTTTATCGCCATTCAACGATCCTAGTAAGTTATGATGCTTCATTCAAAAGCAAATCTATCTTAGTCTTTTAACACTAACATCTCCTTACATTGTAACAAATAGAAAGTCATAAAAGTACTATTCAGTAGCATTTATGTTTCGTCCAGAGAGTTAAAAGTTATAACCACTTTATATAGCATAATAAACAGTACCACATGAAAGTACTGCTCAATAGCTTTCATTTGAATGGTCACACACCAGGGTTTCACCCACAGACTTAAAAGTTAGAATCACCTTGTACAGCATAATAAACAGTACCACATGGAAGTACTCCTCAATAGCTTTCATTTGAATGGTCACACACTATTCCACACTACGGTTTCATCTGCAGACTTTAAAGTTAGAACCACCTTGTACGTAATAATAAACAGTACCATATGAAAGTATTCAGTTCTCAATAGCTTTCATTCACCTTTCATCTCATAGGGTTTTAATCAAACGAGGTCAAGGTCAGAACCACTTTATACAGCATAACAAACATGAATTTTCACCTTTTTGCAGAATGGGGAAATGTTTACCGATGTCCCAGTGTGAAATCGTTTGTTGAAGCTCTGGATACGCTAGTAGCCGAGGGAGGCCGTGACTGTCCTGAGCTGACTTTCAACGGGATCATAGACGCCATCGAGAAGGGCGATCCTTTTGTCAGCTCCCCCATGTTCGTGTTCACTGACGCCGGTGCTAAAGAAGGAGATGGACCAAAATACACTTTTGAGAATGCGCTTGGCTTAGCCCAGCACTACATGATTCCTGTGAACTTCTTCTACAGCACCGAGTCTGGCTTTTGTGGGACATTCGAAAATCATGACACCTTTGTTAAGCTCTTGGATGATACCCAAGGATTTGGACTGCAGTTCAACTCATCTGGAGAGATACAGAGGATGGGACGTGTTATATCCACGGCTCTAGATGGCACGGCGACTATTCTGGAGGTCAGATCAAGCGGGGCTTCTGGCAGAATAGTTCGACCACACAAGCGCGCTCCAGGGAGAGATAAGACATATACCCTTCCTGTAGATGACACCGTTGGAAAGTTAGTAGTCTCATTCTTCGCCTCAGAAGAAGCTCATCTTGTCCAGCTGCGCAATCCAAATGGATTACTTGAGCCCCGAACGGAAGATCTTGCCCAAGGGGGGGTGTGGATCATAGAAGAACCCGTTCTGGGTTTGTGGGAGCTAATCATCCCGGTTGAAGTTGGAACGCATTCATTCAAGGTCAAGTCGAGCAGTAGTTTTAACTTGGAGTTCGATTACTTCTTCCTACTCAGGAATAAGCTTGGTGGGCAATGGATTGAGTATCCGATTGATTACCCCCTGTTAGGTAAGGTAACCGTTCAACATTTTCAGGGGATAGCTTAGGAGATATTTGGGGAAAAGAAATGTTAGGTCACTTGGGTTGCTTCCTTCGTCTTTCCAAGTATTCCTTCAGAACATCAGTCAGTTAGTTAACCTACCGTTTGAAGTCAGTGAATATAAATATAGTCAAGGACTGAGTTACCAAGCCAACACGTTCATGATGACAACCCTCGGTCTGTCTACTCTATCCGTCATCTCTAGTCAGCAGCTCGGCCAAGTCAGTGAGTGAGTCAAGCTGTTACCGATACCGTCAGATCACAGACTAGCGAGCCAGTCGATCATTCATCAGTCAGTCGGTCGGTTGGTCAGTGAGTCAGTGAGTCAGTGAGTCAGACGATAAGGAAGTCAGAAAGTCCGTCTGACAGTCAACTAGCTACTAAGATATCCGGCTAGCTAACCAGTCAGTCATTGTCTGTCTGTCTGTCTGTCTGTCTTTTCTTTCCGCCTGTTTGTCTGTCTGTCTTTCTTTCTTTCTGCCTGTCTGCCTGTCTGCCTGTCTCAGTTTGTCTGTATGTCTGTGTCGATGTCTGTTAGCTCGTCGCTAGTCCATTCGTCCGCCCATCTCGCACGTCATTCAGTTCTTCAATCAGTCTATCATTGAGTGCGTGAGTGAGCGAGTGAGCGAGCGAGTGAGGCAGTCAGTCAGTCAGTCAGTCAGTCCTTCAGTTCTCTCTCTCAGTAAATTTGTCAGGCAGATAGCCTTCGTTCGTGACTCAGAAACTAAGGCGAATAAAGCTCCTAGTTAACAGACGTTTCACAAGCGTGGTGCATAGCAAACAGTAAACGTATCGTTTTGTCTTCAACTTTAGGTCAAAACGCAACAGTTGGCCTCGTTATCCCATTAAAGGAACGTTTGAAGCTTCCCTCCCTCCGTCTGTCGCTTGTGGATGGATCAGGACGTGTGTTCCAGGAGGCCACCCTTGACACGAGCAGTCTCGTCGCTACATTTGTTCCTATTCCTCTTCCTTTCAAATTCCAACTGTCGGGCAGTACAAGAGCTGGGCAGTCTTTCCAGAGAATATCACGAAGCTTCATCAAAGCGAAGAACGTCTTGCTTCGCTTGCAAAGAGGAATCGACTATAAAACTCTGGAGTGTGGTAGTACCATACGAATGTCTTTTGCCCTCTACTACAACGGTGCACAAGGCGAGATTTTTGACGTCGCTGTGAACTCGTCTCTGGTTATAAAGACCGCCACCAACTCAACGAAACGCGCCATAGAAATTCGGTATAGAAAAACGGTACAAAATACATGGGAGAAACACAGGCAGGTTTTCTTTACTGTGGAATTGAAAACTCCGCGAGATGTCACGGGCATTCTCAATGAGTGGGACACCGTTCAAGTGACTGTGAAGAAAACTCCAGTTGGGAGCGATGCCGACGTGACGTCATTCACCGAGCATTTTAAAGTCACATGCTCACGTTAAAAGAAAGAAAAGAAAACGCCGCTGGCCTGCTAAAGAACGCTCTGTGTTGGTGGAAGCTTGCTGTTATAGAACTGGGGTTAGGACCGTTAGCATGAATGTTTTATTTTCCCGCGCTTGGTGCCGGTTGCATGTGTCTTCTGTAATATTCTGATTGGTTCTTATGCCGGTTAAATGCTTTTCTCGTGATTGGTTTGATATGAATATTTCAGACATCCATTAGGGAACCTCTTGAAAAATAGAATATATAGATCTGGTAAACTAAAAGCAAGCAAAATGAGGCAATGAACGTAGTTTACTAAAGAAATTATGTAAGCACAATACGCTATTTTAGAATGTCATTTAAGGCCTATATTTTTGACAATAAAGCTTCCTTATATTGAAACCTCGACGGGGGAATAAGACCTTTTCATTTCCGAAAAAACCCCGAACAGCAAAATTCTGATAATGTTCATTCCAAATTTCCCAACTTGAACCTCTAGTCTAGAACACTAAAATCTCTCGGTATGACCCTGTTATCTAAAGCAAAACTGAAAATATAAATCAATTTTTAGAAACCTTTTTTATTTTATTTATTCCATTACACAAACCACAACGAGGTTACAAGGTGTAACAAAGATAACAAAATAAGCTAAAATTCGCAGCCGTTGTAACGATCTGAAAACAAACTGTAAGAGATTGAACGAGAAAGGAAACGTTCGCGAGGAAACGAATCCTGTTGAGACAACGATCCAAAATATTTAAATAGTGTGCTTGCTTCATATAGGCTTTTAGTATATTTGTTTCTGTACAGAGCTTTGTGATTTCTTTCTTTTTTTAATGAGCCCTAACAAAAACACCTGTTATCTTTTTATCTACCTCAGAACTCATCAAAAGAAAGACATTGACTAGATGCAAACCTTAAATAGTATAAGCCTGAATTTCCGCCTTCTCTTCCGGAGACGTACGACTCGAAGGCTGGCATCATACAAAGGGTATCTTACTTTTTAGTCACTTGATGAAATTCTCAAGTTGGACCATTCAAGTGAAAGCTGTTGAGCGTCGCAATTATTACGTAAAAGGTGGTTCTAACTTTCAAGCCTGTTGTTGAAACCCTAGTGTGTGACCATTCAAGTGAAAGCTATTGAGCAGTATTTTCATGTGGTACTGTTTATTATGCTGTGCGAGGTGGTTCTAACTCTTTGGTCTGTAGATGAAACCCTAGCGTGTGACCATTCAAATGAAAGCTATTGAGCAGTACTTTTCGGTCGTTGGGTCGTTTTTCCCAAGTGGAAATTTCCGAAACATTGTCTCGTTTCTAACCAGCTTTATTACATGCAAGAGTTAAAGGATTAAATAAGTCAGATGCCGCTAAAAGTCAGAACATGACAACAGTATTGACAAACAAATTGTTAGAAGTTTCTGGCTGTCATCATCGAATCAAACAGAGCCCTTGGAAATAAACATCAGGCACAGAGTAACTCAACATCCTCTTCAACGAAAACGGATTCAGTCATTTGTCGAAGACGGGATTTCGATTGAAAAAACGCAATTATCATTTGAAATGAACAAAAATATATATATTCTTAAATGAACGTTTTGTTAGCTTGAAAGCAATTTCCTGACAGCAAGGCTATGTCATCACATGCCAGAGCGCGTCTGCCTTAAGGGAGGGGTTCCAGAGGCACTATGTGGCGACTCAGATCTCCCAACAGGACCTCCGAGGGGTTTCTGCTCCATTATTTGCTGAATTAAATGTGGAGGTGCCGGTGGGGACTGTCGCATCATAGGGTTGGCTTGAGGGTGAAGAGGCTGAAATAAAAACAAGACCAAAGTTAGAATCCCGAATGGAAATTTTCTCGTAGTTAAGCTGCTTCATCTATTCAGTGCAATTTGTGAGACCAATACCATTCAATCAAGGTACCGGTTTTGTTATAATTTAACATCTTGGCACGTTTCCATTGGAGAAGTCAAAGGGGCCTGAACTTTGATTGGATCAGACGAGTAGGAGACCAAAAGATCGTGTCCAAAACTTTATTTAAGCAATAGACTACAAGTTTTTATGGTTTATAGGCTGATAAACCACGCGGGATGTTGGAAGAACACGAGAAGAATTCGTAAATCACTCGCCTGCGGCTCGTGATTTACGAATTCTTCGAGTATTCTTCCAACATCCCAAGTGGTTCATCATGCCTCTAAACCATAGAAACTTGTGGTCTATTGCTTTTATATAATAATTCAGAAGACACGCGAAATTTCCATGAGTTCACTGGCACAATAAGCCATAGCTGATTGACCAATCAGAGCGCGCGCATTCATTTAATAATTATATAAAAGGTGATAAAAATACATATGAGTGGCTTTCATTTGACACTTACACATGCTTACAACTTTCTGTAATGAGTGGACTTTATCACTCAGAATCAACACATTTGTCTAGGGCGTTCAGAATATTTAGCCCTACAAACCCTCTGGCAATGGTTTTGCACAACACAGTCACTATTAAACATGCCTTCACGAAAGTGCGACAATTGTGATCCCTTTAAAGTATTTACTCTCTAATGTAGCCTGCGAAGTAGGCGTCCCCTACGAGGGGAAAGTTTCTTCCTGCTGGTCATGTGAAAATTAAACCAAGAGCTAAAATCGACGAAGAGGGGAGTTGTTGGGGTGAGCACGACCAGAATGCGGGAAAAGAGCTCTCGTTCGTAAATGAAAGATACACTTGCTACGTAGGATAACTCTAATACAACGAGAATATAACTGCCCAAACCTCTCTGCATGTGATACGGGCCTACATTTCTACTGTACCACTCACTTGTGGACGTATAGGTGGAACCATGGGCTTAATTAGTGGAGGCGGTCCTTGTAGCCCCCCCTGGCTGGACCGTGGGATTCCGGCCTGAGGTTGCAAGGGAGGTGGATGGCGCTGAGCCTGTGACACTGATGGTTTTAGAAGTGGAGGTGGCTGGCTGGGTATGCCTAAATGAATTACAACAAGCACGGTAGGTTAGTGTTTAAACCTCAAGATTACAAGTTTTTAGTTTTAACTTACCGTTTGGTGAGTAACGATGAATGACATATGAAACGGATACGAGAAAGATACAAAACACCTAGCTCCGACAAAATACAAGGCTAAAAATATTTTAAAAATGGCTGAAAAAGTAAAAAACAAACAAACAAACAAACAAACGTTTTTGACATAATGTCGTCTTCGGCGTAAAAAGGCGTTCGCTACTCGTTCCGTTTTCCTTACAACTTAGAAGTGAGAAACATTACATACCCTGGGTGGGGATGGAGGGGGAGGCTCTGTCTGGTTGACTGGGTGACGAGTTGCCACTACTCCCCGGTGATCCTGACATGTGTAGAACCTGTAAATCATCGTCTTTTCTATCACTGCTCGTGATGCCCTGTTCAGCTTCGTACTCTTCAAGAACTTGCTGAAGGTTGAAACGTCTTCTGTAGTTCACAAAGAAGTTGCGGCACTGACTTACACTTTTGTTGCCTAACACTTCGGCCATGGCTTGGAAGTCTTTCCCATAGCGTCTTACAGCTGTAAAGGAAATCAGGTTTCGTTCTGACGAATTAGTAGTAAATCAATAAATTTCTACTTGCTGATGGTGATGCGCGGTATTCATTTTATATATAACACATTTTCCCCAAAATGGTGGAGACTCAATGACCCAATGGTTAGCGCGCTAGTCTCCGGATCGAGCAGTCCGGGTTTGAGTCCTGGCCATTGTCACTGCGTTGTGTTCTTGGGCAAGACAATTTGCTCTTGCAGTGTCTCTCTACACCCTGACCCAGGGGTATACGAGGGAACCAGGGAATTAAATTCTAGGGGCGTAAGTAACCCTCCGATGGACTACATTCAATCCAGGGGGTAGATACATGTACACTCCTAGCCGCTTCATGCTTCAGAAACTGGGATAAGCTCTAGCTGTATGGGCCACTGGTCTGATGCAGACTTAACCTAACATGTACCGTCCATTTTCCCAAAGGTTAAAACACATTACAATTCAAGTTAGGGTGAGATTGGATGATAAGTTCTGTTATTGTAATCACATGTCTGCGTGACCCGTTTGCAACGTCTTGACCCTGAAAGGCTTCATTTTCAAGGTACTTACACTGGACTGCCAATAGCAACTCTTCATTTGACCACCTGGCGTTGTTCTTGATATTTTGCTGAAAAAGCACAACAAACGAACCTTTAGTTTATCTATTAGAGGACACCAAGACGATGTAAGGAGCCCGTGGCGCTAAATGCAGCCAGGATCGAGCAGCTGATGTAATGATAGCGCAAGCACATACATTTACCTTAACTGAATCGAAATAATCGAGTCATTTTCCTTTCTTTTCACGTAGTGGCTTATAAAGGAAAACATGGAAAGGAACATGGCGTCCCAATAATTTTATACGAAAATGGTGTTTTGAACAGTGATTGAATCACAATGCATGAAAGGAAATTGTTCCCAGATTTTTACATGGAAACTATAGTCAGGTTGTAACATTTCCTCAAGTCTTAACTGCACTTACATCTCCTGGTCTCAAGGTTTCAACTCCACTCTCCAGCTGGTACTTGTGTTGACTTATTGACTGTTTATTAGCCTGGATTTGCCGCTTGAGGTTTACTATTTCCATCTCCAATGGACGCACATGGCTATCACCATGGGTACCAGACACAGAGACAAGATACTCTTGAGACAAAACCATTCCCTACCAGGGACAAGAAGACCAGAGCATAGACAGTGTTACATGTATGTGTCTAACATTATAATTAATGCATGTACTAAAAACAATATTATTACACGCTACATTTAAACTTGACAGTGAATTTTAGATTACCAGCCAGTGGAATGATAATGATTACAGGTGGAAAATTTGGGTTACATTGTACATTGTAGAAAATTCATGAATTAACCAGACAGGAACTCTTAGCTGGACAAGTCATTTCCTCACATTAGCCTTCTACTGTAACTACTACTCACATCCCAAGACGTGATCTACATTATCCCTAATCCAAAGAAAGAACTTCATTTTGCCAATTTACTTTGGAAGAGAGAAACATGGGTTTTACGATGCTAGTTTTGAGCCTGTACAATGTGTTTTTGCTGCATAAACTGTACTAAACAAGTAACTCTCAAAGACAGTTCTATACAAGTACATTTCAGCATTTACAGTAATTTGTACTCTTTGAATTACAACTGTACTAAGGTACATGTAGTAGTGAGCATTTCCCAAACTTCCTGGAAATTCAGGCATAAAATCTCTTAGACAAGATTGCTTTAACAGCACAAGAAGAGCATTTAAACTCAGAAGAACCGCTTTTAATGCATACGCACCCTAACCGTTGAGCCTGACATCTCACAAGTAACTGAGGATGCATAAATTACAACATACTTATACATGTACAAGTACATGTTGAGATTCATTCATGTACATTTTTATACATGCATTCTTACACATAAAATAGCACATTATCACAAAGATTACAGTCTTCATATATATAATGGCTACAGTTTGACACATTTGCTGTTATTGCTAAACCAGTCAGAGCACAGTATGGTCATGTAAAACTCGAGGCAGATTTTACCATCTTTTTGCTCACAAATAAAATTTATTCGGCCTCATTTTAGTCCAGTAAAGTTAGCAAAGTTAGTACATTAAACACACATACAACCAAACTTGTTATTGTGAGAACAAAATATGTTCAAAATGATTTTCACTGATTGTTGGGGCTTTCAGATACTGACTTGGCTCTCATATACATGTATGTCTGAAAATAGACAAACCTTTGGTGCTTTTCTTTTGACTTTATTTCCACGGTGTCCAGTTCTTGTTTCTCGTCCTTCGTGCCTCGGTCGCAGAGTTCCAGTTCTCCTGTAAAATGAGGCCAGACTCAAAGTTGGTACCTCCATTGAATTGTGATGTGCTTTTTGACTAATATAGAGCAAAAGATTATTTCACACTGTCAGTTTGGGTTAGTAAAGTTAGTACATTAAACACACATACAAGCAAACTTGTTATTGGATAAATGTTTTGGAAATTTGTTTGCTTGTTTTCCAAGCCAGCCTGGGCATTCTAAAGTTTCAATTTAGATACAGATATTGGCATAAAGGAAATTGACCTTTGCACTAACTTGCTGTCAGATCCGACAAAAACCAACATAAAGATGGTTAAAAATTGTAACAAATTATTGCCAGGGACTTGTAAGAATGCTTCAATGTGATTTCTGAGATAATAATAATTTTAACAACCTTTAATATACATGTTCGGACAGGAGTGTTTTACTGGAAAATACACCTCTTGTAAAATTAATACAAAATTACATCCATAACCTTTGTGGAAGTGACGTATTAAATCCATATCCTCCCAGGAAAGGATGTTAATATCCTCATGATTGCTTACAAGTGCAAATAGTGAGTGAAAATGTCAAGCTATTCATTAGTCTACATAAGAAAAGAAAATCACACAGTGGCTTAAAGATAAGAATCACTGTTTCCTTCTCTATGTTCTAAGCTAACAAAAATATGTAGAAATATAAAATATATACTACTGTACTTGGCTGCGAGAAGAACAAGATTTCTCTGCAAGTGTTAAAAAATATTTGCTGGGTGAGCCCAGCAAACAAGAGAAATATTTTCAACATGAGAAGAGAAATTTCATATCTCCAAGCCATGGGCCATGTAATGTTCTATTTATTATATAAACACCAATAAAATACTAAACCAACTCACTTTTGCTGCAAAAGGTGCAATTTATTATCCAACCATAGCAACAATGATCTTTTCACTCGTGAAGATTACATGTTTTGGGCAAAAGCTCACCTAGTATTCCATTGGTGTTTATATAACAATATCCTTTATCCTATACCTTAAGAACTGATAACATGCACTGCACATGTTCCCCTTCTGAGTTGCATGAAGTTGAGAGCTCTGTGTGCGACAGTTAACACAAGGGCCAGTAATGCCAGCTGTTGGTGTTCCCTGTGTAAGATCACATGTACGTGATCACAATACAATAAGATAGTGCCAGTCATTAATATTTCACAGACAAATGACTCACATAGCAACTTACAAGTGTTCACTTTGAGGAGGTTTTCAGAGAGGGCAAGGAAAAGATTAATGCAGTCTTAAGGCCCACTGACAGGGTGCGACAATTCATGCAATATTTGGCACAACATTTATCACTTGTGTTTCCACCCCTAAGATTGTTGCTCGCAACATTGTAGAAGTAGAATGAGATTGTACTCCTGCAATATTACATGCAGTATTACATGCAGCAATTTCATGGCTGGACACATGATTCGGTTCAACCATTGTGAGCAATACTGCATGGAATAATTATTGCACCATGTGTCCAGGCCTACTATGTTTAGCTCTCTTAGTGTTGTAATAAAAATACAGAATCATAAGCTCAGATTGATAGTTCAGCCACATGTTTAAAGTATGTCTCAGGAACAAATATTTACCACACAAAAACCTTAAGAAGGACACCACCAGAACAAAGAAAGCCAGGGAGGCCAAAGACAACATGATGGAAAAAATGGAAATGGAACTGAAGGAGATGGGTTCTGCATACAATTGTACATGTGTACAAGGGGAAAGGCTCAGAAGGTGGCAAAGGATCAAGACTGTTGGTGTGGTTTAGTTACGGCTTTCTGCCTCAACAGGGACAAAGGGGACTTCTTAATATGCAGTATATATAAAGTAGTACTAACAGTAGCTGGGACCTTAACTAGGAGTCTGCTTTTGGGAGGTGTCCGCAACCAAGGTTTGCAGTCTCAACACCCAAAACTCATGGAAAATGCTGTTGTTTGGTAGGGTACAAAAGCATTATTTGAAGTGAATGAACATTTACGTTTATGTTTAGTTTACACATGATGTGATGTACTTACAGAGGGTGGCTTGGTTATCATCTTTGGTTTGCTCTGTCCATTTGTTTGTCTTGATTGCTAAATATACAAAAATTGATATGGAACATATTTATTAAAAGGGTATACTGTTGAATAGAATCCCAGTAATACACCTGTACAATTTTTAAATGGTAGTCATACCTCTTTTTCTGGTTCAAAGTCACTGTCACTTGAATCACTATTATCACTCTCAGGATCACTGTGCCAAAAACAACAGAGGCAGTCAATATTACTGCATTCTACATAACTTTGTTATAATTGAATAAAACTGCTTATCAAATTTATAGAGAACATTTCACCACACATGTGCATGCTGGGCACATTTGCATTTTTTTTTTCACTTACATGTTGAACAGTAATAAAGTGCAGTGTCAATGTGCTAGACATTGCCATACATTTGCAGTCAACATGCATCTGGTGTCGGAGTGAATGAAACTTTCCAAGGTTGTCTTACAGAATTCAAGAGTATGACGGAATAGCAGAGTCTGATATACAGCTCAGAAAACCAGACACAGTTCATGATAACTATTTGAAGGGGATATCAAGAGCTGATCAGATTGACTTACTTGACGGGCTCCTTTTGTACAGCCATTTTCTTTGCTTGCCGATCAATCAAACTAGTTCGGCTTCTTGTTTTTTTCCACGAATAGTAATACTTAACCAGGGAAGCCACTGACTTGTCTGGCAACTAAAAGATATAGAACAAAAACAAAAACCAATACAACTTTCAGTTAATTTTGTCAATCAGTAAATATAATTGTTTACAGATATTGAGAAAGCCGTCCAAGAAGTCATGGTAATGACTTTGCCAGCTACTCTGCATGTTGTTACCCGCAAGTATTAACCCAATTTAGGACACAGCAAAATGTAATCCATCCCACCACAAATTCACCATGGTGGGATAAATTCCGCAACTTTGTTCCTAATGAACATGATCCAACACTGCAGCCAAAAAATTACTGCAACACTTTTAACAAACAGAGAAATGATGATAGAGCGGATTTCAAACTTTACAATTATAATTATTGTGAAGTCTTTTGAGAGGTTTGTAAATAAATACACTGTATCATCATTTTTTGAGACATTTTTTCCAACTGTGAAACAGAGCATTATAAGGCACTTCCAGTTTGACCCTTCTCAATGTTTCAACTGAGTTATACATTTGTTCATTGCAATTTTCTCAAGCTGAACATAACATTGTTTTACTCACTGTTTGTTGGATCCGCTTGAAGCTTTTCCCGTGAGAACTGTATGCTTGTTCAAACAGGATCTTATCCTCCATGCTCCACTCATCTGGGGTAGGGTAATTAGAAAACAAAGTCAACAAGTGATTATTAATTGGTTACCTTTCCTCCTTCACCATACTGGATTGCAATATACATTACACTAATTTCATCATGTTACATGTAATTGTGGAATCTGGCACACGTGAACAAAAGACAATAATCACCCTGAAGAGTTCATGTTCACTTTTCTTGTAGCACATGTGCATGTATTTCTCAAACTCATTAATAATTTAAAGAGTTTCAACATAAGAAATCATGACTGTGACCGTGTTTGGATATCTGATCTTAATTAGCACAGAGTTTTACGATTTTATATCACCATTTTCTCCTTAGTTTTGATTTGGATTGACAAGATGTATCAAACACTCAAGACAGCATTTGACCACAATTCCAAACACCTCAAAATTTGTTTAAAATACTCTGCTTTGCATCATACATGTATTTTCAACTCTGTACTTGGGGTTTGGAGATGTGGTCAAACTGTCTGGAGTGTTTGAGACAGTTTGTGTATCTTCTCAATCAAAACTAAAACTGAGGAGGAAAAAGAGAAATAAGATTGTCAAAATCTATACTGTACATGTACATGTAGTTAAGATCAGAAAACCATACATCTCATTTGTTCTTATGGACCAATCTAGCTGTTAAATAGTGTGATCATAACCTCATGGATAAATTACACATGATAACTTCCAATCGACAGACACAATTCCACAGTGTTGCAGACACACTGTACATCAAGAACATGTACATGTATAAAGTTGAGTTCTGGATCAGAGCAAAACAGATTATGCATATGTACATGTATGTACACTTCACATTACAATAATCACCAGGGATGTAGAAATATGAAAATCCTACTTAGAAATATAACATAATTATAATATTTACCTGGGAATGGTGTAAAGTTCGCTAAATCAGTTAATGACTTGTCCAGATTATGTTTATGCCAGAACAGCATTCCAAGTGCCTCCAAACAGAAAGAAATACAAAGAATAATTAATATTTTGAAGGGATGACTAGTAATCACATTAATATTTAAGTTGATTGTGACAAGGCAAATAGAATCAAACCAGTTTAAAAACACAATTTTCCAAATTCAAATTTAAACTTTTCAAGTTGCTCCATACCTGTTCCACATTGTATCCATGCTTGTCCTTAGCAACCAGCACATAATCATCCACTAAATATATACCAGAAAATAATAAAAACAAAAAATGTGAACAGTGTTTGTACAATCCTACTAACAATGTTTACCTGTTGAATTCTTGTTTTGTCCATGTCAGAAAAAGTGGTATTGTTGCTTGGCCACCCCTACCAACTGGGTTAAGTGTAGGAATACTATCTAATACTAATCTAATACTACTATCTACTTATTAACCAAGAGTGAGGTCTTAACAGGAAAATCTCAGACCAAGACCTTGCCATATTGACCATGCAAGGTCAATACGGAGAGGCAGAGGTTTGAGATTTTTCCGTAAAGACCGAACGTTCAAGGTTAATAGTATGGTTTATTATTATATGGCTTTTTGCTTGGTTTTTGCTGGTCCGTAATCTGCCCATGGGCATTACAGGAGAATAATGTCCTACATGTAGTATTAGCCAATCAGAGGGCGCATTATATCGGCTACAAACATAAGTCATACAATAAATAATAATAATGATTACTTACATTTTGCATTAGGGATTTCATCCACAGGAGCCCAAACAAGAAGTGCATTATGTCTAAGATTCGGGTCATGTTTAGCCTCATCTTTATCTAAAAGGAAAACACAAAAAACATCAACAATTATACTTAAGTTGTTATTTACTGAAAAGATTAATTTCTAGCCCAGAAACATGACAAAATAATACAAAATATATACATGTAAACTCCAAGGAAAAATTTGTTGGAAATGAAATATTTCAGCATTATCATCAATATCTTCATCAGTTGAGCATTATTATTATTATTATATTGCTTTATCAATCACATCACCAACATGTATGAGGATGTGTGATGATTTTATTGAGCTATATAATTATATATGTACAATGGTGATGGGCTCAATCCCTGTCTTCCCAATTGAAACACAAGGTTAAGGAAGCTCTAGTTATTAAAGAACTTGGTCTCACATTAAATGGGCATACAAATGGTATACAGTGCAATATAGAACTGTCACATGATCAACGGACCAAAAAAAGTACATGACTAAAAAGCACCATGCAATAACATCGAGATATTTGTTTCCAAAAGACTTTTTACTCGAGTCTATAATACACATGTACTTTGTCATTATATACTCTTTTACTTGTAATACATGCACTCTGCAGATCATTTCCCAGAGCTCAAGAAACAATCCCTCTCGAACAGTGAAGAGAACTTGATAGTATTTGTTTCTGACATTATAATTTAATTTGCCAAAGAAACCCCCATACGGTACCGGTCAAAGGGACTGCAGCATTACACGCACGTAAAGCGCATGTACTACACGCACATTACACGCAAATGCATGAAAATGCGTGTAATTGCACGCAGGTAATTTCACGCAGTAGACGTGATATTGCGTGTAAAATTACACGCAGTCGTTCAACTGGAACTCATTAAGTGCATGTAATGAGAACAAAATATTAAAATTGCGTGTAATAAAAACTAAACATTTACCATGTAACATTTACCGTACTGCACTGCACTGCGATACGGTTTAGTCTTTCGCCTTCTTACTTCTGGTCATCAAACGTTTCCAATAGAATAGACCAGTTTCCTTTAACCGGCTTACTGCTTTGCAGTAAAAGCACTTTTTGCGTTATACATGTAGTTTCAACAAGCGGCGCAAGCGACTGACGGGCGTGCTAGGATTCACTGAGATAACAGAACATAAACACATAATTTCGCTTTCAATTTTAAATTACAGCAATCAGTGTACTTTAAAACAATTCGAAGATTCATTAAAAATACTTCGTACTCCGAAGCATTTGGAGTTTACCAGTGTTCAAAAGCTTTTCCCTTCGTGTTTTCTCTTTTCTTGAGAAACAACAAGGGCGCCAGTGACTGACGAACTGAGGCTTGACAGACACGAAATAATGAAAATGAAACATTTACCATATTGGACTGCACTGCGATACAGTTTAGTCTTTCGCCTTCTTACTTCTTGTCATCAAACTTTTCCAATAGAATAGACCAGTTTCCTTAAACCGGCTTACCGCTTTACAGTAAAAGTATTTTTTGTGTTGTACCTGTAATTTCGCTTTCAATTTTAAATTGCAGCAATCAGTGTACATTAAAACAATTCGAAGACTTATTGAAAATTTTTCGTACTCTGAAGCGTTCGGAGTTTACCGGTGTTTAAAAGCTTTTCCCATTGTGTTTTTTCTTTTAGTTTCATTTGCCGACATTGGACAAAAATTGGATCCTACTGAACTTAAATGCTATACAAAACGACATTGTACAGTAGGCTAAATGAACATGTCTTTCTTTTGAAAGTTTTGCAAACTCTTGAAAATTGTGTAGGTTAGGTAGACTGACAGATTAAACCTTTGCCCTTTTAGAATTCACCCGTACCGTAAATCCTCAAATTAGTGCCCCCCCCCCTCGAATAAGCACCCCTTCTATCCAACAAAATTTAAAACAAGCCCCCCCCCTCAAATAAGCGCCCCCCTCCCCTCCCCCCATTTTGTGGACGAGTAATGAGACAACAAAGGATGTATAGTTTTCGTCATGTAGTATTAGATTTGTACATTGTTTCAGTTTGTGAACTTGTTGAACATGCTAAGTACTAACAGTGCCATGATTTAAACTTTAGAATCAGCTTTTTATGTCAGTAATAAACAGCTTATGTTGGTGTTTACGCACAGATGATGTATTAAAAAAAATGATCAATGTCAGGCCATGATTTGGGAAAAATTAAATACGCGCCCTCCTCGAATAAGCGCCCCGTCTCATCCTAAATTTGAAATTAGCGCCCGGGCACTAATTCGAAGATTTACGGTAATCCAACCTTTCCATACCGTGTAAGGTAAAACTACTTATGGTCCAAGACACAACTAAATTTTGGCATACATGTAGATAAATATTTTAATTGATGGTGAATACATGAAAAGAAATCCATTGATGTCGAAGAAATCCCAGGATTTAAAGTAATCAAAGACTTACATCACATAAAGCTCAATGCAACAACCATTCTACAACCAGCTGCACTTAAATGGCAGACTTGCATAAGCCAGGAATAAATAATTTACTAACTTAAGAAACATTTGAATGCGAATAATAGAGCCAAGGTTACAAAAAATATATATATCTCAATGTCGCAGAACAACTGAACTACAGTAACATTGAAAAGAGTGATCAAAAGTTAGTTTTTCTATAACACAAAATCACTAAAAGAAATTTTCAAGTCAGGTCTTAGCTTTGGCAAGCCCTTCCCAAAACTGCAATTCCCATCTATTCACTTTCTGCTTCTAGAAAACCAAAACAAGCTCAACCCAGATTTTCAGTTAAAATCACTATTTTCAGGAAGCATGTGAATAAAATGATAACTGCAGGTTTAGGCCTTCTGAAAAATCTTCAATGAGGGCAAATAAATGAAAAAATTAACTATTGTTGTTTAACTTTCTTCTTTTGGTCTGCCAGATTGACACGAATATTCAAAATGACAACAAAAGTTTGTGGCTCTCAACGTTTTAGCTTGCCGTTTAATTAGAGAGTAACTGAAAAAGGTAATCTTTGCAGATTGTGTTGGAAAAGTTTCCTTTAAAACAATGGCACAACTTTAAAAGTAATAACGATTAACGAAGTTAACCTTGACTTGACGCGAGCGAGCGAAACCGGCCGGCGAACTAAAAGTTCTTACATAATGACGTACGCGAACTCACCGTCAACTCTTACGCCAACATACACTTTAACAAGTCCCAGCTTGACAAGGGCTTAATTTAATCACTTATCTTAGCTTTAGAGGAAAGAATACGAATAATCATTAAAAACCCTTAACATAAACATGAACTTACTCTCTGAAACAAGCTCTGGGATGGCCGCTTGGAAATCGTGTCCAACTCGCATACCCGGCTCTGTGAATGAATTGAGAACGTTTTAACATCAATACCTTTCACTATACCGCTTCCTGAATTAAATTTGATTTCCCCTAAGGAGAAAATTATGGTATTCAAGCTCTAACCATGGTGTTCCGCGTCGCTATCGCTATCGATCTTGGACACGTGTTGAGTGTTGTCACTCTCCATTTCTTCCAACCCCTCTTTCTTCCCATCCACTCTTGTGTGAGCCATGATCGAAGTTCTCGCTTCTGACGCCATTTAAATCACCTAAACGCTTTGTAATCCCGTAAATACGCAAAAGAGAGTTTTTTAAGACACTTGGCGTCTCAAAAGACGAAGCGCATGGAAAATAAAAAGAAAAAATTAAGCGAATTTCCCACTTTCCCGAGATGAACGGCGACGCGAAGCCAGAGCAAACAGGACAAGATCACGTGACCAAACAGTCACACTAACATATGATAATGTATTTGTTTTACAGCACGAATAAATTATATAGGAATGCGTTACCTTTGTAGTAATAATGCCCGTTCCCATTTTCTTTCTTATCTATTCGAAAGAAAACAAAGTAAAATCATCTGATATGCAGAGACAAAAAAACGCGATAACAACAACAAAAGTTTAATTAACCGCGTTTTCAATGATTTTCCTGTAATTTAATATAATGTTGACTAATACTAGCCCATCCGCTTATAAACATGAGATCATCTCTTGTCTAAATCTCTCCGGTCAAATAACCAGTTGCCAGGCGCGTAAAGTTTAATGAACCACATGGTTTTTAATTCGCTCGTCTGTCAGACACGGCATCTTGCGGCTAATTTCATTCATTTTTTTCTCTCCTCGCAGAAAGAGATCGCGCAAATTTGCAATTTCAACCCGACATGACAAAATATAATGCTTGGTGTTGGAAGTACAGAGAAATTTACGAAAATATATACAGTCGTAAATAATTCATGTTTCTGGATGTCTTCCCACAAGAGTAAAGCCATAAAAAGATTCTAAACTGCTAAAAGAAATCAAATGTCCATTGGTGGAATTTTAAGGAACCTAATAAAATGCAGGTTCTGTCATAACTGAAAAACATAATCCCAGCTTGTCAGTGAAAATAGAAACCTTACCGGAAATGAGAGGGAAAAATTGACCAGCACCGTGAAATATTATTCTTTGGCGCTATCTGTTGTACGGGAGCAATTGTACACCTTGGAAGTTCAATTTAGGGCCTTAGAGTATAAAGTCTTTGTTTTAATTTGAAATTCAAGAATTTGATTCGTGCTGGGCCGCGCGACAGACTTCAAATATGAAGTTTCCGAGTCACGCTTGAAAATTTTAAAACACTTGCCTGATGAAGTTTAACCAACCAACGTTTTAACGGGCGAAGACGGCATTTGAAGGCGAACGGCAAGGGAAGAGGATTTAATATGAACTGAGCGTTGTATTATAAGTGCAAGCAGAATAATTGATGTGTAAAAAGCCATTGGATTGGAGCACATACAATTTAACAAAGGTTATATTTACTTACCACCTTTCATATCTCCGGCACAAAACTCTGCTTATCTCACAATCCTGTAACTTGGGATAAAGAATCCCTACCTCCGTGTCGCCGATTACTAATTTTCTAGTTTTCAAACTCCACCGGAGACTCTAGCCTAACAGGTAACCAACGCTCTCAAATTGTATTTATAAAGTCATGCATTTTCCTCCACATGTCTGTATGTATGTTAATTTGCCGTGGTATTCAAAACCAGTCAAGCATGAACAATATCACGTGTGGGATTTGCATGTGAAAGCGCTGATTGGCGGACTATGTCGCCAATTTGGTGATCTTTGCGATGTAACAGGCAGGTTTTCGAGACGGAAGCGATCTCTACGAGTTGTAATTTGCGATTAATTACGCGCATCTGCGGAGATACCGACTATTGTATCGGTATAGTCAATATCACTGACAAGTGGTACCATTATATAAAGGCCACATCTTTCTCTCTCAACGAGAAGTGAAATTTGAGACTGAAATGGGATGAAAGAGTAGAAACCGGCAGAGGCACAGTGATTGTTATGCGCTGTTTCATCGATGTGTTTCATCCTATAGCTTCAATCTTGACTTTGACCCCGGGTTTTCACCTGAATGATATTGAAGTTGACTGTAGATTTAAATGGTCTTGGTTAAGTAAAAACCTATCAGGTTAATTATGCCTTCATTTGTGCGAGGTTCAAGTTTACCACGTGATTTGTTTCCTTCGCGAGACAAGGGGGGAATCACGCGAGGTTGTCACGCGATAAGTCGCGTTCGACAAGGTCTAAAGGTCTTATGACGTTGGCGTTAGAAACAGTGATATGAAACGATCACAAGCCGAAAGGAGAAAAAATAGACGCAGCTGGCAGCTGAGAAGTTAACGTCACTTTATTTTGCTTTCCCATACTACCTGAGAGGAGTTGAAACGAATGTGAAAGAGTTGTGTAAAACTGATGACTTTGGATATTCACGGACAAACAAAAGTGACTCAAATTCGCTTCCGGTAGCGACAAGACAAAGTAAGAGGAGAAACAAAGGGACTTTCAGTTACACATTCTTTGCCCTGCTTCAACAATCGATCGACGTACCGATCGATTGATCGATCAAACAGGCAGGCAGGCAGGCGGTCAGTCAATCAATCAATCAATTTGTATATTTTAGACAAAGTTACTAGTGAGTAGTGATGTTACCACGACCACACTTTTGAAGCGCTTAGATGGCCTACGTGGGACTAAATAATTATAACACTCAGGAAAATGAGTTAATATTTTGCTATTGAACAGTAAGAAACTTAGAAGTTTGAATCATCGAGAGAGAAAAAACCAACAAAAACAAAATTAAATTGTTTTTATTATTATACTTAAGTATAGAAAATATTCACAATTCTACCGTAGATGCTGTGTCCAAAAATGCACGGTACAAATAAAAGAGCTATCTATCAGCTGCAAATTAAATAACTGAGATACATGTAGGAACTGCAGCTTGGAATTGATCTTTTACTAGTTTCAATGACTTCCTTGTTTTTCTTCTAAGTTCAGTTTATCGAAAGAGTCAATTTGTTGATCAACACAGTTAGCAGAACTGTGATTTTCATAATCTGCTGAACTGTTTGAAGCACCTTTGTCATCTTTTACAGCTTTAACTCCTGAATTTCCTTTCCCCTGAAACAGAAAGGGAACAAAGCAGCTAAAAATTCGCTCAAAATTTTCAATTAAGTGTCTGAACAAAATCCAAAGCAATAGGCCACTTCCGAGTTGCCTTTTGCCCCTGTGCCAAAACGAGTCTGCGTGCGAAACATTCATATGGAAGTGTTACGCCTACAGGTTCATTTTCTTTCTTTCTTTCTTTCTTTTTTTTTTTGTTTCTTTTTTTTTTTCATGTGACAGGCTTTGCACGAGGACTCGGTTTGAAACAGAGTCACAAGCGATCTCGGAAATCACTTATTCCAATCCCAAAAGTAAACAAGTGCATACGCCAATCAGAACACGAAGTAAATGCACGTGACCAGTGCCAAGGGCGGGAAAACGGGAGTGATTGGTTGAGCAAGAGGCGCAAGTTTTTAAACCAATCACAGCGAAGCAACCAAAGCAATTCCAGATTGTCTTCTCCATTCAAATGAAAACCCTTCGATTTATGCACTAACAAACTAAACCAATCACCGTGAGTCCACACTCTTTCACATAAATATGAAAAACGGCGTCTTTCCTCCGAAAGGGAATACAATTCTTTCTGCACACACCAATCCAGATAAATTTGAAAAGGCGACTTTTTTACTCCGATTTAGACTCCGTCAACACAAAAACGGCTTCAGAAATACTTATGTAGCGGAGGATCGGTACAAACAAGAAGAATGAAGTCCCGCGAGGAGAGTATGCTTTCACTGGGGGAATGTAGACTGCAAAACAGTCGTATTTTTTGCGATCGCAAGCGACGGTCAATATTCGAACGAAAGGTCTGGAACGAGTGTAAAAACGGCGAGGGAGAATGGGGAGAGACGCTAAACGACGCCCATAGGGCGTGTGAGGCTCGCGCGCTTCACACGCGAGGATCGCGCTTACGGCGCTTCGCGCCTTTCCGAAAACGTCCGAAAACGACTGTTTTGCAGTCTAGGGGGAATGGGGCAGGAGGTGCACACGTGAAGGAAATGACTGGAACCATTGACACGCCGTCTTTTACAGATGTAGGTAACAATGGCCTTTACTCAGGAAGTGAAGATATGTTGTAACAGCTAAAGAGTCCGATTGTTGTCTACTGGAGTTGCACTTTGAGGTCGAGCCTTAGTAGCATGTTCCCTAAGTTGCTGAGATTTTACCCATGAGCGTGACATAAGGATCGCGGTGTTTACGTGTCTCTGAAATAAAGTGTTACAAGGCCCGGTGTGTGTGTCTGTCTTTGAGATATTGCCTCTTGGGTCTCATCAACATCAGTTTATTGTTGCTATAAACTTGAACTAAAGCATGCGCACATTAGTTGAGCCTGCGCTCATTTCGACTTTGTGACGCCAATGCTTCCAATAGTTCAGTATTGGCCGTCCAAACAAAATTATCTGGTTTGCGTTTTCAAATTTATCTACTCGAAGGGGCGTTTTTGAAGGTTCCGTTTTCGGTGGTCGAAAATGCCGTTTTAGTGCGCATGGAAGATCGGAGAAAAAAGTTCTGAAAGTAGATTAGTATCGAACCCAAGCCTAAGAAAACTAAATACAAGCGCAAAACTTAGTGGACTTAATTTCACAACACATGGTCCGTTAGCCTTTAAAGCTGGTTGTAGTTCTCACAAAATAGTAGGAACACCTGAGTTAAGGTTCTCCTGAATTTTTTTCCCTTCCCATGTAAAAAATCTTTCAACAAGGGATAACGTTTTTCAGTGGTCTCTTGAGCAGGAAAGTTTCCACACAAAAGAAGTATACGTAACGTTTGATGTTGAGAAATTTCGATTCGTAACAAAACTTTGCCAATTTTCAAAGAAATTTGAACCACACTTGAAAACAAAGCCTCGCGTTTTAAAGTTTATCAGTGACCCATCTTATAATCCAATCCAATCATCTCTATCGTTAGTCAACCTCGCTTCTTAATAATTTTCAATTATTTGACCAGCATACAAAAATTTATAACGACGGGTATAACGTTTCAGACAGCGCGGGAAAATGGCATAAGGGAGTTCACGATTATTGATTTTGTTTTCGTACTTCATCTTCAGAAAAAATTCGTTGTGGTGAATAAATGTTAGGTTAGGTCAATTACCTGTTTTTCCTGAGCCGGTTTTGGCGGTGGTGATTCTAGTGATATCGTCACAGGACCATCATTTTGAATGTGAACCTGCATGTATGCTCCAAATTTCCCATCTAAAAAGAGAGGAGAACATTTATTTACTCGACGAGAGCGCTTTAAAGGGCGAGGTCGCGTCACATTTATGGGACGCTGTGAGTTTTCCCGTCAAGTTTACTGTGATTGGACAATTTAGAGGCGACACTGCACGTTGATTGGGTGACATTTTGTATTAATGTTTCTCAATCATAAAACATCCCAAACTTTCCCGCCAGTTCAGGACCCGTGACGCCAAAGGTCACTGCGATTGGACGATTAAGCGGGCCGTCGTTCCTCGATTGGTTAATATTCTATACAACGTTCCTTTTGCTTGCACCGGGCATCCGAAACTTTCCCGCCACTAGGAGACGCGTCACGTACAGACTCAAAATGATTGGATAATTTATAAAGAGATTGCAAGTTCATTGGCTAACAGTTCCATACATCAATTGGCATTACCTTTAATTGCATCAGTTCTGTACACTGTCCTCATATGGTTCAGAAAGTCTTGATAAAAAGCCTCACTTTGTTCACCTCCCATAGCAAGATGATAGTCTGGCTTATTACCTTTAAGAACCGCTTGTAGTGTGAACTAGACCAAAACAAATTGACAGAAAAAACAGCGTTAATTATAACAATAACTTGGTCTGAATTTTTACAAAGACACGGTTGATTTGCTTATCAGTTTTATCAAATTTCCGTTTTATGTTTGTTCTTTGCTTGTTTTCTGTTTTGTTTTGCTTTGTTGTCTTTTTGGACAACTGACAAGCTGTCAGCATAGTAAATTTTAAGCTTAGCACCTCCCCTAAATCACAGGATGTAATTGTGTTATTGTGAAGTTTTAAACACAATAACTAACTGTAATAACTAAGGTTTTCGATAAACAATTAAGAATAAAAAGCAGCGATATTGAAGAGTGACGTTTCGACGGCTCCATGCCATCATTCTCAAATTCAAATAAGATACGTTATGTGAGTTCATTATCTAGTGAATGTACGAGTGAAGGTCTCAGTGCATACGATTAAGAGATAAAAATAATCGATGAATAAAAATACCAAGCGTGGTGCGCTTGAACTGTCAAATAACTAACTGAACAGAAGAAATGTGACGTTTTAAAAGCAGCTCTGCTTGGTTGGTAAATAATCAGCAGCACAGTCTTAAACAAGGAGTGGTGGCCATATTAAAGATGTAATTAGTGTTTTGAATAATCTGCATAGTTAAGTTAACATTCCTATAAGAACAGAGCTTTTTGCACTTTCTGGCCATGCAAAAATTGGGGCTAGACCAAAACAATCCATGAAGCAGGGGGTAGTGGGGCAAGCCCCACCATCCCTGACTCCTGACTTTCATGTGACCACACTTGGTTTGTTTGCTCTCTTTCAATCTCAAGGACTGAAACTTGCCAGGATTATAAAATGGTTCTCGGTAACAAGCAGTAACAAGCTGATTTCTACATTCCGTCATGACAAAAGTACATTGAGGTGTGTATTCTCACTTGGAAATACCAGGGTCATGTAGCCATTTTGTAGGTTTTTTGACTGTTTGTTAGATTCCCTTTGCCACTAAATTGTAATGCAAAAACTACTGAGAACCCTGGTTATAAGCTTCCATCAATACAACCCAGTGACTACTGGGACACTAACAACCTAAAACTGCTTAATGCATGGCTTTACATGCATTATTTCAAAAGGCAATAGAAAAAAATAAAAATTAATGAGTTCATTTATTCTTACCTGGCTCACACACAATACTTCAAGATTTTTATCCACAACAGACTTCTTCCATCGTTGTCCATCATCATCAAACACTCTTAAGTTTAAGATTTTTCGCACCCTTCACAAAACAAAATCGTGCCATTTATGAGAGAATAGAATATCTGTAGAATATCTCCAACTTCTTACATTCTTTCTGGCTGGCTGTTAGGGAGAGAAGGGTGGGTCCTGTTGTGTCGCTATGGAAAATACCCATTCCGACCTAGGATAAGTCACTGGAAATTCCAAGCATTGGGATGCAATTTAAGCTGACGTTTTTAAAGGAAAGTGTGAAGTTGAACTGGAATTTTCAAAAGGATTGGAAGGAGGCTCTTACACCAAGGCATGAGATGGGTGTCAACATTTTCTGCAACAGGCATGTTTAAAACATGAAATAGCAAAATGGCACTATGAGTAAGAGTCAGTGTGGGATATCAGTGCCTGCAAGAGTTGCCCTTACTATTACTGAGAGCTAAACACTGTTGGTATGTTCGACTCTGGAGCAAGCAGTCCAGGTTTGTGCCCTGGCAGGGGACATTGTATTGTGTTCTTGGGCAAGAAACTTTACTCTCACAGTGCCTCTCTCCACCCAGGTGTATCAATGGGTACTGGCAAAATTAATGGTGGGGGGTAACCCTGCGATGGACTAGCATCCCATCCAAGGGGGGAATGGAAATACTTCTGGTCAGTTCATGCTACTGAAACTGGATAAGCTTCGGCCTGATGAACCATTTGGCTCGTATGCAGACTTTCCTTACCTTTACCACTGTTACGTCAGTGATATTTAGGCTAACCTGAGCACTATTTAGGCTAACCTTGGTGTCATTTCCCCATTTCACCATTTTGTGTTTTCAACACGCCCTTCTGGAACTGCTTTTTTCAAATTTAATTATTTTAAGAAAGAGGGGGCAGTTATCCAAAGAGAGGTAGTATGCATGCTTCATTGAAAAAAGTACATTATGCACAAATATTGCAACAGAAGGATTAAACTCACATATATTCAATGTCCTTAGGAGTGTCGTGTTTTGAAATTCCCAGTAAAACACAAAGTCCTTTACCAATGCTGCTGATTACTTCACCATCAACTACAAAATATTGTAAATACGTAAATAAAAGAAATAAAAGAAATAAAAAAATAATCATTAACTTAAGTCAGTTTGTGATTCAGCAGTACAAATGTTTCCCATTAAATAAATTACAAATATTGTAAACAAAGACGTGAATAAGCAGTGAACCCTTACTTATGATACTATTACACTACATATCTTTGTTCAACACAAACCCTTAGTACCTCTGACTGAGTTTTTATAATTTAAATTGATAAAATAATAATAATAATAATAATAATAATAGTAATAATAACAATAACAATAATTAATAATAACAATAATGATGATTTTATACATATAAGTAGTACTTCCACAGGGTGGCTCTTCGCCTACTAATAATTAACTAACTAAATTATATAGCTACAAACTCGAGTTTATTGAAAACATGTACTCCATGTTTCTATCAAGTTTTATATAATAAACCAATTTAGTTTTTATTGTATCACAGTAAAAAGTGGACGTTCTGAGGAAAATAAGTTGCAGGTGAGTGTTTCCTCTGCTTTTTTGAGTTTCTGCCGTTAAATAAAGTTTTTCCATTTCTGTTCAAATTGTTAGTGTTTTTATTTTTAACAGCTATTTGTTGAACAGTATCCAATTTGTTTATTATATAAAACTTGATAGAAACACAGAGAAAATGTTTTCAATTTGTTTTAGAAAACACATTGAGAAAAAGAAAGGAAATGTCACTTGGCAAAGTTTATTTTGATAATAAAAATGTAAATTGTCTTTGCTTGTACGATCATATACGGTAGTTGACAGTTTGTGCTAGATCTGTGTTTCTATCATACATGTACTAGTAGAATTCCACTAACTAACAATTAGATTTTGAACTCACGATTTCCATGAGGTGATAGTAGATTCAGCCTTCAGCCTGAGACATCAGCTATCACCTCATAGAAATCGAGAGCAAAATTTGCTTAATAATCTAATTGTTTTCGTATAGTTCTAACTGAAATAAACGCAAATTACAGTTTCCACTTATTTTTCTACATATTATTAAACTTCATGCATCAACAAAGTTTCAAGAACTGAATTGTCATTGGAGATTTGCCGTTGTTTATGAACGTGCACTCGTTTTTTAAATAATTTCAAGTTTTTAAAGTCAAACACCGTTAATGACCTTCTTTTAGTTTTCTCAGGAAATTAATAATTATCTTTTTGCATATAAATGTTCTTCCAAAACATCAGGAAAACAAAAAAAACGTCGCCATTTCGTAGACAACTTTCAACCACTACACTCTAATGGCTGATGGTGTATGAGCAGCTCAGCCAATCAGATTGCAGCATCTGCATTAGTACATGTATACTAGTACAATATTCTACTAAAGTGTTTTAGTGGATGATGAGACTGAAGGCCTTATCATTATCACATTAAAGAAAATCTCAAGGTGGTAATCTAATTGTTAAAATTTGTGGTTCCAGAAAATATTCATACCCACCCAAGTAGGTAATTTCTTGTAAATTCCAAGGGGTCGAGGAAGGGGGGGGGGGGGAGGGGCCAATGGGGTCTCAAACATTTTCAAGGAACTGAAATTTCCCGAGGGATTTGCGGGAAAGGTGCTTCAAACTAAAAAAAAATCCTCTGTGGGAGTTGAGGAGTATAACTATTTTTATCGGGAACAACATAATAGAAGTACAGCTTGTGGCAGGTGCTTCCTTACAACCGTGTTTTCTAAATGACTTTACAAGCTGTCTGAGAAAGCTGTGCATCAAGCAGGGAAATAAATGGTAATTTTAAAGTCATCTGTGAGTCGGAAAGCGGCATTACTAGTACTGGGATGGTAGGTAAACTGCTGATCAAACGACGACCATTCTTAATTGAAGAAAATGCCCTAATAAACGGGAATTATCTTACAAGCAAATAAGCTTGCATGCATGCACAATGCACCTCAGTCACAGCTTCTAGCCGGCTGCAAATTATCTGATAAAGAAAACCTTACCGGAAACACTTGCCTGTGTAACACGCTGGATAATTGCTCTCATCGGGACCAATGGCTATCTGTTGATATGGTGTAAGAAAGTTAAAAAAATAAAAGGATCGTAGGAAAGATCTAAAAATATCAGATCGACAGATCAGATGAAAACATTACCGCTTCAGCTCAGCGGCATTCATAAGCATGCGCAGAGAAATATATTCCCAGTCTTCCACTCGGCATTTTCACTCAAAAAAAATCTTATTTGCTCAGAAGGCTTACATTGTTGTCGTTCGCGAAAGATGGCGTTTGGGTTATTTGTTGGGGCTATCGCTCTTTGGTACCATGTCTCTGCGTTCTGTTTCCTTTTGAGTTACTTTGTCTCGCAGTTGTGAACTTCGACGGTCAAGTCGGTTGCTGGACTTCGAGGAGGGAGGCGAGGTTATTAAAAAGTCGCCGCTTTACGAACACAAAGCGTTGAACTATGGTGAATTTTTACAGGTGGATAAATCTTGACGCAACTGCAACAACTGTTGACGCCTGGTTCCTTGATGTACTAAGTCTTTTCTTATGAGCACGGCTTACTTTGAAGGCCGATCGTAGGGAAATTGAATTATTTCTGGCTTTAGAAACTCTATCCCGTAGCAAAGCCTCTCCGAAACAAATTACTTCGACACAAAGGCCTCCTTATGCAAACAAGTCGCCAGTCTCGATGGAAGAAAACGTGCATCGACGAAAACTAAAGGCAATCGTAAGATATCGATAGACAGTTTCACAAGAAGTTGAAATGGAGGACTTTCCTGGTTCAAGTTGTAGAAAGATCGACCACAGAAACGTCTAAAGAAAACTTTGCGTTTGATAAAGGACGAATTAAAACTTCGCCCATGCAGCAGTGAACAGGTGACACTTGAAGAGCTTTAGCGACGCAGCAAACGGCTTTTGTCTCAGGGATTAAAGTGTGGACAATTTGGGATCCTTGATTCTGAATTCGGACTGAATTGAAATAAAGAGCAGAGGTGCGCTGAAATATTATTTCGTAATTCGTGAGCTTGCTATTTCACTAAATCGTCAGTTTTTGTACGTCAGTTTCGTCAATAACTTGCCACTTCTTCGAAATTCGGACACCTTCATCGACTTGTATGATAGAACAACAAAAAACCATTTAAATATGCTACGCAATAAATTCGAACGAATGATCGAAAATGAAGTACAATAAATATAACTAAAGCGGCCATCAAACGGTGGCGCCTCCCTGGATAATATTATTCGCTAACTGAAATTTCTTATTGGCGACGTTGATTGTCAATTCTTGAGACTTGCAAAACAAACAATTTTGATTCTGTACACACCAGTAATAATCAAGATAGTACTGTAATTTTTACTTCTGTCCAATTTACAAAGACACGGTAGATTCTGGGGCATTTGGCATCTATCGTGCGTGCCCGCGTGAAAATTAGCGGGATTCTAATCAACAAGGATGGCGAAAAAGACGGCTAAATGACGTGTTACTTGTAAATGTTGATAAACACAGTCCTGAAATAAATGTTATTAGTTTCAAAAATTCAAAGTTGACTATTTATTGGTCGTTTTAATCGCAAGGATTTTTAGAAAAATCGTGAAGTGTGTCTTCAGCACTTTTGCCGGCCATTTAAATGCAAATAAGTCGTTTAGTAAATGCAACGCAAAATTTCACCTTTAATTAAGGAAATTTATCGAATTTTTCGCATAAATATTATGACAAAAAGAAAATTCTGTGGCCTTGCAGGTTATTAATGCATTAAACCAGTCTTTTGGAAAACAATTTGGGGTCAGCTTTCAGCGATTTAAATTTAAAGATCCCGATTCCAATTTGTTACGTTCAACTTTAATTTATCTCGTCACCAATGACCATGTGTTTTGTTTTTTTACGCAAGTAATTCGTTTTGTGGTGTAACCACCTGCTCCAAGAAACAATCGCCTGACTTGATAAAGACTGGTTTTATGACAAGATCACGAGTTTGTGTTCGCGATTTCGCGTACTTTTAGTCAGTGATGGGAAATAAAAATCGGCAAAACAGTGAAAATTGCTCAGACGACTACAAATCTATACACTTTTAAATTTTATAGACGGTGCCAAGAAACTGTTTTTATTTTTCCGACTTTTTTGTATTTGTGCCGCGTTAAAAAAAGTTAATTTGCGATCACAGTAGCTCCTCTTTGTACCATTTATGATTTTTTGAACCGGCCATTAAAAAGCGGGATCACAAATTAAAGATGAAAGTTTTCCTCAGTTAACATTATAACAGGAGCGTAATTGATTTCTAGGGTTGCCATAAATGTCACTATCACTAATGAAAATTCGATTTATTAAAGTGTATGTATGCAGAGAAATTCCGAGTTTTCGAACCGCTTAGAGGGAACGAAAAGAGGTTGGGAAAATCGGGAGGTTCAAAGATGCAGAGGAAAGTTTCGCCAAACGTTTCTACGAAGGGAGCCAACAAATTGCTTCGAATATTAAACCGGGATTGACGTTCGACAAATCAAGAGTAGGAAAAATCGGGATTCTATAATATACAGACCCAAATCGTCCACATTCGAAGTAATTCTTGAGGTGCCTCTTGGGTTAAATAAAAGTTTCTCTGGGCGTTTCCATAATCCTGTGATTTAACACATCAAGCTTCTATTTAACGCCAAAACGTTATCACGGACCTTTAATTAATAAGACAACGAACTCCAAACAAAGAGGATCGAGATGGGAAAGCCAATGTTGTATGCAAATTAAAGTTAATCATTGTTTTAATATATACCGCCAGCGGATGAAGTCAGACACCTGTTTCATTTTCGTGTGATTTCTGTGCATATTCACCTAGTGCATTACCCAAATATCTTGCAGTGTAAAACAAATTAAATTTTATTTTCGTGAAAGAACCTTCTTTCTTATAATTATACGTAAATATCAAGGCTAAAACATGTACGCTCGAGTGCGCACGTTTTCAGTCCAGTCTACAAATTAAAGTGACTGGGGGACTTCAGTTTATAACATGACATAAAATTTATTATTTTAATAACAATCTTTAACTGAAACATATTCTCAACTTCGGGCTCTGATTTTTCTAGCTTTCTGATTGGCTCTCAAATACCGTTGACAGCGAATAAGCGAGGTTTTAATTAACATATAGCAAGAAAAACACTAGGCCAAATGTTACAGTGACTTCGGCGCAAAATGAAAGTTGCATTCTGTAAATCCAGTAAGTAAAGTAGGTCTGTTTATTCTGACCAGTTCCTCCTAAAAGCGTTTTTGTTGTTGTTGTTGTTGTTTGTTGTTGTTTTTTGTTTTTTTGTTTGTTTGTTTGTTTGTTTTTTCATCATGTACCTGTCAAACAGCGGTTTGGTGTTAGATCAACCTGAACAAATCAGCTGTTTTTGTTTTCTTCGTTTATCAATGAGGAGGGTACATATATGACCCCGCTTACACTACGCTGGAGGAATTTGAAAATGCAGCTTTACTTACACGGTTAGGCCTACCGTGTACACTAACCCGTCACGAAAACGGAGCTTATCGAAAACGCCGCAGTTTCAAGCCGGAGGAACTTGAAAACGTGGGCTTTTCGTTTTCGCGTGAACAGAAAACATTTTAAAAACGGAGCTTTCTGAAAACGATGACCTGTCCGAGTTTTTTCAAACACAAATCCAAAATGATCGGTGATTGTTGCGTTTTTAAATTTCTCCGGCGTAGTGTGGACGGAAATCATTGGATGCATTTTCAGAGCGAAACCTCCGTGCAGTTCAAATTCCTCCGGCGTATGGGCATAAAGCAGTCCTCAGTGATCAATACTTGATCCATTTGGGAACAGCCTTGTAAATGTTATACCGATACTGCGCGGACGAAGGTCCCTCGGAATACCCCTATTCTACGGAAATTAAACATTCACGAAGGCTCTCATCGCATTAGTACCCGTGGAGTAAATAAGGACGTTTGGGGATTGGTCTCGAACATGTAAGTGTTCATTAAAACGTCAATGACTTCAGCGAAGACGTCAGTTTATAAACCACAAACGGTGTTTGTGAGCCTGTCAAAAACACTTACCTAGCTATTTGTCAACTTGAACTTAGTTACGCAGCCCTTTCGAGAAGTATACTATGGAATATATATATCCCACGCGTCACTTGTATTTTCTCGGTAACAAAGTGAGCCTTAAGGCAAGTGCGTATACCAAGAAAATACAAGTGACAAGAGAGTTATTTCATGGTATTCCACGAAAGAGCGTTGCATAACTATCTTATACCACGCCATAGAAAATATAGTGGCCAACGTATAATCAGTGAGAGATACGCGTGGCGCACGGTGGGAAGTTTGGGTGTAAAACCGTGGTCGATTATTCAGCGGCTTTCCTGTACTCTGATTGGCTTATTTCCTATATGGCATGGTATAAAAAGGCATATTAAAGGCCGTAGCGAATTTCTGAGGTTGAAGTTTCAAGCATGATGACCTCGATAAAACGGGGTAAATTTCAAGCTCATAAACGGCTAAGAGTTTCTATTACCCGCCAAGCCAACCTAACAGTCTCTTTTAATTAAGTAGAAACTAGGAACTAATACTTTTTTTCATGCATGAATCGATAATCGTTAAGAAACAGAGGGGTACTGGATGAGATAGGAGACGATAAGCACAGATTCAGTAAAGAACGAACTCGGCTACAAGGCGGGTTATGTTATTAACAGGGTAGGTTTTAGTTTCAAGAGAGGATTACTGCCTGCTGGTGATGTGGTCAAAAGAAATCCCGTTAATGTACATTGAACTCTCGCGGCATTTACAAAGTAATTCGTGCACTTGGCGCAATATGGTATAAACTTCAAACATCTCACTAAAATCAGGAGCCCCGATAAAATATAAAGGATATCAGATATTGAAAAACTTACCAAAGTCCGTAAAAGAACATCCCCCCCCCCCCCACACACACACACACACCCTTCCCCAGTAAGCGTCCCGCCCCTAATAAGCACCCCTCTTGAAGCACCAAAGGAATATGGGCGCCCCGGTTCTGGTGTCTGGGTTTCGTACTCAAGCGCTGATTTCTGGCTTTTCGCATTGCCCGCGAGCGAGTTTAAGAATGACGTTAAGAGGATTGGGGTGGGGGGAGGGGGGTTCTGCTTCGCCGCTCGCGTCCATCACCCAAACACTAAAAATCACTAGATTCAACTATTTCTAGCGCAAAGCTATTGTGTCTCGTTTTTGTTGTGCGATAATTAAACAGAATAGAATACATAAGGCTGCTCGCCGAGCACGAGTTAAGAACCTAACATGTGTGGCACGATCTTTACATCCAAGTTGTGTTTCGACTCCATATTCCTCATTTGCAATCCGTACCCTCGATAACTGTCGCTTCCCGTTCATTGTCCTATATACGTGTCTTGTTTTCTCAGCCTCGCATCATGACACCCAAATCGCTGCATGTCTCCTTGAGTTACACAACGCTGTCTTCCTTTTAAACTCCCGTCCCGCTCCTCCCATGATTTGATCACTGATATCTCCTTTATGTGTCACTTTTTGGTGGCTACTTCGAGTCTGTGTGAAGTTGAACAAGGCGTTGGAGCAAGTGTGTCAAGAAATGTCCACCTCGTCTTTAAAAGATGAATCAGCAACGCTTCTAGTGTCATCAGGAGAGCTATGGTAAGGCATACAAAACCCTTCAATTGATCTGGTACCGTGTAAAATCTCTTTCATACAGTTTCATTGTCTTATTTGAATAATCCGAGTCACATTCTTTCAACTGAAGCTGCTCTTCCATAGCTTTCCTTGTCAACTTGGTCAAGCTTTTGTCTTGAAAAGACACGAAAATAAAATCACCACGGATGAGTTCACAGGCGCGCTTGAACTGATAAAAGACATGTGCTTTAAAAAGAGCGGGGTCTTCGGTATACACAGATATTCTCCAATGTACGCATTTCACTCTTGGTGAAAAAGTTCCAAAGCTGATCGATCTCGGTAAAACACCATCAGCGCATTTTTCGACCAAAATTTCGCTGCACTCTTGAAGCATGTGATCAATATTTGCTGGGTTGGGTTCGAAAGGACAGGAGTTGATGACCTACACGTTTTTCGGGAAGAGCTTTCCTCTCGTAGGCTGGGTAAGAATGACATCAGACAGATATTCTGTTGAGCATAGAGATATCTCCCCTGCGTTTGACTCGTTCATGGATATTATAGCTTAGCTAAAGGAATTTTCTGTTACTTCATATGACAGGACATCGTATTCCAGGAGTTCTGTTTGATCTTGTGAGCCTACTTTGTCAAAACCAACCATGAACCGTTCCCACTGCAGGCTGGGGAAATGTTCTCTGACATATCTTCTTGCATATTCTCTCAGTTGTCGCACAAGACCTTGGCCTCGAAGCTCCGCCAGTATTCGTTCCGCTCGACGAATAAATGTCCGACCTTCATCTACCACAAAGCATGCTTCTAAACCGACAAGCTTGTCGCCAGAATAAGCAAGTAGAACAGTCAAATCGTCCCTCTGAAGCCATTTGTGAAATGTGAACGGTAGATAGTCATGTCCATTGTAGATTCCCTCGGACAGTCTAACGATTGCGTTGAAATCGCCAGACTGAGCGAGGCGAAATGTTAACGGACACTTCATTTTTGTTCGAAATCAGTCAATCCAGCAGATGCGATAATGCAATCGAGTGTAGATATTATACAGGTGTTTGTCAACTTACAGGTAAATTCTTCCCCAGTTTTCCTGTTTAATCCGATTCCTGGGATAACGGCTTTGAACCCTGCTGCCTATATTTTCATAGTTTACTCGTCATGAATAACAAAAGATGTGAGTACTTGTAATTAATTAATCTTGATATCCCAGCTGTAGATCCGAAGCTGTTACTAAATGCCGTTAATGAGGTATTAGGCAAACATGTACTACTGAACCACACACATGCATTTCGAAAGTGTTCGAAACCCTAGCGCTTCAACCAAGGCGAAGTGAAAATTTGTGAATGTTTCCCGAGACGAAGTTGAGATAAATATATACCAACGTTCATTGAGCCTGAGGCGAATAATTCTTTTTTTAGGTTTTAGAACTTCAAAACTGCAACGGGTTCAACGGTCTTAACCTAGTGCTTTTGTGACGTACTCAGCACGTCTTGATTTTTGCTCCTCATGTGCCTAAATGTCGTACTCAGTATGTCAAAATTGTCAGAAATTTATTCAAACTTCCGGCACACCGGAAACAGCTTTTATCATTCCATACTTTTTTTCTTCCTTTTTCTTCCACCACGTACGTGATCTGCAATTAACTGCCCAAAAATAATGGTCTGCTTGTGTGTAATTAATAATGGTAATAGAACTGATTGGAGTCCAATTCGGTCTGTAATCATACGAGTGATTAACAAAATCGGACGACCGCGAAGCGGGAGTCCGATTTGTTAATCACGAGTATGATTACAGACTGAATTGGACGACACGATGTCCAGTTTACTCAACAGAGTACTGTCCAATTACAAGCATGACGCGTACACTGTCCAATTAATGCTCAAATCGGGCTGCTGATAGCCAATCACGTTCGAGAACTTTGTTATAGTTTGGATTAATACCGTATAAATGCGTTTTGCTGCAAATAATATCCTACTCATGCGTAATTGGAACCAAGCTCTTGTTTAAAAAATGGAGATTGCTTCCCAGAGCTGTCAGAGAGTGATTAAACTATGAAAAAATCTAGGTGATCGAATGATAAAGCATCGTTGAACTCGGTTATCGCAAAATTTCGTGATTTGTCATCGTAAGTCTTGGAGAACAATTCTATATTTCCTCAGCCCTCGGTCCGGCAAATAATTGATCTGCTCACCACCGACAAATCACGATGTTAATTATTGGCACCTGAGATTCGTAGCAGGTTTTTCTTTACACTGCTTATTTCGCACTGCTGTAACATCATATGAATATCAAATTACGTCAACCTCAACGAAATTAACCGCATTGAAGAGACATTTTTATGACCTTTCTAAACTGAAATGAATACATATCTATAGTTAAAGTGAAAACGCTTATGGCCATGATTTGAAGTTTTTTTACTAGACATCATTTCCAGTGAAAATAGTGTGACACTCAGTCTACAAAAAGGTACATTTGCATAAACTATTTATATATGCGTTCAATGTCTTGTTGTTCAAAGTTTTATTACGTTGACAGTACGGCAACCTGGCCAAGTTGTCCAACTAGAGCGACTTGACAGACCCTTTTGATTTCAAATTAGGGATCTTTGCTTACCATCTTCCCAAACCGTTGACGAACGGGTTTCTCCGCGTAAATGGTAAAAAAACTATATGATGTACTGAGTACGTGAAACTTTTAATAGATTTAACCCATTGGCGCCTGTGCCGGCCGTAACCAGCCGTGACGAACGTTGCCCTTTGTTCCTATTCTCACGTCATCATCTTCGACCAAAATTGATATCACGTATACTCAAGTTCTGCAGGAGGAAAAGATCTTTCCAATAATACCCAGATAAAAATGATGGGTCAACTGAGCCTGAAATATGCACGAAAATACTCAGAAATTGTAGTGAAAAACTCGAAGCAAAATTTTCCCCCATTATATATTACACTTGGCTACTCCATGGTAATTACTTCACCTCTCGATGATGCTTTCTCGGGAATTCTTAAACTGGAAGCAAGCCCAGTAGTAGGACAACAACCACGGTACAAAGATAAGAATAGGAGAAAAAGGAAAGGCGGAAACAAAAATTAAAAAACCGAAAGCCCTGAAGACGTAGGTCACTTTCTTGTTCAGATTTTGATTTCAGCACATCTTCCAGGGCGCGATGCTGATGGAACGAAAGGCATGCTTTGATGCTGCAAATGCCTGTTTAAGTAGATTGGAGCTAATTTAGCTCTAGCCTGCGAACGCGGACGTATTTCCGGCTGTCGCTTGTCTCGGCCGAAAATAACGTCCGCGAACCCGAGCCAGGAAACGATTTCTGTGACGTAACGACTTTAGTTTCTCCTTGGCCAATTAGATTCCATGATAGAATAAAACTCGAGTGCTCCTCGCAGCAAATACCTCACGCAGTAGTTCTGGGGCTACTTGAGCTAAACTGTGATTGGCTTAAAATTCCTACGTCACAGAAATCGTTTCCTGGCTCGGGTTCGCAGACGATATTTTCGGCGGAGACAAG